>NC_043745.1:15052007-15354007 GCF_902148845.1 Salarias fasciatus | reverse complement strand
ACTGAGCTGATGTAAGGTGACACCTTGTCCACATCCTTCTCCTACCTGTGCGGCCGCAGAACAGACCTCATCCAGGCAGACTGCGCTCCTCCACTTCACACGCACTCTGCTCTTTAATTTATAGGACCGGCGCTGCTCGTTGGCTCAGATTTCTCATGGTTAGATTCAGGTTCGGGTTGGCAAAGTCACAACTCCAGACAGGTTTTTAAAAAATATTAGTCAAACTTCATTTGAGAAAGGAGACTTCACTGAGATTCATAATCTCTTTCTCAAGAGATCTGAGAATAGGACAGGTGCACAAAGGATTGGAAGAGATAAACAAGGTTAAAAAAAACAACTACTCAAATTATCTGAGAACAATTATGTCAAAAACAGTCACACCTTGTATTGCAGCACTGATGCAGTTTTAAAATCTTTTCAGTTCACTTTTGTTGTAGAGAAGTGTTATGAAATTAAGGTAGTGATGAAGAAGTCCATGGCTCAAAAGGGGCTTTCCCACCGTCTGTACTATCCAGGGGTTTGATCATGCAGTGAATATTTTATATTGCCACTTAAAGGCATGTTTCAGTGGTTTGGATTTATGTTTTCAGTCTCTTCATGGAAATCCTGATTAATTGTTCTAGTTGTTTCAAAGAAAAGCAACATTTAGGAGCTGTCTGTGCAACATGAAAACACCATTGAGAGATGGAAGTTTGTTGCACCTTGAGTTTCATGGACTGCACAATTGATGATTGTTTAATTCAGATGTGCTGCAGAGCATATGTGGATACAGTCACATGCTATAGATCTTATCCTACACTGCCCTCTATTGCTCACTTCTATTGTTTGCTTTCATTTCAGTCCAGTGCCATTATCTATATTAATTTTTTTACAGTTAAACCAGGACAGAAGCTGAATTCAGGATGATTTAGGAGTCCATGTGTCATTGCATAAACAAGCCCTCCCCCATGTTGTGTTTCACTGGGTTATAAGGGTTCTGGATGTAGCAACGAGAAAATGTCTCTTTATAATGCCAGATGAAGAATATCTTCAAAATGAGTCACTGTTGGTCTGAAATTAGTTTTAGCACTGATTCCTCCACTGACTTTCCTTGAGGGAAGTAACTATAAATGATTACTTTATATAATCATTTATTTTATAATCAGTTCACATAATTATCACACTCCTTTGAGAAAATCTTACTGACAAACATGAAATAATTGTTTTTATTGTTTGAGGGTTTTTTTGCACTTTGATACGTTTTCCCTTTACTTATCCTTTCTTCTTTGCAGAGGATAAACACAAGTTCTGAATCAAAGACGACATGTTTCCTACGCATGAGTATACTAACCTTTAGTGTGTTTTTCAGAGGTCAGACTCCAGAGACATCAGAACTCAACTTTCTTCAGAAGGCTCAGATGCTGGAGACATACGGAGTGGACCCGCATCCATGCAAGGTGTGCAACAAATTTTATTAAAGTACCCTTCAACTTAGAGAGAAAAGCTCTATCGTTCATCTCACAGTTGTTGACACGTCTCTTTTTACTGTGTGGGTAAAGCTTTCAAGATGCAGACTGTTAAAAAAAAAGGTAATTTTTAATAAATGAAAGTCAAATCCCACAAAAACTATGTGAGTTCTCACACGACAGTAACATAGAAAGAATTTTAATTTAATTCAAACAAGGAACCAAAAACAAATTAAAATCCACGGTCAAGGTTAATCGAGTCATCAAAATGAAAATAAAGAGAGGTTAGACAGACGACTCCACCAGGGCAGAAAGAACAACAAGACTTGGGACGGGACATATCGACACACTGAGGCACAGTGGACAACCGTCAGGAGGAATCAGTGAAGGCGAGGGAGACGAGGGCGGCTGAAGACACTGACGACTGAATGTGGACTAAAACCAGAACAACCTGAAACCCAAGGTCACCATGTTGCAGAGGAAAAACAGATAAAAAGAGTTGACGAGACAAAGCAGAAAATTAAAATATCCAGCCCAAACCAGGGACAAAGGGGGCCCAGAAGAAGGATTAAAATCAACACTTAATTTTCAAAGAGTCTCAGAAGAGCAGAGCAGGAAATCCATGGGGACAGACCAGGTATGAGACCGATGGTACTGGACAAAGGCAGAGCAGGAGGTTGAAGGCAGGACGCCGCCGGGGGTCCAGCAGGAGGCGCAGCCACCACTATGAGCATAGGAGCATGCAGAGTTTGATTCTGTGGCCTCCCGCTGGAACTGGCACTGGAACGGACAGACGGGACCACCACGGGGGCTCGGGACTGTCTCAAAATCTGGCAAAGTGGGTCCTTAGAGAGGGGTGGGACCTCCTGGACCCCTTTGGACAAGAGCACTATAACGCCCAACCAGACATCTTCAAAGACTACAGGCCGTCCTGGACACCTCTGGAGGTGGGCGGAGAAACAGATCTTGGTGCTGGTCTGGGTCCTGTTCTGCTGGACCCCCTGCACTACCACAGTGGCATTGACGCTGACAGACATGAAGTAGATTATCTTCAATGGGAAGATCAACAGGCTGTTATACACAATCAACCCAACCAGGACAAGAAAACAGGTTGAACTGAGAATCCTGGGTATGTCTCAATCAAAGGTAAACTGTAGAGGGAAGGGAACGCAGAGGCGGACACGACTGCACAACAATAAGAAGTGAAGTAAAAACCAGCAGAGAACATGAAACAGACATCGACAGCGAGTAGAAACTGAAACCACAACTATATAACAGGATACCAGCTGGCATGAGAGAGCACAAGGGACAAAACAAGGACTCAAAAAAAAAAAAAAAAGATTAAAAGTTATGGATTTGTGTGTTTGTCAGGATGTGTCGGGAAATCCAGCTTTTCTGGCTTTCACTCCTTTTGGATTCACTGTGCTGCAAGGAAACAGGAGGGTGCATTTCCTCAAGTGGTATGTACAGAAGATACTTTTCAATGAAGCTGTCACAAGAGAGGATTCCTTCAATATACTGAAAATACACAAAGTTCAGCATGTTAATTTCTATTAAATGTGAGGATGTGTGAGAGTAAAACATCAACAAGCTGAAAATGACCAGCGATCGATGCAGTCACATTTTGGTGACATTTTGAGAAAGCTTGCTCAGAGGTGGTCGCTGTTTTTCAGCATGTTCCTGTCAACCTCTGTGTCTGGAAATAATATACAAAGACTTTTCAACACAGAAATGAACAACTGTTTGGCCTCTGATAATTTCCACAACTAATATTTCACAGTTTGAAGTTTGCTTTATTGCCAGTTCTGTTACATGTGTGCACATGCAGAGCACTGAAATGGCATTTATGTCAAACCCTCATTAAAAAAAATACACAAGTTGAAAATATACAGGGTAGAAATATAGAAGCTAAAAAATATACAAGCTAAAGATAGATGTTAAGGGTATAAAAGCAAGTTCAGTGAAAAAAACAAAAAAATTACTCAGATAATCTGCATAAGGCACATGTAGAGTCTGTCTTTCAGTATATAATGCAATGAAAGATGATAATTCAAAATACACATTAAACTGACAGAGCTTATATACTGTAAAGTGACTTAGTGTCAGGCAGTGTCGCGGCCTTTATCTAGTTTTGTGTATCCCGTCTTCCTGTTTCTGCCTCCCTTGTTCGGCTCACTTTCCTCTGTTTCTCCTTCTCTTGCTCCCTCCCTCATCTGGCCTGTATGTTAACCTCAGGGACGAAGTGACCAAGCTCAAGTTTGAAGCAAAGACATTCCATATATATGCAAATCAGAAGGAGGTACGTCAGTTCATTATTGAAACATTGCTTTTTCTTGCCTGTGGTGCTGCTGAAGCTGAATGAGTGTGGCCTTGGTTTATGCATGGAGCCAGTGTACTCTATTCTTAATAAAGAGGTAAACAGAACAGTAGTGAGTGTTAGTCTTTCCAGCACGTACAGGCAGACTTTCTACAGATTACAGTTATCAGGGGACTATTTTCAAGGCTGCTTTTGCTGAGTGGTGATTGCCCCCTTTAGCCAAAATACATACAAACCTCCTCTCTCAGCTCAGGCCGTTCCACCTGTCAGTGCCTGGCTTTTGATGGCTTTTCAAATCATAAGGTGTTATTGTTAATGGCTGTTAGGGATCCATAAGTAATTAAAAAAATAGCAATTCTTCTACAGCTGGTTCATTGCTGCTAGCTAGTTTAATATGAAGTATTGTGTAAATCTCTGTAGTAAACGTTTCTCCCATGTTTTGTCTGTACTGTAGCTAAAATTAAATCAGTATTTGCTATTAGAATAGTTATCAGTCCATTTCGCCATGATTTCCCCTCAAAATGTATGGAAAAGACGCCACCCGACTCAGAGATTAATCCTGCCGCTGCGCCTTGTTACAGGACAAGAAGATCATATTGACGTACTTTGCACCGACACCAGAAGCCTGTAAGCATCTGTGGAAGTGTGGAGTAGAGAATCAAGCCTTCTACAAGTGAGTCCCAGGACGTATGAAAGCCTGTGCATGAAAGAGGCGTCCGTTTGTTTAGATTAATACTTCTATTCGTGATTTCTCACTGCCAGGTTGGAGAAGTCAAGTCAAGTTCGGACTGTCTCCAGTAGTAATCTCTTCTTCAAGGGTAGTCGCTTTAGATACAGGTATTGTCACACAATGAAATGCAGGCGTTCGTATCAGGTAGCCACGTCACTGAGAATGTTCTGAGTACATCGCTCTGTCTTTTCTGTGTTTTCTCAGTGGAAAAGTTGCAAAAGAAGTAATGGAACAAAGTGCCAAAATCAAGAGAGACCCCCCTGAGATCCACAGGTAACAATCCTTAAGCACTTTATAGACATCGCTGTGTGTATGTTCAGCAGTTTTATTTGACTTCATTTGTTCCTCAATTCCAGGGCTGGCATGGTGCCAAGCCGGAGTTGTCCATCTATCACACACGGCCCTCGTTTGACCAGCGTGCCCAGGACCCGACGGAGAGCTGTGCACATCTCCATCATGGAGGGTAAATCTCTCTCTCTCTCTCTCTCTCTCTCTCTCTCTCTCTCTCTCTCTCTCTCTCTCTCTCTCTCTCTCTCTCTCTCTCTCTCTCTCTCTCTCTCTCTCTCTGTTATAGAGTATTAGAAGTAAAGGAAGTAAAGTTTTGAAAGTACTCCGACCAGCTATCACAATCCGATCCCTGTCAAACTCTCTCAAATCCTCAGGTTTGTACATTTTATTGCTTCGAACACTTTATCTTTAAGGACAAAATGTTCATTGCAGCCGCTGATACCAACCCTGCTGGCAGACACTGTGATAAAAAGATCAGTGTCACCTGCCAGCGGTTACAAGATTATGGTTTATCTCTGTGATCAAGATACTGAAGGAAAAAAAAAAGCCTTCCTTTGCTTGAACAGGCATTAAATCTCTGGTGGCAGTTTTTCTTAATCTTGCTTGTAAATAGATGAATTTAAGGAGAGCTTTCTACATAGCAGAAAAAGTGTGTAATGGTTTCCGTTTCTGTCCATTAGCTGACTGTGTGTACCTGAGCTTCGCTGTTAGAACTCCAGAGCCTCTCCAGTAGCAGCGCCTCAGGGCTCGGACTTGCTGTCGCAGTCCATGGGTTTGTTTTGCAAAGGAATATCTGTGCAGAATAAAAAATCCTGGGGTCGTTTTATTTCCACGCCTTCACACACATTTCAGTCCACAGAAACACATTTGCGGCAGAAAGTGGTCCACAGTAAGAGCTTTTCCATGTTAGCAGCCCTGTGGCTCTCTTTGCATTTGTGCAATTTTTATCTTTTTCTTTTCTTGGAGTGTTTCTTAACAGAGAGCTCGTCATCCACTGGCCTCGGGCATTATTTTGACATGGGAAAGTGATTCTGTCGGTTTATAAGGGGCCCTTCCTGCCCCCTCTTTCTTCCAACAGGCTATTAACCTTTTGCCAGCGCTGCCACTGAGAGTTACTTTGCTTTCGCTTGATCAGCCTGGATGAAATTATATTGCAGCACAGTCTGTTCTCAGTAAAAACAGGTCTTTTGTCTTGCTCCCGTCTTGTCACAGACAAAGAGATCAGATTTTGACATGGCACCCAAATGCTACAACAGAGGAACAAATCGACTGTGTTTTGTCCTGTTGCTCTGCCCACACTGGTATTTGCCCTGGTAATAATATCGCTCTCTGAAAATAGCTCCTGCTGTCAGGGGCCATGCTTTGTGTGTCACTGCTGTCAGCGGGGGGGGGGGGGGGGGGGGGGGGGGGGGGGTCGAGAGGAGCCGTGGCACAAGAGGACCGCATTCCCAGGCCTTGTCTTTCACTCTCCGACTGTCTTTCTATTTGTCTACCGCTGTCAGCCTGCCTGCCAGCGTGTGGGAGCTCACCGCCGAGAGGAGAGTGTGTCTCGGCCTGCCAGCCGCAGACGGAGACAGAGACAGACAGTGGGAGGACGGAGAGCGAAGAGGGGGCGTTAAGACAGCCTCATTTTAAAGAGAGCAGTCGAAGCAAAGTGCGTTTAAATTAGGCTGCTGAGGTCAGGCGTTGAGCCATGGTGAAGTGTCTGATCAGGATCAAGACCAAAGTGAACGTTCACTTGCGTATGATCAACCACTGCTACCGGGATGTGAACGTGCGAGTGCTCTCTCTGGGGCCCAGGCTGTTGGGCAAAGCTCTGGGAGCCCTGCCTCTGCTCCCCGCCCTCCCCGAGGGCTCCTCCACCTCGGGATCTGCTCCTGGATCGGGACAGAGCTCCGCGAGCCCCTCCAGGCTCGCTGTGCCTCTCCAGTATCATGGCTGTCGCCAACCGTCCAGCCGTGCAGGTAAACGGAAAGACCGGTTTCATCGTGCTGGATTGAGAGCGCTGGCCTCTTGAGGTAACAGCCAAAATAGTTTCGGATTCAAGTGAAGCAGAACGGATACTTTCCGAGACGGACAGATGTTTTTTCTCCAGGTTTTGAAAGCGAAGATGAGTTTGTAGATTGTTTCTCAGATGCGAAGGCAAACTGAGCATCAACATGACGTTATCTACTATTTGTTGACCTGAAATGTATTCCTGGGCCCATTCTAAAAGTTTGTATTATTCCTCAGGTACGGTAATAGGCCGAGTTCGTTCCCCGAGTGAGTCGCTGTGCGTGGGTCTCTTGTTTACTTTAGGGTTACAGTTGCCACTTGTATTTGGTTTAAAAATAGATGACATGGAGAAGACAATGGGTTTCTTGAGCATAGCTTGTGACAAGCTATCGTTTAAAAACAAATCAGTCTCTCCCTCTGGCAGCATCAAAGTCTGAAATGTCTGTACATTGTTCAACAGAACACGCTGTACCTGAATATTGTGGCAGGCGCTTGGAACTGGCGGAGGGAATCTTTGCTTGCAGGACTAATTAATGACGACCAGATGAACATAATTTCCCTTTAGACCTCTCTCTCGCACGAGCCTTAAGGAATAACTTCTATCTGCCCACATTTGCATCAGTGATTTGTGGACATCACAGGGATTCCTTCCACTGGTGTCTGTAATTTCCTCTTTGAACTGCAGTGTGATTGTCTGGGAGGCTGATCAGACGCAGGCCGTGGAGAACTGGAGGTATTGTTTATGCAAAGCTGTGCCACCTACGTCAGCTGACTTATGAGAAGCTAAATCTGTTATCTCCATATGTCATTAGCACGTCATCGCTCGACAACAAGTTGATGGACAGCTCAGCGGCACAGTGTGTCTCCCATTTAGTGCTTTGGTTTCATTTATGATGAGTTAATGGAAAAAAAAATATTGCATCTGAAAACAAACGAGAGGAGAAACAGCTTGAAAATTACAGTAAAATTATTACTTTGTTCTTTGCCTCAGTGGTTCCTGTCATTAGTCAGTTCTAGAGGAGTTCACTGTATCCAAAGAAAAATAATCCCGTGGATCTTTCAGTGCAACATGTCAGCCTGGTTTTGACTGGTAAAATATTATTAGTTCACCATTCCTTCACATATACTTCCTTTCCATTTGTGTGATTTCATCTGTATTTCCCAGCATTTACATCAAGTTTACTCAACAGTAAAAAAAAATGTTTTAGGTCCTCAATGTAGCTCTTTTTTTTTAAGCCAGATGGCAAGAAGTGAAATTCAATTTGAATTTGATTAATAAAAAAGAAATGCAAAGTCAAAATAAGTACACAAACATAAACTTGTAGGTCCTTGAACACAAAGGTACTTTCACTTGTACATCAATGCTGATTG
Source organism: Salarias fasciatus (assembly GCF_902148845.1). NCBI lineage: Eukaryota > Metazoa > Chordata > Actinopteri > Blenniiformes > Blenniidae > Salarias > Salarias fasciatus. The sequence goes on along the minus strand of NC_043745.1, from coordinate 15,345,861 downwards.
AAGCACTGTGAATCACAAATAAACACAAACCAGCATGTTTGTATTGACCCACAATTATCAGTTATTTAACACAATATCTCCTCACAACCAAACACAGAAATACAGACTCTCTTTTCAACGGTCAGATATACAAACATCACTTAAAAAACTCTGGGATAAAAAAAATCAAAGAAAAAAAATTAATATAAAAGAACAGAATACACAATGAAACGGCTCCATTTTCAAGTCTTAACAAAACAAGAAATAATGTTTTGAAAAAATCCATTTGATACAATCCAGCTCTCCCTTTAAAAGCTGTTGAGACCAACAGCTGATGAGTATCTGGGCCTCCGTTCTGACCTGCTGTCCTCTGCTGTGTGTTCGCAGGGCTGGAGTCCCTCAGAGACAGCGCCCACTCCACGCCCGTGCGCTCCGTCTCCCACGGCGACTCCTTCATGTCCTCCCGGGGTCAGATGGTGGACGGGAGCGAGGCCAGCACGTCGGCGGTCATCTCCGACGAGGCCTACAGCCCCTCGGACAGCGTGCTGCCCACGCCCGTGGCAGAGCACGGGGCGGACATGCCTCTGGCTCGCCACATCAACGGCGCTCCCTGCAGCGTCGACGAGGAGAAGGATTCGGAGGCGGGGGCCTTGAAGGAGGGGCACGCCGGGGAGTTTGGGCCCGGCAGGAGAGCGCTGCGCATGGTCAAAAGCAGGCAGTCGCAGTCCAGCGACGTGGAGGAGCTGAACAAGTTCGTCCTGAGCGTGCTGCGTCTGTTCCTGGTCACCATCGGCCTGCTGTTCGCCCTGCTGCTGCTCCTCATCATGCTGACGGAGTCGGACCTGGACATTGCCTTCCTGAGAGACATCCGCAAGACGCCTGAATTTCAGCAGTTCCACTTTGAGTACTTCTGCCCCCTGCGGCGCTGGTTCGCCTGTAAGTTACGATGGATGGGAGGCTTCCTCGTCAGCAAGTGAAGCCCAGCGAGAAAGACTGAAGGGGACAGTGAGGGACTGATTCCAGGCCTCTGCTGCTGGAGATGGGACGCATACATGAAACAGGGCGGAAGATGGACGAGAGACGAGACAAACGATGACAGAACTGTTCATCATATCAGATCAGCTTCTCCAAAGGAGTTCCTGTCACAAGCCAAGGACTGTTCCCTGAAGAGCCTTGTTTGTTACATCTGACCATCGACACAAGGGAAGGAAATCACTTTTTACTTTACAAATTCAGGTCATCTTAAGGTATTTTATTTTTACACAAATCACAACGACAAGGTTTCGTTCAAGCACTGAACCTTACGCAATCACAGACAATAGTCGCCTTTATTTTTATATTAATTTATATGTTGTAACATCAGTGTGAGACAGAGTGTCCTGAAGTGTTGGGGTGTGTGCTTCTGAGAGTTTGAGCGACGTCTTGAGAGGTGGTGAAACGAACGAGCACAGCTGCATCCGTGATGATCGCCTGCTTTATCATCACGGATGCCATTCAGAGAAGGACTCGAGTCGGGGAAGGGTGTCGAGAAAGTGTGGATAAAAAGCAGCGCCTGAATGTAGATGAGTCCAGAGTCAAGTATTTGAAATGTTGCTGTTCTATACAGTACCTGAGCAGATATACACTTTACAGAACTTCACAGATGTGCTTCACGTCTGTCATCGGTGTCAGTGGTGGTAGCTTTCTGAGCCGGGGTGATGAGGCTACTGCCCTGTCAGGGGACTCAAAAGAGTATTTTCATAGCAAGTGTGACCTTGTTTGTGGTCTGTTCAGTGTGCTCACATCCCTTTTTTTTTTTTGGACACTAGTACTAATAACATTTTACTGTACAATGACTATAAATTAAGCATTTTTTTAGGGTTAGAAGTAATTAATGGGGGCAATAGGTTTACTGTTTATAAAATAGCAGCCAAATAATGCTGATGACTACAATCAAGATCTGCGTGGGAGGAACAGTTGTCACTTTGCTATAGTTGATTTTACAGTAGTTGTGAGTATGGTGGGACTGTGTGAGCTAGCACTGTTGTGGTAATCAAGTGGTTGGTTAGTTTTTAACTCCCACAATCTGTAGAAAGAGTTTATCTTCACGTCAATACCGAAATTATAAAAAGAACAAAGTTCCCGTCCAACAAGTGAGAATTGACCCTGTTACTTTTGTAAATTACATAAATTTATGCTATTTTCCCCTCAGTATGTAGTTAGGAGTTTTTAGTTCAGTTCTCATTGAGTAGAAACAGTTTAATTTAGCCTGGCTGTGTTCAGATTGATGCGTTTATCAATATAGAGTATATTATTGATCCTGTTTCCATTTTTGTACAAACCGCTGTCTCGTCACCTCAGTGAGATATCCTCAAAGTGACTTTTACTGTACTTGAAATGTTATTTTTTTGAAGTGTATTTGTGGATTTCCTACCCTGCTCTCACAAAATAGCCTAAGATAAGTCATGTTTACGTCCAGTCGCCAACTTCATCGTCACGCCTACCAAAGAAACCTCTGTTGTCTCGTTCCCACGCTGGTTTGTGTCAACAGATGGAAACTCTTAATAGTCTGCTATCCTTTCTCCAGCCTTATCGCTCCAGATATTTCACAGGTTAGCCTGCAGCCTGCTGTCCCAGCACAAAGCAACAGAATCAAACCGTGAAGTCAGTTTTGGTGGGGAAGTGTTGGACGTCTTATCGAGCTCATGGGTGCCTGTTTGAGATCACAGGTATATACAGCACTAATAAATACATTTATTTTATACAAGAAGGAGGTTTAAAAAGTGGCTACCAACCCAGGATTTGCACATATCGAAGAAACTGTATAGACGTCGTCATCGCCCCAGTCACCACCGTGCAAGGAGACACGCGTGCAAATAGAGCAGTGGTTTGGGAACCACCGGTTTAGGAGGACTGAAGGGTTGAGGTCAGAGGTCTGCAACCGTTTCTGTGACTTCCCACCAAATGAGACGTAAGTGGAGCCGCAAAACACGTTTAACCTTTAAAATGAGGCAAACAGCTTCTGAAGTTTCAACTACAGTATAATTTTCATATTCACACGTAAACTGTATTTTACGTTGTATTTATGAAGTTTCAATTACAATTCAGGACAGTAAACATTTTCTTGCATTTTTCAGCATTTTCTCAACAATTCTGACATTTTTGTTAGTTTAGCAGTTTTAAGCAGTTGTGCATGTTTTTTTTTGTTTGTTTTTTTTGTTTGTTTTTTTAGAAATTCTAGTCATTTTAATTTTTAGCAGCTGTTTTGGCATTTTTCCCTCTCAATTTCTTGCTGTTTGTGCTATTTTTCTCATTTTGGTTGTTGTGCCTTTTAGTAGAGCCTGTTTCGCCAAACGATGAGACTCCTTTTGAAAATGACAAATGAAATAAAAATAAGATAAGATGTTTGACATTTTTTGCCTGCTACAAGGAGCCACAGGTTGCAGACCCCTGGTTTAAATGACGCAGGTGTCTATAGTTAGTGTGAAACATATATTGAAGAAAAAAAAACCATAGTGCTGTGAGAGTTTCTGAAGTGTGAAATACCCAGCTGTACACGCTGAATTTATTTTTGTAAAAATGAAAAGAATACTGATTCTCACTATTTGTCATTGGATGTTTAGTAACAAATACAGATTGACAATAAACAAAATCACATGGATTGATATCCAGAAGTTTAATAAGCGGATGGTGCTCTTTGGCTTTTGATTGTTCATTGGTTGTTTATGAGGGGAAAAGGCCAGTCACTGAAGAAATTTTGATTTTTACCTACTTACATGTTGATGCGTATTACAAATTTGACAATATCTGAGCAATAAATATTATAGATGAATATCAATAACCATAAATTGCTAACTAATGTTTGCATCCATCTCTTGGACCTGCACAATGTCTTGTAAAATGTCTCAGAAGGTGGCAGCCTGTAGATGCATGTGTCAAAGCAGCACCGTCTCTGACTGTGTACAGGAGGCGACGCTCTGCGGGATAAAGACACTTCTCTGAAACCGGCTGTCAGAAGTAGTGATTTCCTGTGTGTCGTGTTTGGTTGCTCCGCTCTCCCTCCACCACTCTTTTCTAGAAACTGATACGATGCAGGTGAACAGATTTGCCACAGAATATGGCAGATTTTCAACTCCAGCGGACAGATTAAGACGTTTAGCTCATTTAACCAGCCAAAAGTAGCATTTTCAACTACTTGAACCTTTCAGTTCAATGTAATAGTTTTGATCAATTTTATTGCCAAAGTCTGTTTTGGTTTAAGTGACACAGTAACGAAGAGACGAGATGATTTCACAAACGGGAAACTCTTGTTTTGGTTTTAACTGAATGTGTAAACAGGAATGAGACTGAGTTTTACTGTAAGCCGACTTCCTGTACCATGGAAATGTTTCTGTAAGCATGTGTCTTTCATTTATTACCTCCAAACAAGACTGCTTAATTCCAACCACTGACTGAAGACTGGTGTGATCTATTTATGAACAAATATCATCTGTTCTAGGCATCTGACAGCCAGTCAGGCCACAGGTTTGTGACTCTCGGATGAAGCAAACGGAGGCATTAAGTGTGTGACGTCTGGGTATTGACTGAAAATAAGTCAAGTAGTACTGCCACCAAAAGGTGATGTGAAAAGTATTCACACTGACTTTAGTATCAAAAATTTATTTTTTCTTGAACGATATAAAAAAAAAACTCATCAAAGCACTCTTCCATTATAAGACGAGAAGGAGGAATCACATTGTATCAAACTGACAGGTTTTTAAGACATTCAAGTGGAGAGTGATCAAACTGCTGTATTGTCAGTCACAGCAGGGAACGGAAAGAAAAGTTCAACATTTAAACTGAAAGAGTCTCCAAACACTGATGTCTTATAAATACAAAATTAACCTCTTTCCACCTATAAACATTTCCTAACATCAAATACATCTCTGTCTACAAATGCCCAACACTCGTGACCTGGCAAGAAGACGAATCTGGAACGAGCAAACTGAACCGATCAGGAGAACCCGAGATCACTTCCAAGGCACTGAATACCTCCCGGGTGCAGTTTGGAGAGAGGAAATAAAACAGCACCACTTCAAAGTCTGCTTGCAGAATCAATTTGCAACAGGACAAATCTACAGCAGCTCTCTAGAATGAAAAAAAAAAAAACAGATCCACCCACAACCCCCCGAGTGGACAGGTGGTCACTGACGTGCATTACAAAAGAGCTGAAATGTATCGGATACCTCTACTCATTGGTAAGTAATTCAACCACCTGGTCAAGAGGAGAGAACGATGATTTATTTTCTCCAACTTTGAAAACAGAAGTTACTAATAATTAATAATGAATGAAAGATCCGTGGTGAGCGGGAAGAATGCAGGTGGCTGGACGGCCACGCTTGACAAAATTCTTTTCATTGGTTTTCCAGCCTCACAAACTAAAAGTCAACAGTCAACAGTCTTTGGTCCTACTTCAGTCGGAAAAGACATGCACGCGTCCTGAGGCGTTGCAGCCCATCAGAGCGTTCCTGCTGGGGTGGAAGGCGGTGACGGACAGCACCGTGCTCAGGTTCTCTCCGTCCATGAAGCAGTGCTGTGGTCGCCCGTTCTCGTGGAACACCTGCACCCTCCGGGGCATCATCATGCTGCCCACCACGAAGCAGTCTTCCCGTTTGGGGTCCCACACCGCGGACAGCTTGGACAGCCAGCGGCCTGTGTGCATGTTATGTCTGCAAGCACACGTTTAAAAACACATTCAACAACTGAGGCACTGATCTGAGGCAGCTAGCAGGAGTGCAGAGGTGAAGCAGCTCAGAGGTAAGGCGGGGGAAGAAAATTCAGGGATTTAAAAACAAAAGAACCTTAAAATGGACTCTAAAGAGTGCAGGTAGCCAGTGGAGGGAGGCCAGGATGGGAGTGACGTGGTCCCTCTTATGTACTCCAGTTAGTAAGCGCGCTGCAGCATTTTGGACCAACTGGAGACGAGAGAGGGACGACTGGCTGACTCCAGTATGAAGTGCATTACAGTAATCCAGCCGAGATGTAATGAAGACATGGATTACTGTCTCAGAGTGCTCACATGCAAGAAAAGATTTAATAGAGTAATAGAGGCGCTAACGAGAGGGCTTCTTTCTTTCTTTTAATGCCACATATAGCTGGCTGTCGTCCACATAACAGTGAAAGGAGATGCCATGCCTTCTCAGGATGGACCTCAATGGCAATAAATAGAGGGAGAAAAGCAGTGGCCCCAAGACTGAGCTCTGTGGAACTCCATACGACAGAGGAGCAGAGGAGGATTCAGAGCTGGGAAGACAAACACACATAGCTCTGTCAGGTAGGACCTGAACCACTGCAGTACAGGACCACTGATGCCAACCAGGTGCTGCAGTCAGGATATTAAGATGTTGTGGTCCACGGTGTCAAATGCAGCAGTCAGGTCCAGCAGAACCAGAACCGTATAGTCACCAGAGTCAATTACGAGGAGGATGTCATTAAAAACCCTGAGTAGAGCTGACTCGGTGCTGCGCAGGGGTTTAAAACCGGGCTGGAAGACCACTAAGATGTTATGATTTTCCAGGTGGTTTTTCAGCTGCAGGTAGACAAACTTCTCCAGGATTTTTGAAATGAAGGGCAGCTTGGAGACGGGCCTAAAATTAGCCAGGACAGCCTGATCCAGGCCAGGTTTCTTTTAGAAGGGGTTGTACCACTGCATGTTTAAAATGTACCGGGACAACACCAGAGGACAGACCGCTGTTAATGATAGCAAGGACAAGATGACCAATGCTGGGAAAAAAAGTCTTTAAAGAGATGTAGGAGAACCTGAAGGCTTAATGTGGGCAACCACATCCTGTATGAATGATAAGGTCACTGGCTCGAACTCATCAAATACACCGATGAACAGAGCCAGAGGCATCATGGTCAGGTGTCAAAAATCAGGGCCCTGGTGGAAACAACCTTATCAATAAAACACTGAAAGAGGTTCTCACAGGTTTCAGAGGTTGGTTCTGAGCAGACAGGCTGTGGGGCGTTAAGAACAGAGACTGTGGTTCTGTGCAGCACACGTGGGTCATGACGGTTCTCCATAATAATGTTTGACAAATATTCTGTCTTAGCGCCTTTAACGGTGTTTTGATATCTGTGCCAGCAGTCTTTTAAAATTTGGAAAGAAACGTGCAGCTGGTCCTTCTTCCACCTGCGCGCAGCTCTGCGACGCTCCCTCCGAGCTGCCCGGGTTCTCTCACTGAACCAGGGCTCAGGTTTGGCTTTAGGCTGCCTGGTTTTTAATGGAACCACAGAGTCCAGGATTGTTTGGCAGGAGGAGTGAAACCATGAACCACAACAAAAAAAGTCAAAAATCACATATTAGAGGTGCATTTTAAACAAGCTGTCCTGACAAGTTGTTAAAACTTCAAAAAGTTACCATTTATATACTGAATGCATCTACCTGATGGATGTGAGCAGAGGGGATTCAGTATTCATTGCAGATGTATCGTAGACCCTGTAAAGAACAAATCAGACATTCAGAGTTACTCAGAGAAGTTCCAGTAAGTTGAACATAAAGAAGTGCGGGTGCTCTGAGACGCCTCACCTGATGGCGTTATCCATACAGGTGGTGAGGACTCTGTTTCCCGTGCAAGGCGAGAAATATGCACTGGATATGCTTAAAGTGTGTCCCTGCAGCTGGGAGATGGACGGACATTTGGTCTTCTTTAGGCACCGGCTGTCATAAATACTGACCACCCTGCAGACAAGGTCAAAGTGTCCAAAGAATGCCACAAAAAACACTGAAATAAAGCTGGAAACGGGAGAGAAAGGTCTTAAAGGTCAACAAACGGCCATACTTGCTTTCTGCCACTGCGAAGTAGTGCTTCTGTAAAGGATGGACGCTGACACATCGCAGGGTTTTGTCCAGACAATAGAGAGACTCGTGTGAGTTTCTGCAGAGAAATAAAGTGACCTGCTATTGAAACCTTCACCAACATCTTCATGCCTTGATCAAAGCTGGAGAAAAAGCAAAGTTACCCCGGGGTGCGTCTGTCAACGATGGCGACTTCTCCGAAAAAGTTTCCCACCACAAGTGTGGAGCAGTCATGTGACATGAAGTCAAAGGTTTTCAGACCATCTTCAATGTCGTAGACCTGAGGAGAGCACGTTGACACAGTTCACACAGAATCACCACGAGCAGAGAAGGAGGAAGCAACAGGTGGTATCATTATTATTTCTGGCGTTTCATGAAATGAGACATGTCTCACGTCGTCAAAAACGCTCTTCTGTACATCCATGCAGCGCAGGGAGCCGTCGTAGCTGAGGCTCAGCAGCTGGGAGGGCTGAGCCACCGAGAACGCCATGCAGGTCACCGGGCGGGTGTGGGGTTCAAACAGCAGCACGCCATCATCTCCCCAATCGCCACCCTGCAAGGATACACACATGATAGAAAAGGACATAAGTATATGGAGACAGACTCATTTAAAATGTTACAAAGACCCTTTATTGGTGAAACAGTAAAAACTCACCAGATTCCACAGCCCGATTTGCCCCCACTTGTCTCCTGCAGCCACTAACAGGCTGCTGGTGCAGGGGTGGAAGGCTGCAGAGAAGATACGGTGCTTCACCACTTTGGCCACTTGGGCCTCGGTTATCCTCATGTTTTTCAATGCAGAGCAATACCTGTGAGACAACATCAGAACAGAGCCTTTATTTCCCACATGGAGAAACAATCTGATCAATTATGGAGGAAATAAAATGTAAACATCAACACTAATCCATTAAGAGTGAGAATTACTGCATCACAGGAAGTTGACTGAAACTTAAAATCTTACTCTTTCAGATCAGGTATCGTCTTTCTATCTTCTGATGGGTCCTTAAGGGGAAAAAAAAATATTTAAGACTTGGTAATTTTGTCTTTTTTCATGTCTGTATTCTCATATTCTTCTGAGAGGCTCTGCTGGTCTTCCTGCTGTCAACAGCTGAAGAAGCTATGTATATTTTATATTCTAATTGAGATGAAACAAATGAAATCTGTTTACAGTTCCAATGATAGACGGTACAAGGGGAGGCAACATGTGGAGTTAGGTATGTGCTGAGAACACGACACGACATTAGACTGGAAACGTGCTCCCTACCTGAGAGCAGAGCTCCAGAAGTTGAGAGGGCAGCTTGACTCCATCCTCCATGTTGACTGGGTCCATGGGCAGAGGACCAGCAGGCTTCTTCTCTGGACTGACCTTTAAAGCAAACAGAATCTAGAGTGACTGGAAAGGGTAATAAAGATATCAAGTAATGCTAGAAAGTTAGAGTAACTGAACGAAGTAAACTCCAGGAGTGGTGCCAATGGAAGCAATCACACACGAGAGTCATGACAGTATACACAGTACCCTTTCACTGACGAACGTCCCGCTGGGCTCAGGAGGAAGTGTCAGCACTTCTGCCTCTTTATTTTGGAGACGCAGGGATTTTCGAGGTGGAAGAACTTCTTTAACCGTAGCTTTTGGTCTGCAGCCAGAGAAAATAAGCCTTGCAGAGTCATCCGACATACAGCTCTTCATTAGTTATCACTGAAACTAACAAGGAGGCTGTAAGAAATCATATCATCTAGAACATGTTTAGGAGATTTTTAAACCATTGCATGTGATTTTTAGTGAAACAATACTGTGACTATACTATGACAACGTTTCGATTGTACCTCGCCAGGCCCCGGTGCGAAGGCTTCGGTTTGGTCACCTGGTTGAGCTCATCTGTTGCCTTTTGGCAAAAAAGGAAAAACAAAATCATTCAAGAACGTGCACAAGTACACAACAGGTGACTTGAACTTAAGTTTGTGATTAATATTTATTTACAGATATGGTAATGCTCAGACACAAAATGCAACTCAAAAGCATTTTTTAACACAAAATCAAACAAAATATTAACAGCAGGAGCAAAAAAACAAAATAAAATAAAAAGGATTATGAAGCCAAACAAGAGCTGCAGAAATCAATAGAAGCCAACTGCATGACATAATTCCAATGGAATTTCTTGAAACTGTTTGAAAAAGTTTCATGAAGATGTGGCATTTTGTTTTTTCCAAGCCATCACAGCACAAAAACAAAACACCCTGTTTTCCGAGCTGTTATCAGGGATGGGCTCCATTACACCCATTGTTAGATAAAGCATCTACAGAAGATGGATGGAAGAGCATTCTGGACACTTTGGTTGTAAAAAATATCAAATCTGAAAACCTGTTTCTTCAATCAAGAAATCCATGCATCACATGTACTTTCTGCTCGATGGATAAAACCATAAGCCTAAGTGTTTGTGAAAATACAGAGTGTTCCACTTCAGCATACCTGAAAGAGGTTAATAGAAGACAAAAATGCCTGGTTTTGTCTGATGTTCTCCAGCCTCTCCAGTTCATAGGCTGAGAGTCCTCCAGATTCATCCTGAAGCACAAAAATACACTTCAGCAGTCTGCAAACACTTATTCTCATTTCAACAAACATGTTAATGATGTCTGACACAAACGCATTCAAAGCTTTGATGCTGCCACTTACAGCTGGGGGCTCCACATCACTGTTTTCACTGTTTTCAACATCCTTCTGCTCCTTTGGCTTTTTCGTTCTGCTCTTTCTTCCAGGTTTTGGACTGATTTTCTATCAAGACATTTTATATGCATTTAGGAATAGGAAAACGAACACTCCGCGCCTGTCGGTAACGCTAGTATCTCCTGCAGCCTCTCACCTCTCTCTTGATGGGTTTTTCATCTGCGCCGTCCTCTGGAGCATACTGGAGGCGTTTCGGAGCCAGGGCGCTCCGAGATGACCGTCGGATTGTTGCCTCCAGATCCACGGGGGTCAGAGCCTGCCAGGTGCATCGCTCATTAACACTCATTCAACTTTCTCACACAACATTCACCAACACCGTGTGGTAACTTCAACTACACCAAAAAAAAACAAACGGAAAAGTACCTTGTCGACAACTTTTCGCTTGGTCGTTCTTGTTGCCATGTCAAAATGTCAGTAAAGACTTGGCGTTTGAGAGAAGAGCAGAGAAGAGTTCCGTGTTGCTGTGACTCTGCGGATGATTGTATAGAGGTGAATTTCGCGCCACATGTAAGACGTGTTTTGTAACAAGCCCCGCCTCTTCTGTGTTGCGAAACAGAATCCTGACGGCTCATTGGCTGGTTTTCAGCTCATCAGAACAAAGGGGCGGGACTCTTTGGCCGCCAGCCAATGAACGCGTCGGACTCTGAGACGCTCACAAGCCGGCTCTCCCTTGAATTAATGTTTTCAGGAAAGGGAAGAGAACTTCACACTTTCTCCATCTCGTGGGCACATAACTGTGCGCACAGAAACAGCAGCGAGTACTGAGCTGAGACCTCTGATATTCATAATGACTGACAGAGGGAAGCGTTTAGCGCCACACCCCGGATATGTTTTGTAATAATCCCCGCCCCCAAGCTGGAAATCCTTGCATCTCATTGGTTGACGCTAACGTCATCAGCTGACGCTTCCGACAGCCAGTGAACGCTTTGTGACTGACTCCTCTGCTGGTACAACGCTGCCACCTTTTGTCGGAACATGAGAACTAGGAAGACGGGAACAGGAAAGTGCTGCAACAAATTAGACATTTTGTAGATAAGTTTGAAACAAATGTCAAATTAAAAGACTGATAAACGTTCCAACATTTCTTTTTTATTCCCCGGTAAAGTGTGTCAGTAGACAAACACACTTATCAAAGCAGCCTAATGGCAAGGGGGGGTGTTCATAGACCAAACCTGGCCTCCATATAAATACAGTCAAAGAAAATTGATTCTCAAAAAATGTGACGAATGTATAAAATGTCACAGTCTGCATTACCAATAACCAAAGATTTAACTTTTTTATGATCATCATTTTTTTAAAAGATGAAACAGATATTTGCACAGATATGAATTACAATCTATTGACCATCTGTCCAACATGACTGGTCACTTTATTCTGTCTTTAACTCGCTCATATAAAAATTAAACCCTGTTTAGTTTAGTTTAGTTTATTTAGCACATACAATGAAATATATCACATAAACCAGTGCAGAAAAAAGAAACAGTGCAGGGAGGAGCGGGCAAGCCAAAGGCTTATGAAGAGCCCCCACCTAATAAAATTATGCAGATATCGTAAAAAAAAAACAAAAAAACAACAAATAAATAAAATGCATAATTAAATAAAATAAAATGCAAAACAACAAAAAGCATCATAATCTCTCATGCAAAACAAAAGAAAGAAAGAAGAAGAAAAAAAAGACAAAAGAAAAGAAAAATGCTGTTGACCTTATATGGATATGCTCATAAAAACTGACATTTTTGTTGATCATTATAGGCAACACTGAAAATAAACTAAAAAGAAGTTAGCAGTTTACGGAAAAGCTAAAATACAGAGCTCTCTTGGCTACACTTTTGAATTAGATGCTCTCTTGCGCGACTTTTAAAGATAGATAAAGATCTACAATTGTTGGCAATGTGGTACCAACTGTTCCAAACTTTGACACCTCTGTACCTAAACAAAAATTGGCTTCTAGATTTAAGACATTTGGGCGGATGTAGAGCTGAGGCCTGTCGTGTTGAGTAAGAATGAAAATGAGAATTTGCTGCAAAGTACGTCCTAAAATGCTCAGGGACCTTGTCATCTGAAGAAAATATCTTGTACATAAAAATGCATATTTGATAACTGTTTATATCATAAATAGTGAGAATCTGGAGATTTTTAAATAAGGGAGCAGCAGTACCGTCCCAGACAGATCGAGATGCAAGTCTAACAAAGCGATTCTGAAGAATTAAGATTTTTTTAAGAGTGGTTGTAAATGTACTCCCCCAAACAATATTACAATATGAAAGATGCGGATAGATTAGACTGTAATAAAGAGTAAGAAGACACTGTTTACTAACAAGTTGGCTAACTTTCCTTATTATACCAAGAGATTTGTATATTTTCTTACTCACACAGTAAATCTGTTCTCTCCAACTCAAACTCTCATCAATAATTATTCCTAAGAATCTTGTAGATGATACTTGGGGCATCTCTATGGACTCAATTATAATTTTAGATAAATCCTTATTGTATGATTTTTTCCCACTGAAGATAATAAAGTTAGATTTTTTTATATTCAAAGATAATTTGTTCATTTTGAACCATGTGACAAAGGCATCTAAACCATCATTTGCATCCCTTATTAAGGAATTGAAGTTTGGGTTTGAGAGAACCAGTGTTGTGTCATCTGCAAACATAATTGGAGAAACGATGTTTGAGATGTTACACAAATCATTTATGTAAACAAGGAATAATAGTGGACCAAGGATGGATCCTTGTGGAACTCCACAGTGAAGTTGTGCTCTATTGGAATGGCAGCCTTTTACACAAACAAACTGAGTTCTGTTTGAAACATAATTTGACAACCATTGATGGGTATCTTTATGGAAACCATATCTGTGAAGCTTAGCCAATAGGATACTGTGATTTATCGTATCAAAGGCTCTTGAGAGATCTAGGAAGACACTACAAGCAAACTCACCCTTTTCTAGCGCTGATGCAATCTTATCAACCAGGTGAATTAAAGCCATAGATGTGGAATGATTTGTTCAGAAGCCATACTGATGTTTAAAAAGAATTTCATTAGAATTTAGATGAAAAATAATCCTTTTGTAAACTATTTTTTCTAAAATCTTGTGCACAGTTCTTTGCTGTTAATTCACCTTGTTCTTGAGTTCATTTGCTTGGATTGATTTACAATTATCAGTACAAACATGCAAAGAAAAACAAGAGCTACCGATTTGGATAAACTTTACTTCAAACTCAGGTCGAAAAGACATCTAAATTTAACAAAAAGAAAGAATACACACGTCACAGAAAATAAACTAAAATCAGGATCTTCAAAATTGCATTAAATAACTTTCAGACAAAATGAAAAAAATCATCGCCCATGAATGAAAACTTGAAGAAAAGACCAAAAACTCATCACGATGATTAACAGTAGAAATAATGTAGAGAGGAAGCACAAGTTTATCAGACCATTTAGCGTAACATTTTAAATAAAAATTATATTCATATTAAAGTTTTCTATGTGGCCATCTTCATATGGAAAATTGGACTTTAATTTACCTATATTTTTAAATATCTGCCAGAAATAAGACATAATTTTATGAGACAGACTGAACCAAGTACCAGGGGTATTTTGCAACGATAGACACACAAAATCCTCAATCGAAAATCCAAATTACATAAACTTCATTACCCGATCTTATTAGCCTGCTTTCTGGGGGAAGTTGAACTAGCAATGAATAAAACCTCAAGTGTAATGAAATCATTACTAGTGCATTCATGAGCCACTGAAGAACCATAACTAACAAGAATGTGGCTACAAAGAAAACAGCTGTGTCTGTATTCATGTGAAAAGCACAGCCCTCTATCTCGTGCAAACCTGCGTTAAGCATTGATGCTTCATGCTTGTTATTCTTGTGACCGTTCTTGATGTTTTATTCTGTAATCAGGAGTTCACTGTCTCTCAGAGCGGCATCGGAGTGACACCTTCTGACTGCTTGTCCTTCGCTGATGCATTGCTTCTCAGACTAGAGGTAGAGGGTAGGATGAGCATGCAGCCAGTCCACACATGTTTCGTCCACGCTCTATCAAAAAATATCTGATGGAGAAAGAAGAAAGAAAGAAAGATGTCAATGACACTTGAAAGCTTTAAAACACACATTCAAATACACACAGAGGCTATATTTACCCATCCTTTCCCCAGGCCGTGCCCCAAGAGTTCTTCACAATCCAATACAGCGTGCCATTTTCTTCTGCACCGTAACCCACAGCCAGGACTGCATGATTCACGCTGTCTGCTGTGCTCTTACAATGGGTGCTAAACAGACGATAGATCAACAGAGCACATGGGTTTTGAGGGGTGAGCGAGTTACTGGTGTCTTCCAACAGCATGCAAAATGTTGTGCAGTCAAATTGTTTGACTATATGTTTGACAATCGTATCGACTATGTCTGAAATATGACGAGGTTATCTAGAACTGGAGTCAATCCCTGCTGACTGTGGGTGAATGCAGGTTCCACCCTGAACAGGCGTAACAGGGCCCTGAACAGTCCATCACAGGGCAAACACAGGAAGACAAACTAATCTAGATCCACAATTTCCAACATTTAAATTTACATTAGCGATGAAAAATCACCTCTTGATATGAAATTAATGTTTTTGTGGAAGGAAACCTGAGAAAAGCCACGCCATGCACGCACTTAAATACTGTACATAAACTCCAACAGGCCTCAAGCTCAACTTGAATTCAAGCTGGGGAATTTCTCAGTGTTCTTCACTACAGCACCATGCAGCCCTCAACGAAATACTGGCAGGCAAAATTCAGGTCCATAAAGATTTAATGGGTGAACTCATTTGTTTGATAATCCTCTTCCACAATTGAACAACTTCTGTACTGCTGCTGGATTAAATCAAGGAAAATCCCATTATTGTATTTTAAATGTTTCTACAGTGAAAAAGAACATTCAGTCCAATGCTTAACAAGCTTGTTCAGCTTGAAATAATTTGTATCCTTGCTGCCTCAACATATTTAGTTTAGCAGCTAAATACTGAAATGGTTTGAAGGCATACACTTAAACACATTTCGGAGAAAAGGAAGATAAAGCTTTTTTTCCAGTAAGAATTACAACATGCTTCAGGTTGTACAAACCTTGCATCAGTCTCAGACTGACAGCATGTAATAAATGAATCACAGTAAAAATATTTTGCTTAGTGCTTGAGGGTCTGATCCCACCTGGAGAAAACACCTTCTCTGTAGTGCATAAAATCAGCGGTGACGTCAAAGCTGAAGGTGATGGGATTGAGACGAGCCACAGCGTCAACCATGGCTTCCTCATCATACTGTGGACGGAAAAATAAAAATATTAACCAAGTCAATTGAGTCTTTTAGTAGTATCGCAAATGGCTCAGCTGAAGTCTTGAGTCTGTTTCACGTCTCACCTGAAAGGCTCCATCTGAGTTCAGGAGCTCAGAACAGATAAAGCCAATCAGGTCAGAGGGGAAACATAGTGGGAACTTGTCATATGCAGTATTTCAATTTATAATGACCTAAATAACTCATGATTCATATTCAGGGACATCAAGGCTGTACTAAAGGTCTGTTCTTTCAATGACGAATTATTTTGCACTTTTTTTGCACCATGTTTTTTCACATGTTTAATACATTTCAAATAACTTACAATTGTTATGTTCACAACATCTTCAACAAATGCTGCTGCAGATGCAGGGTCAAAGTTGCACTTATCATCCTGGAGAAAAAGCAACACATTGTTTAACTTGTGATTTCTTCTGTAAGTTGTTTTTTTGGAAAAAAGTTCATACATGTCCTTTGTAGGGATAGTCCTCCTCTGTCATTAGCCCTTTATTATATTTGATGTATTCAAAGGCATTGCTTGGAAGCCCCCTGAAAGAGACCAGGAAGATTATCGCTGAAGTTTTGACGTTTACAGCTAAAGTCTGAAATGTATCAGCAAATGCACCATTTTTACCCCATACATCCAAACGTGTTGAAGTCTCTGGCACAGTCTATCAGCTGCTGCTCAGACTGAAACACACACAAACATGCAGTGTGACTTCTGCAAATTATGATCAAGTCATATGAATTAGAGGTTTTTATATAATCAAGTAAATTCTCCCTCCCAGTGAGAGAGTGACGCTCTGATCTCACCAGAGATATGAGCTTCCCAGAAGCAATAGCGTTGACTGACTCCAGGCAGCCCGTGGCGGAGAAGGTCCAGCAGCTGCCACAGTAGCCCTGCAGGCACAGAGTCACTCCAACCGTGAATAATCCACTTATGGTAAAGAAACACTCCACTAATTTCACATATGAAGGTCATTAATCCATGACAGTTATGGTTCACGATGAAAGTCTTGTAAAGTCAGGGGAATTAATCAATATGGCTCTTTCAAGAAGCAAAATGGTACAAACATATGAACTAATGGGATTTTTGTGTTGTTGTTGTTGTTGTTGTTGTTGTTGTTGTTGTTGTTGTTGTTGTTGTTGTTGTATGACAGGAACTTTGGTGACATATCTTATTGTTTTAGTGCCATTTGTTTTTCTTATTTATTCAAATACATTATGCATTCAAATCTCCTGCGATGGCGCTATCAGGACTGCTGAGCGCTGGATGAGGATACCTGGTTCTTCACAGGAGTCACAAAGTTTCCCTTCATCCTCCAGTCTATGAATTTGGGATACGGACCAGTGCTGCTGACATGACTCCCTTCAGTGGCAGAACAGTTCTGCACGAGTTACAAAATGGTAAAAGAGAGTAAAAAAACGGAACTCACACATTCTGTATTAAACCAACACAACATTTTCTAAGGTCTGGTTTCTCATACCTGAGGTTCCGTCAAAAGGTAGAACTTTCTGAACTCCTCAAATGTCATATCTGAAAACTGGTTCAGGCCCACTGGATTCAAAAATGAAAGAATAACATACATTACAACATGTACCATAGATCGTACTCAAAAACTGGTAGTACTTTTGGACATGATTCATATGTGACTGGGCTCAGTGAAGAATTGTACGTACTTGTGAAGGAGTGATTTCCAGCATTATGATGATCAATTAGTCTCTTATTCTGAGTGAATACATGCAGTCGATGGTAGAACTCCTCCGTGCTATAAACCTTATTGTGCTGCAGGGGAGAAATGTTACAGAACGCTCAGAGAAATAAAGAATTACTCAGGTGATCATGCAAAAACACTAAAAATTGTGAGATTCTGTATTATTGTTTACATAAATGAATGTACAGACCTGATTTATCCACTGCGTGAAGAGACTTTCCTCTGACAGGACACAGTAAATGAAAGCAGAGACATTACTGAAGTCATGAAACATGATGCAAGTACTGACCCACAATGAGTGTTTGATCTACTGAACTGTGCAAAAGGTTTTAGACTGTTGTGTCGGATAAAAAACTGAAAGAGAACTTTAAAAATGCTTGCAAAAGGTTAATTCTCATCATTTAGTGCAAATTACAAAGTGAAATAGCAGGAATGACACCAGCGTTTGGTGATCGGTGTGACCACTCTTTGTCATCAAGGCTGCATCAGTTCACAACCTAGACGAAGTTTCTGATGGAACTTGTTTGAAAACAATGTTCTGTGGATATCTACTGGTTTAAATCTTTCTCTCCCTCCATGTAAATCTACACAGACATGATTATATCTTTGTAAAGTTAGTCTGAAGATAGTTTTTAATAAACCATGGCTTCCTGCTGCTATGGATGAGAAGCATTATGTTACAAAAGCCTAAAATTGGAGCACAGCGCTGTTTTTTGAAGACCTTCAGTCTACATGGACCTTTGAGAGTTGTATGAAATATTATGCCAAAACATGTTCAACTTATTTCTGCCAAAAACAGTAAAATGCAGTGAAGTTAAAAAAAGAAATGTGTTCATTACGATCATGAAAACTAAACTACTGCTGCTGGAAACTCGAAAGGAGCTTTAATAGAAAAGAACATGAACACTCACCTTCCAGCGAAATTAAAGGTGATAAATGAACAAATGCAAAAGCAGCAGTAATGAACCACAGCACACAGAGAGTCATACTTCCCCCAGCAGACTCCGACAGGCTTTGAAGGCATCACATGACTGGCCTTGTTTTAT
Organism: Salarias fasciatus; assembly: GCF_902148845.1. Lineage (NCBI taxonomy): Eukaryota > Metazoa > Chordata > Actinopteri > Blenniiformes > Blenniidae > Salarias > Salarias fasciatus. Next base: position 15,327,263 of record NC_043745.1, on the reverse strand, counting down.
AATTACCTCTGAACGGCCTCCTCTGACACCCCCCTCATGCAAATACCACCCCTTTAAACACCACAGCATGAAACAAACGCAGCAGCCGCAGAGACACTTCTCCCCCTGAGAAAGAATAGATTTATTAACAAGAGGTAATCAGGAAAGAATACACTTTTATACAAAACTGGAAATACTACTCAAGCTGTTGAAATAGACTGAAAGATAATTCTCATACCACTGGGTATTGCTCACAGCAAATATTTGATGTGCCTGTTAGAGGGTAAAGATTGATGTGCAAGGGTGGGGTTTAAATACAGTACACATACTGTTCTAGATATAGATTTGATTTTGAACACGTGAAAGTGGTACATGCCTGCCACTTAAGCTTTAAGTGTGTTTTTTTTTTCTATACAAAGCTTGTAAAAAATACATATAAATATCTCAAGAAGAAGCACAATATAACTACTGTATAGTTCCTGCTAGCACATCGGAGTAGACAGGATACAGAATGTGTTACACTTATAAGTTGTTTTCAACATTTGTTTTTAAGGTATCATACACAGAAATGTTTTTACAGAGTTGAACGATCATAAGGATAACACATTTCCAGGGATATGTTTTTAACACATTGCACGTTAGGAAATGCAACACACCGCCTGTGCACAATATTGTACACAGCAAAATGTTTCTGCTTCATTGGCAAATCGTAGAACAAAATAATTTACATACTTCTTGTGGTATATAATCCATTTCATGATTAAGGCAAAAACCATAATGCACTGGCCAAAGAGGATTCACCATAAAAACTAGGCTCTTTACTGTCCGAGTGTATCGAAGCTGGGAATTTGACTTCTTGAAGTGGCTCAATATTGGTCACATCTGCTACATACATTGCCCGGCGCTTATATTCTATATACATCATGTTGCCCTCCAGGGGAATAAGGTGATAATAAGCAAAACGTATAAACCCATCTCTACAGACTGAACACGAACCGCGTGCCAGCTCATTCAGACGCCACCGTTTTTTTAATCCCTCTGTTATTCAGCGGCTACATTAAACATCGGAGCACGTGATTCAACTTCAGCCACAGCAGCAGCCCCACTTTTCACCTCCTGAGAGGGCTTCAAGATTCAACCTTTAAGGTTTAAAATGGTCTCGTTTGTGGCGATAGCCATTGAAACTACATTTACATTCAGATGTCCCCTCTCTGTGTCAATAGAAAGCACATAAATTACTGAAAATACAATATTTGTATTACTTTTCTTGTCTTTATGGTGCTAATGTGAGGATTTACTGGAAGCTTCCGCAGCTGTTCTGAGCTGAAAAGTGGGAGTTGATCATCATGCTGACCGTCTCTCATGAATGAGAGCCCTGTCTGTACTGCACATTCCCATTAGACTACAATAAAACTAAATACCGTCTCTGTATACACTCTCATCTGATTACTCTGCGGTTTTAAAATAACATCATCATAAAATGTTTTTTTTAAAGACACATAAATGACATAAATACTCTGTAACGAGAGAAATAAAACCCCTCTGGGTTTCTACTCAGTCTCTAATAACGATTATACACAACAAGTCCTTTGGGGAGCATATACTAGGAGGGCACAGCCTACTGTGTCTAATACAAATAATAATAAATGTACATTTTGATATATTGTGTCTGTACACTCTGCGTGAGGGCCGAGTGAGAGGCGTCCTCTTCACGACGAAGTTTTTGGCTCGATTCTCAGAGACGCTTCATACAGGCTCTCCTCGTCCAGAACCATGCTGCCGTCCAGCAGGTACTTCGCCACCTGAAGAAACAAAGGTTACAGACAGGGAAGATTTTCCAGCTGGACTGGTTTATGTTCAGTGTGATAATGAGATATTCCTCCTATTTAAACATCCCGGTATTCCGGGTGGCTGACTCTCCTATTGCTATAATTGTTCTATAAATATATTCACACTATCTGGATTTATGGGTCGGATAGTTGCAGAGTTGTCAGAAAATGTGCAACATTTCAACCCATTTAATGTTTGATCTGTTTCTAAACTGAAGCTTGCTTGTTTTGGAAAAATAAATGCAATTTCTGTTCAGTAATAAATACACACGTGTCGGTGTTCTAACAGAACACAATGTTACAGAAATACTGGTCAAATACAAACAGCAAATTAAGCAGCTAAATAAATCTAGTTTACAGTGTAATGATGAAGACAATACAAATGATCTCACCTTTGGTTGATAATCAATCTTGTAAGCTGTTTGCTGAAATTGTCGTATCTCTCTGATAATGTGAGATATCTGGAAGAAAAAAGTAACTCATAAAAATTTAACAGTGCACACATCATGGAATGACTCTCAGTATCTCACGGAGGCTCTTTTACCATCCTCATCTTGGAGAAGTTGACCAGGTTGTCCTCGGTGTAGTTGGGCGTTCCCTCCTCTATGAAGGCCAGGTCGGTCAGGTACATTCCCAGGTAGGGAACACAGGGGGGGTCACAGCTGAGGACAGCAGGCAGGTCAGACAGAGAAAGCAACTTCACAGATATACACGGAGAAATAAACCGAAGGCTTCTCTCAGCAGAGTACATGTAGAAAATCTGTGGCCACTCACTTCTTCAGCGCCTCTCTCAGGTTTTTGAATCGGCCCTCTGAAGACACCAGCTTCTGTAACTTGTCAATCACTGTCTTCGTCTGGGGAATGGATCAGGGTGAAACTTATTAGCCCACTGAAATAAAATCTAAGAACATGGTTTGAATTTTCTTGTATGTATTACACAGAAAATATAGTTATGAGTTGTATTTTTTCTTGCAAAATGTCCATATTTATGTTCAATAAAATTTTAAAACGAAGGCAATGAAATTTCCACGCCAGTTAATTTCAAAAACATGTTATAAGTGAGAAAGTCAAGGTTAGTTTAGCTCGGTCTAATCAATGTAAACAGCTCATCTGGCTTTGGATTAATAAGGTGTTCAATACTTTTGACATTTCTCAAAAGTGTATCAAAAGTTCACCAATCGTCCAGTTCTGTCTTGTTTTTGACAACAGCTAAAGGAGAGGGGGGGCAGATCTGAAATAATACCTGTTTGGAGACTTTGAGCCAGGTTTTCTTGAGGCGGAAGATGGAGCTCCGGTTGAGCGAGGACGTGATCTCCAGCACGGCGTTGTAGTTGTGGAGGCAGCGGCAGATGTCTGCCACCGCCACCCACTTCTCCACCACCGCCACTCGAGTGTTGACATCATCCCAGTGCAGGATCTCGGTTGCAATCCTGTTGCTAATCTGACAGAAGAGAACCAAAAACGCATTGTGATGATCAGGGTGTTATTCTCTAAGGAGAAATCCCTCACAGGGCTACAAATCACACCTTCTGTTGAATTATTTTCACAGCAGAAGGAAGGATAAAATTTATCTCCCCTTCAAAGCAATTAAAGTCACTTCATCATCAGACTGGACAAAAAAGTGAATTAAAATATATTTTAGTCTCCATTAAGCAGAGGTGCCAACTTGCATACACCAACTAATAAACCAGAATGAGAAACCTGTGAATTTTTGATGCCTCTTTATATAAAACACTGAAACCTTTGTAGTTGTTAAACCTATTTTATCTTATGTCATTACAGTCTATCCATCCACCCATCTGAACACTTACATCGTTGAAATGCTTGGTTGTTTTCATTATGTACGGGGTTCTCTCATTCTTGTCATTCTTCATCCAGCCTTGACCAAAGAACTCCCTGTACGAAAAATACATACATATCCAAATAGTCAGCAACAAACACACATATTACACACACACACACGCACACAATAAACACACTAAAGATAAAAACATGTCAACGTTCAGTGTGTTTCTCTTCGTCCTCCCACTCATCATCCACCTGAGACAGAAAGTGCCTGTGTTTAGGTGAATGTGTGTGCATGTGTGTGTGTGCGTGCACACTCACTCGTATGGGATGACCTTGAAGACCAGGTGGTCCAGCAGTGTGAGTTGCTCAGCTATCTCCAGGGCAGAATGGCTCTCGAAGGGTTCCGTCTTACAGTCCTCCATGGCCTGAGCAGAGCAGCAAAACAAGAATTCTCACATTCAAAGCAAAAGTCACTGCAGGACATGCTGTGTTTGACTTTCTGCTTTCATTCTGAAATGTTAGAGTCTCTCTCTCACCATCTGGATGATCTCTTCCAGGGTGACCTGGTTGTCTCCAGGGTCCTCCTGAGTTAGTGTCCTGTATTTAAGAAGACGCACGCACGTGCCATCATTAATGAAGTGACCGGTTCATCGTCGCCTGAGTAACAGAGGATATTTCTGAGACTGTTTAAAAGAAATGCTGAGAATTCTCTGCTTCACAGACACACTGAGGGCACATTTTGTGAGTGTTTGTATCCTGACATGGATGTAGGTCAGAGCTGGCGTTTGCAGTTCCTGTTTCTGGCATCAGAAATGTTCCTCCCTAAAGTCTTTCTTTCAATGCATTTTTCACAGACAGCTGTGTCGTGTATATTACTGTACATGCAAGCGAGCGGCGTTAAAAGGAAGACTAACCTGATGATGTTGGCCGCTGCCTTTCTCTCCTGTGTCAGGAGCTCGGGGTCGTGCATCACCTCTTCCAGGAACCCAATCACCCGCATCTTCAGCTCTGTGTTCAGCTCAAAGTCCTGACGGGGCCACACAGGAGCAGCAACAATGTCATCCCAGTGGTGCAGTGCTTCTTCTACAAGTATAATAGATTGAAAAAAACAGGAAGAGAAACAGGACGAACCTGTGAGTGTTTAGAGACCCAGTGGCGCAGCACATTCAGGACTCTGTTGGTGGCAGCTCTTCTGATGACAAACTCTTTGTCCCCGTTCCTCTGGTCTGTGGGAAAACCTGGAAGCAGCAGAAACAAGCAGACATCACTGCACCACTCAAACATGAATCTCCAGATGATCAAAACAAAATTAATACAGCTAATTATTGAACAGGGCACTGACATGTGAGTTGTTTGGTGCCCTCTGGTGGTCATTCGACAACAAACAGCTTTTACTTGGTCTCTGTCACAATCTAAATCTAAATGTTTTTTTTCTTCATGCTTGTGGCAGCAAAATAAAAAAATAAGAAGCACCCAATATATATATTTTAATCATTTTTACATTTCAATAAAATTTCTTTGTTGTCTTTGTGGCCAGTTTGATGATAACATTTCCCTGCCAAACATTTATTACAGAAGACATCAGCAGACTCACAAACAGGTCAGAAGTGTCTGACTCATTTCACACGCACAACATTGTCGTATACTGACAGGTTCAGATGAGTAACATGTCAGCATAACAACCTTTAAATAAAAATGTTTGGTCAACTACAAACGTTTCCCTGTGTTTTTTTTTTTTTTCAATGAGGTACAATTACCTTATAAAAAAATCCACATTTAATTGAAAATATCTTTATAACCTTGAATGAATATGCATTAAAAAAAATTAAAATAAGAACAATTTCATCAAATGTCAAATCTTTGAAGGTGCACTAAATAACATGGCATGACATAACGTTCTTCCCCCTTGGTCAAGTTTTTTGAAAGAAAAAAACTTGACCATGGCATAGTTGAAGGAGAAAACAGGTCAATTTAAAAGGAACGTTCCTTTCATACCAAATAGGAACATTTTTTATTATCTTTACAGTAAATTTCTTACATATTTCACTAGTAATGATGCCTCTTTATGCAAAATATATTACAAATATTCAAAAACTTTTGATACTTTTTGCAGCATTTCTGCATGCTTTATGTCCATCCTGAGAGAATGGAGCTGATGCACCGCCACCATCAGTGAACTGCCTTCACTGCTGACCTCTCAGCATATGAAATGCTGTATCATGTTCACTCCTCTAAATTCCCAGAACATAAGTGGTCATTAAAAATAATTTATTGACAAGTTCCAATGAATATATTCTTCTGTATTTTTACATATTATGTTCAAATCTTCCTGCAGGCCGGATTTGACCCTCTGGCCACACGGTTTTGGCCGCCGTGCCACATGCTGGCTTAACCTTTCCATTCCACAGAGTCACCATATATGACTGACCTGTGCTGGCGAGCGACATACGGCGATACTTCTCCTTGGTCGGTGTGCCTTCATTGGCACCGGCAGTGGCAATCGCAAAGGCCGAGGCTGCAGAGAGGGCACTGCGGTTGTTATCCAGCTCCCGGCAAGAGGACACCACCATGCCGTTGTTGAATGAGAACAGAGAAAACTCTGCAGGCAGGAGCACAAAACGAAGACATTTAGAGTCAGGATTGCTACATTAATGCAGCCGAAACGAGAAAAGAGAATCCCCGTGAACCGAGCAGGGATAATTCCATTCAGTGAACCTTTTCTAACCGCTCACAGAGGGAAACTGGTGGGGTGATCACAAGTGGTTTGATTCCCTCAGTTGGGTGCTGTGAGTATACAACTGCACATGTGCACAATCACTCCGAGGTGCTGATGACCATCGGAGGGCAACAGAGAGCCGGAGCCGACGCTGCACAGTGTGTCCTGCAGCCCGTGGCAGTGACGGCGTACACTCCGCTGTGTCTGCCTCTCTGCCTCCCTCCTTCCTCCTCGCCTTCCTCCGTTCAGCCGGGGGCGGCATAGAGGAACACGCACATCGTTGCTAAGGTACAAGGTTTCCTTCCACCTACTCACACAAGGCACTGGCTTCCCTTGTATCCAGCACCGTGGGAAGAGAACACACTGGGGATGAATTGTGCTTGACTACCTACGGGGTGGATGCTCCCTCTCTGCAGTACGGGGAGGGCCTGTGGGTGGTTTGTATTCAGACCTTATATGGGCTACTGCTACGCCTGTCGATTTCCGAAGAGGAAAAAAGTTTTCTATAAGTCTTCTGTTGCTATATTTATTTGCCTCTATGAATTTCTATTTTCATCTTAACCCTTGAATATACACAGTCCGACTTTGTAGGGTTTCTAAATCCTGAGGTAAAAACTGAATGTTAAGCCAAGAAATATTATAAACAGTTTTCCTTGGGGCGAAAAACCTATAATCTAAAACACACACACACACACACACACACACACACACACACACACACACACACACACACACACACACACACACACACACACACACACACACACATACATATGGAAAACATGTAAACTGCTATCAGATTTTCAGCCTTCATATGTAGAGTTTGTATCTTCTCCGTGTACATGCGTGGGTTATCCAAGGGAACTCCTTCCAAAAACATACGTTACAATTCAAGTGGTGACTCCTGTAGGTGTGGATGAGTGTGTGACTGCCTGTCTCTCCGTGTTCGCTCTGTGATGGGCGAGCGAGCTTTCCCGGTGTATCCTGCCTTCGCTCACCGTCAGCTGGAATCAGCTCAACTACACATAGATAGAGTTGAGCAGAAGATGGGTGAATGCTTTGTTTTTTAAGTCTTCCATAGTGTTGAAAAATGAAGATATCATTACTGTTATATTAGAAAGAAAATAAGTTACTTTCACCAAACACTGCAAGATAAGAGCAGCCCTACAAACACTAAAACACTAACACGATATGGTGAAGTGGTAATCTGAGCTTCAGCGGGTGTTACTTCTGCTACAAATCTCACTCACTGGACTGTTACTCCTTTTATAATCACTCAGCTTTTTGTTCGATTTGTCCTTCCATTTAACTGCTCACTTAGTATTATTTGTATTTTGACAACTAAAGCCAAAGTAATCTGCCAGTTGGAATAATTTATTGGGCCTGTTGATTTTTGTTATTGACATAATAAATTATTATTGATTTTATTTTGTCACATTTTCATTTGCCAGGATCTTCCACAGGCAAGTACAGTGTGTCAGCCACACTCACCACTAAGCTCCTGCAGTTTGCCAGCTTACAGTCTTGCCAAGTCATTTGCCTTTTTTAAAAAATACCAGCGTGTCAGATTCATGCAGATCAATTAGAAGGAACGCAAACACAATAATCAAAAATATTTTTACATGGAATCAGCTTATATTTAAAAAGAAATGTTGTTCCATTGCAATGAACCACTCAGGGAAGGAAGGCGTACCGGAGTTTTTCGACTTGACGTTCTTTGGTGTTGATGGTGACTTAGGAGGAGACATTTCTGCCTCTGCATCGTCACTCTGACTGGGGTCTTCATCACACTCCTCTTTTACAGACAGATCTGGACGGAAAAGAAAGAAATGTTAGGGGATACGCATTGAGATAAATGTGAAGACATTTATGATGATAGTTTTGTCTTAAAAGAAGATGCACTTCTGAGTTGGAGCTGTAGAAACGGCTGAACTGCCACCACAGCACACGAGAACCTGAAAGGAAAATGAACAAATCCTTTGGACGGCGGTTCTGACCTTGCTTGTTGAGGACAGACTCCTCGGCTTTGCCCTCGGCTTTCGGCTCTCCCTCGTCAGGGATCTTGCTGGCCATGGTGCTGGACACGTACAGCTTGTTGATGTCCAGGGTGGTCTTACTGAAGGGGGACATGGTGGAGTGCATGCTTGCATAGCCATTGGGAGAACAGCTGAGCGCAGCCAGGTCCAGGGCTTTCCCCCCTGTAATTATGGGGATGTTGAGCGAAAGTTTGCGACGGCGGTTGGGGGAGGATGACTTGGTGATGGAGAGGGGAGGGGGGGAGGAGAACTTGCGGCTGGCACGTGGCGACGTGGGCGGCTCGCCGTAGAAGAGTTTGTTGTTCTGGCTGCTGGCGAAGAAAAGCTCCAAAGAGCTGCAAGAAAGGAAAGGAAAGAAAAAGGAGACTGTGAGAGGAGTATATATATATATATATATATATATATATATATATATATATATATATATATATATATATATGTATATATATATATATATATATATATATATATATATATATATATATATATATATATATATATATGTTGACTAAACTTTTTGTATTTTGGGAGGAAAAAAAAGTGTGGAAAGAGTAGAAACTGTGATAATGGGGGAGGTACATGGTGGGTCGGTGTCTGTACACAGAGGCAGAGAGGGAACACATTAACCACAGGGCTCTTCGGGAGCTCCTGCCTCTTTTATTTAAGCTACATTGTTTAAGACAGCATCCTCCTTGCACTGAGAGCCACCCCCTCTGAAGGCCTATAAATAGCATGTCAAGTGACAGTGTGGGAGGCACGGGTGCTGCCAACAGCAACCAGCCCAGGGGAGGCCCACAGAGAGAAACAGAGAGCGAGGGGGAGCCAGATAGAGAGACGGAGAGGGGAAGTGGGAGAAGGAGACAGAGGTGCAGTGCAAAATAAGGAAAAGAAAGAAAAAAAAAGCAGAGGCGAAAACAGTGATACAGAAAGGGAGGAGGCGAGGGAAGAGCAACATAGTGGATATGGATTCCACCACAGCGAAGGCTGCTGGTTTAGAGTGGGCGAATGGGAAGCCTCCAGCCCTGTATGGCGTTAGATGCAGCCATGTTGTGTCTCCTCGGCTAAATTCACAAAACTGTGCAAGTGAGGAGATGAGGGAAGGCTGGACGGATGAGAGAAGGGGAGAGGAAGACAAAGAGAAGTAAAAACAAAGTGGAGTCAAGTATAGAGGAAAAGACAGACGGAGTTGTGGGAGAGAGGAAAGGAGCGTGGTGACAGGGGAGGAGAGGAGAGCAGAGGAGTGCAGGGTCTGGGTGCAAAACACCACTATCAATATTTAATACCGTAGAGCCGCTGCAGATGATGGGAGAAAGGAAGAGAGAGTGAGGGAGAAGACGAGGAGAGGAGAGGGTGGGGTCCTGCAGCAGAGTAAAGGGTTGCCATGGTGACAGCGCAGCGGAAAGAGGGATGGTCAGAGTTGTGGAAAGAAAAATAAAAAACCAGAGAACAGACAAGGGTAAAAACAGGAGCGAGGGAGACGAGGAGGGGTCAGAGCCAGGCGGCTGGACGCAGAACCCAATTAGCGACGACGGCGGACGGACGGCGTGCTGGTGTGACCTCTCGCCGCCTCGTGTCCAGTCCCTTCTCACCTGGACAGGCTGCGATAGCACGATGGACCGCTTACAGACGGGCCGCGTGAGAGCAAAGACTAATTCTGACAACGGGGAAGTCCCACCTCTTCACTGCACCATTGCTGCGCTGTTGCTGCATCCTCAGGAGAAAATATGTGGAAATCTCAAACTTTGTTCCCACTCTAATTGTCATAAACTGCAGGGATCAACTCTGCAGTGAGCGACTTGTAGGAGTTTAATGTAACAAATCGTCTTAGCTCTGTGGCTTAATGCAGTCCACTTCTGAACACGTAGTGAACTGGCAGGGAAATCCAGACGCAACATATCAGAAAAGCTCATGTAGGAGTCGCTTTGATAAAGTTGCTGTTGGTGTGGAAAAGGAACAATAGCTGCTGTGATTAGGAGGGCAAGTGATCTAAGTACTGTCACCACCTTTGCACATGACGCTAACAAACTGTCATTCAGAAGAGATATTTGTGTTTTCTGTTGAGCCAGACTGATATGCTGTTTGCCGGAGTTTCTACAGCATCACCCTCATGAAATTTGGAAAAATATCCTTTAATTTCACATGAGTTTATTGTTGCTATTTATATTTGTTAAACAATATTCGAAATGGTAAATAAGCCAACCTGTCTGAAGTTGAGAAAAAAACTGTATACAAGCTTTAATAAAGCAAACTGATCTCCATGTCCCATGCGTGTCGATCGTATCACCTGCAAACCGGATCAGCAGAGGATCAGTGGGTCTGCAGGATGATCTTGAAAAGCATATAAGTAACACATAAATCATCAACGTTCCTTTTTCAATAACAATAACTGCTTTTTATGGGGAGCGTACTCTTTTAACTCAAGTCGTGGACACAACAAACCACGAACACTCGAGCTGAGAGATCAGGGACGCAGCAGCGAAAGCTGCTTCTTTGCTGTCGCATCCAAAGTGTAATGTGAGGGTGAGCACAGGCTTAAACATGCCCCTGCCAACATTTCACTGCATTTTCCAACAGTTAGCATTAGTCATAAATGTGGCTCGATGCTGAGATTGCATTTGTTTGTTTTTTCCAAAAAGTGTTCCAAATAAGAATGCTCAAGGGTTTTTTTTTCTTCAACTACACCACAACTCAATATTTAACAAGGAGATGTGCTCAACTACCAGTGTTAGCAATTTTTCTAACACTGGCAATTACTTACTTTGCATCAGTAAGCAGACAGATTAAACAGATTTTATGAATTGTAGAGACAGAGAAAGAAACATTGCATTTAGCTCTTTCTTTAAAGCTGGTGGTTTCAGTATCATTTCTATTTTTTGTTTGTAAAAATAGAATTTAAGAGCTGTAGCCTTCCTACAAATCAAAAAATTCAGCATTTTTGAATTTGCACACACACACACACACACACACACACACGCTCAGTCTCGTATTTCTATCCTTGTGGGGACCTTCCATTGACTCCCATTCATGTCTAGCCCCTAACCCTGACCCTTACCCTAACCCTAACCCACACCACAATAAAGCCTAACCCTAAAGAAATGTTTTTGCACTTTTACTTTTTTCAGTAACAACAACATGGTCAAGAAAGCACTGTTTCTCCTACTTAGGACCGGAAAAAGGTCCCCACAAGGCACGTCGTTCCACGTTTTGCTATCCTTGTGGGGACATTTGGCCCCAACAAGGATAGAAATACGAGAACACACACACACACACACACACACACACACACACACACACACACACACACACACACAAAGCCCCCTATGTTATTCAAGTAAAAGGAGCTGGTGAAGTTCCAGAGGAAGCCTCTTGATCACTCACCGTGCAGGGATGGCACTGATGGGCTTCTTGTAAATGGTGATGAGCTTGTCCAGCACTACGTCAGCGCTGGTAAACACGCGATAAGAGTGAAGGAAAGTGTTCAGAAAGTCAATGGAGAGAAATCGCAGGTCGGTCAGCCGCTCCAACAAGCGCTCCACGCTGGCGTAGCGAATCTGCAGCACCTTGCAGGAGTTCATCATCTTACTGAAGCGGATGTCGACGTCGTCACAGTACAAGCTGGTGTCCGACCTGCATCAGGGTTCATGGGAGAGGAGGAATGCACGTTCAGTATTCAGATTTTCTCGTGGCGCCACTTTGAGTTGCGCATCACTTTACTGACTATCTCCCATTGTTCTCTATATGCTGCAAAAAAAATAAAAAATAACACGAACTGAAGCAAGAGAAACTGAGTCAGAACTTTGTTTTTGAGAGAACATTGACTTCACATGTGATTCATTGAAACTACAACCTTCAGAGACAGTCCTCCTCACAGGCATAGATGTACAAAGTGTGTGATTTTTGTGAGCGTTCGTTCATGAATCTTTCATCCCCTGGCCATGTATTTATGTAATCTTGTCGCCAGTCTCAGTTTGTGCATGTATAATGAACGTGCATTGCAGCTTGGTGTTTGACTCTCACTTAATCATCTGTGGCACGGTGACTTTACTGTTTTCCTCGAAGGCGTTCATCATCAGACCATTGCAGCGGATGTTGTCGATGCACTGTAAAGCAGCGAGACAGACGGAGAGAAATGCTCTCAGAGTATAATAATGCAGCGAGGTGAGCGAGTTCACAGAGATGTGGATGTTACAAGATGCTACAAAAAAAAAACATATTCTGTTCAAGCTACAGCACGGCTGTTAACTCTCACATTTTGTGTTGAAACAAGACCTTTAAAAGTCACTTTCGGGCTTCATATGCAGGTATTGAGCCGCACCTGGCTGATGTCGCTTGTCCACGCTGACTTCTCCTGCCTGGATGAAGCCACCAGGATGACGGTGTAAGGCTGACTGTCTTTGGGCTCCACCATCACTTTAAAGTCCAGATGCTCGGTGTCCTGGCCGCTCCGCTCTCCTTTGGCTGCAACACACACCAGCAAACTTCATCAAACTGTGGAAGTCCAGCTTTGAATAATGTTTTGACTGAGGTTTAACTTATATTTTATGCATATTTTAAAATATTTACTTACAAAAACAAAAAACACTGCAGTGAGAAGTAGCTGTCATTTTGGTAATGGAATTAATTAATTATTATAAATCAAATCTATATTTATGATCATGCATGCTAAAAACGACAGAAACCACAGAGCCTGAAAAGATTGTACTTTTTAAAACTAAAACCAGGTTGTTTGCATTAACACTGTAAAAATTGCATTATATGTGGAATTTTTAATAATGAATTCAAACTTGCTAAAACAGAGACACCTGTCACAGTTATGATTATTGATAGGTTGTCACACCATCATTTCATTGGACGCCCACTTTTTGACACCCATGAGGTGACTGTTAGTGTGAGATAGAATATGGAGACAAGATATTAATTATTATATTTAAATGTATATATATATATATATATATATATATATATATATATATATATATATATATATATATAGTTCTTTGTGAATAATGAAGGATTAGTTTGTTTAAACGCAGCCAATCAACACAATCAGAATTTGTAGTTGTTATCTATGAAAGTTAATTTGCTAAACAGAGAAACCGTGCTGCGTTTTTGATAAATCAGCTCTCAGGAAGCATGACGACGCCAAAAAGTTTGGAGAAAATGTGTTGCAATAAACCATCTCTCACTCCTACATTTGTACGCATGATAAGAAAAGATTGAAACTGACACTCATCATCCGTCCCCTCTGTCTCCTCCATCAGGGTGCAGTCGATCAGGGACACCACGCCGTTCTGTGACGGGGTTAAAAGTCACACTGTCACATCACATGACGACGGCTGCGTCATAAGTCAGTGAGAGTCGCCGAGTTTTGAAGAATCACCTTGGTGATGTGAAGCTTTCCTCCGGATCCTCGGGTACATATGATGAGATGCTTGGAGAAGAGGAAACACTGCCTCTCGCCCTCCTTCTTCAGAGACAAAGAGCCCAGGCGGCCTCTCGTGATCTTCCCTTTCTCACTCATCGGGACCTGGATCAGGGAGCCTGTGGAGTCAGACACACAAACATAAACAACAAAAATTTAAGTGTAAAAATCATTTACCTTTCCTCATTATAAATAAGCATTAATGAAGAAAAGTGGAATGTACGGTAGTAGGTTGGGCCTCCCCGGGGGGCTTAGAAAGGATCAGTGGTGGGAAAAAACAGAGAAATACTGAAAAAAGTTGTTCAATATGGTTCAAGCTGTGTGGGGCCCGCTTCCTTTCACCCAGCGGCTCAGTGTAAATGGGATAGTTTCAGGCTTCAGTGTTTCTCTTTGACTTTATTCATACTCATCTGAACATTTGGTTTGTTTCATCATCATTTCAGGGTGAATATTCACATCTTACCTTGTCTAACGAACGTCTGACTGGTGTCGAGCAGTACTTCACAGCCCTCCACAATCATTCGCTCGATGGCCAAGTTCTTCCTGATGTTCTCGGTCTCGCTCACCTCATCGTGCATGATTCTGAAAGCAGGAGTACGAATCAGACAGGACTGTCAGCTGTGTGCACACTTCATGTGCTTTAATTCCAGGTGTTTTATTGTACTGTAGCTACTGTCAACCTCAGGGTTTCAGCAAAATCTTTTAAAAGATACTGAATAATGTGCTGCATGTTTTGGCCGGCTTCACACTGTTGGACAGACTCTGTACCTGGAAAGTTCCTCCAGTTTTGACTTAGCGTAGTCCAAACTGTTTCTCTCCACGTGCTCATGAGGAGTGTGAGCCAGCAACTCGTGCAAAGTCAGGATGTACCGAGGAATCTGAGAGACGAACAGACAGAGGGAGAGAGAGAGAGAGAGAGAGAGAGAGAGAGAGAGAGAGAGAGAGAGAGAGAGAGAGAGAGAGAGAGAGATTAGACAGCTCACAGGTGGGTTTGATCATTAAATCTAATGAAAACTGTTATTTTAGAGTGGCTTTAATTCTCTATTTCACCGAAACCATGATAGTCTCAGTTTCAAACACACACACACACACACACACACACGCACAGTCTTGTATTTCTATCCTTGTGGGGACCGTCCATTGACTCCCATTCATGTCTAGCCCCTAACCCTGACCCTTACCCTAACCCTAACCCGCACCACAACAAAGCCTAACCCTAAAGAAATGTTTTTGCACTTTTACTTTTCTCAGTAACAACAACATGGTCAAGAAAACACTGTTTCTCCTACTTAGGACTGGAAAAAGGTCCCCACAAGGCACGTCGTTCCACGTTTTGCTATCCTTGTGGGGACATTTGGCCCCAACAAGGATAGAAATACGAGAACACACACACACACACACACACACACACACACACACACACACACACACACACACACACGTGTTTTGGTGTAGCAGGTTTAAGCAGGTAAAAAAATCCAATATATATTGATTATGCACAATCAAAAGCTATATTATTAATATAAATCTTAATGTATCACTGAGATGCTTTACAGCCGCTATAAGTGAGCACTTGGTTTGTTATCCTAACTCTAACGTGACTGAAAAATGATGAGCAGGACGGATTCACAGTCATGGCTGATCAATGAGCCGGCTTCTCTTCTTTATAGTGCTTTTTTAATCCTAGTTAGTGTTCGTTTGAGGCAAAACACCTCAGATGATGAGCTTTTGTGGTCCATGTTTGAAAGCGCAATGGGAAAGTTAACCAAAGAAAAATAAAGCAATGAAAGTTTTTCCCACCTGTCCCAGTGTGAAGCCATGTAGGTAAGACTCACCTGAAACATGGGGTAAGTGAGGAAGGTCTCTAGCGTCCTCTCCTCACAGTCCGGCTTGGCCTCATACTGCTTTAGCAGCTTGTCAAAGTCTCTGTTCTGCTTGCAGTGGGCCAGAATCTGTAGACTGTACTGGTGGTTCCTCACAAACTCTTGGTAGATGTTCAGCATGGGCAGCAAGATGTCAAACAGGTCAGCTGGGAACAGAGACGGCCGTCCTGGTGAGTCTTCCAATCAGTACAGCCATGAGAGACACAAAGGACCACTGGCAGAACTTACCCAGCACCAGTGTGGGCCAGCTGGCTATCCTGGCCTTGAGGCCTTGGTAGAAGATCTGATGGAGGAACATGATGGTCTCACTAACAGAACAGAAAAACAAGAAATCGTGGTCATGACCCATTGTTCATCGTCTCCTGTGCGGCGTTTTATTACTGATCGGCTGGCACCTGTTGAGGAAGATGCTGCTAACGTCATCGTGTGTGATGGGGGGCTTCTTGGAGCTGGCGGCCATGCGGAGCGGCCGCAGGAAGTTGTTGACCAGGATGTGGAGCTGCTGGACGTACTCGGCCTCGGCCTCCAGCATGCTGAACACCACCTGGTTCCTCTTCCTCATGCTTTCGGCGTGCGGTGAACGGATGTAGTCCTGGATGATGGTTTTCCACTTCCGTCGGCAAATCCAACCTCGTAGAAAACTCTGGACCTGCGGTGAAAATGTTAAACACAAAAAAAGTGATGCTACATTTGTTGCAATTGTGAACCTTTGCTGAGTAAATGATGACTTCTGGACACGGCTTGTCTCCTCAGCGACAAGTTAGCAACCAATCAACTTGCTGATGTAAAAACAGACATTTCCATTACATAGTTTGCTTTATTTGTGCCATTTGTTTAAAAAGGGCAACATTTTCATTTAGCATAAGTGTAAAGTGTCTGCCTCAGTTAGCTGGAGGCAATGAAAGAAGCAGTTGATGTTGTTTTTTTTTTTTTTTTTTTTTTTTTTTTTGTTGTTCTGTTTCCACTCAAATTTGTGTAAGCGCATTTAATATTCAATAACCTGCAATCTGAAAACCTGAAAACCATTTTACAGGAACAGTTTCCTCTTTGTTATTTTGAGAATCTTCTCAGCACATCAGCTAGCTGCTAAAACTTCCCGCCGTGCATTAACCTGGTATGAGTTAAAACGATCCGAGTGTGGTGAGAGCGAACTAAAAGAGTGAAGTCTTTTTCAGATGTATGGTGAGACTATTGTCTTAGAAATGAACCAACTCTCCTGCTGGAGGCAGAAAAAGGAACTTAGAAAAAAGATAAATTAATGGATAGAGTTTCAGTTTGAGAGATCAAACATGGTGTATGTTTTCACACCTTGCGTCACACGTTACCATAACTCACTTTTTTGATCTTCTTGATCTCTGTGTCGTCGTCACTGGGTGGCACCTCTGGATTTGACTGGATCTTCTCATTGTCCTTTAGCAGTCCAGCAATCTAAAATTTCACAATAGTGCAGAAATGAATAAAATGAGAGCATACTGTTCACACAAATTACCATGATCTCGGTTATTCAATATTCCCTTCCTTCACTACGCATATTTATTGTGATTGTTCGTGTCTAATTCAATGAGTCTGAGCTGCTTTTGTTCATCTTTGTTGCTGTCCATTAACCGATTGAAATATTTTACTTACACAAGCTGCACCAGCCACACTGTAATGTCATTTGGTGTATTTTATTCAAGCCTGTTGCATTTTCATCCATTATACTCAGTGCACGAAAAATACACTTTTCATAAAGGACCAGAATCAAACAAAACAACTAAAAGTACATTACTCATGCACACTTTGGCCACGAAAAGTGAGACAGTATTATCATTTTTGATGCAAAGAGGAGTATTTTTGGTACAACAAAAGCTAATTCATTCATATTGAAAGCATTCAGCTCAATTGAAGCTATCCATTAGCACATTAAAGAGAAATGTATTTGATCTAGTTTAGACTGAATAATTATGATACAAAAGACTCAGCAGTGTTGCGGAGTGTCGAGCGAGGGCGGACCGGGCGCGCCGCAAGCTACCATGCTCTCTGTGAACTCAGAGCATTGTGGTTTGGTATCTGGGTCGTGACCTTTGTCCTGTTGCTCCTCTCCGTCTCTACTCTTTCTGCCTGAACACTTTTACCAGCGTCCCTCGCTTTGTCTCCACTGACTCAACATACAATGAAACAACACACATTTCCAGGTTTCACTAGCGTGACACTGCGAGGCAGGTTACCTCTGATTTTAGCCGCTCGATCTCGATTTCCCCGTCCTCTATCTGTTGTCGAAGTTGCTTGGCAACTGTTTTCTCCGTCTCCACTATTTGGAGTAGATGAAGATACTTCTGCATGAGGGTCTCATGCTCTGTAGCCAGGTTCCTGTAACTACACAGACACACACGCACAGACGTGGTAAGGACCTCATTAACGCATGTTTCATGGGCTCTCCAGAGATCTATCAGAGCACCAGCAGACCTCTGATCAACATACATTTGAAGCGCAGACGTCACATCCACGCTGAGTCAAACGCACTTATGTAATCTATTCTTAAAATACTTGAGCTTACCACATGTGAAAGTTGTTTCTGCATGAGCACCAATTATGGACATTGTCGAGTTCAGCACTTTATTTTCACTTGACATTTAAGTGTGCAGATCATGGATGACAGTTTTAATCTTGTTTCATGATGGCAAAAAAAAAAAAAAAAAAAAAAAAACATTTCCGTTTATGTTGAATCAGCAATATGGACTGCTTAATGAAAACAAACAGGAATGACTACTTCTAAAATAAAAGCAACAGAAAGAATATTACAGTATTCCAACAAGCTCTGTCCATTAAGTGCTGCTGGGTTGACTGTGCACTAATCAATTTAATTCTGAATGAGTCCAATCAATTGACCTTCTGCTGGACAAAATGCACACTGCTGACATTTGAAGTGGCCATATAGTAATTTCTTAACCGGCTGCAAAAGGGGGAATTTCACTTATCATACATGGTTTGAAAAATTACACCGATGACTTATGTGTTATTAATAATAACAATTTTCACATTAATTTGAAGAACAACATTTATTTGTGTCAAGAAAGCCTCTTGATGATGTAATTTTGTCCCAAGCTCCCACAACAGCTACTATTGTGGATCTTCATCACGTTGGGTGACAGCTGGGAGAAATTGCTTAGCTTCAACTTGAAATTCAACCTAAACCAGGCCGATATATTTCATGTGCTTCTACATGTGATTAAGGATTAAGGGCAGATAATGGTGGATGAGTAACTCTTCTAAATGTACATTTGTAAGTCTGCCGCTGGTTGTCTTCTAATACTAAAATAATCCATGCCTGTCCAATTGAAACGTATCAGAAGGTAAAATACTATATACAATTTAGTTACAATTTAGTATATAATTTAGTTTTAATGGAAGTTCAGGCATTGAAAATTAAATGGAATGTGAGAAACAATCCTGGTAGATTATAAAAAAAGAAAAGCTGATTGTTTACTTTACTTTCATTGTCATCTTGATTAGTTTGGTGCTCTTACTAACTCCTGTATGACTGTGAAAGTTAGTGTTTTAGAATAGTATAGAACAGTCTTTTCTATTCTATTCTGTTCTATTCTATTCTATTCTATACTAAAACATTGACTGACTGATTGATTAAATGATTGACTGTAATGCATGTAGGTCTAATGTTATTAAACAGTGACAGAAAAATAAAATCAGCACAGTTCCTTCATCAGTTTTTTTTTTTTTAATCCAGTATTTTCGTTTATTTCCAAATCCTTTAATATTATTAGTTGAGGTAATGTGAGTCAACGTCACGCAATTAGATCAAATTGCATCGAATTGTCTTGTCATACTACAAGCACATCTGTTGAAAGTGTCACAAAAAAAATTATTTGGAAGGTTTTGTTATGAACATGTCAAATTAAAAGCTTCTCAAAAGTATATGGTACAGTATTTTTTTGTCTGAGTTGAAACCATTTTTTGATGTTTTTGACAATTTCACAAATCAAGTAGTTTCAATAAGACAAACACACTTCTCAAGAGGAACGCTTGCTCAGCTGAACGGAGGTGAGAGGTACCTGGCCTGTGTGATTGCAGCCACCCATTCATCACAGTCCTTGACGTCTTCTGTGCGCAGCTCCAAAGCTTTCTGGTTGTCGTGATTAAATGTGACCGTGAAGTAATACTGAAAAACAAACGCAAAGAAAGACTGAGCAAAGGTTGTTTTTTTTTTCTCCCTCTGCATATAATCAAATAATCAGAGTATATTCGATCAGAGATTTGGAAAATGACAAAGCTGCCTTACATTCATGCCTCATTGATCAATTATTTCCTTAACCTACATTAATTTCAAGCTGAAGTTGTATGTATACACGTGCTGTGACGTGTGTGAGTGGGGGAGAGATCTTGTGGGAAAAGTCTTGAGAAATTCATTACAAAGCCTCTGTGCATTCGCTCTGTAACCTGGCAACTCACCTCTGAATGGGCAGAAACACCTTGACTGGCGCCATGTTCACTTTGGTTTAGCTTTGCTTTGTTATACAGATTTGGCTGCATGTTGGCTGCACATGCACTTGTGGCTCCCTTTACACATTTCCCTTGCAGCCTTAAATGTTCAATTGAAACAAATGTGTGGGGAAGTGTTTCCTAACAGGCTGATGAGACAAATTCCTCAAATCAAGAAAGTGGTGCTCACTGCTTTAGAGAGCGCGTCACGTTACATAACACTGATACATTGTAAATCGATCTAATATATTGGATTCTTTCATTGCCCAAATGCAAAGAACCTATCACCAATTTATGTGATCACTGACATGGAAAAAAGGTTCATGTGAGGACTTCAAGTCAGGATTTAGAGTTCATCATAACACAAAAATGCTTTATTGCTGTTGGTCAAGGTCTTGTCTCGAAGGCTGTTAAGACTCATCACTAGTCAAAGGATTTTCATTGTAGATCCCATCAGATGCTAACTGAAAAATAGACTGACTAAAAACATCATTGTAAATTTTATTTTTTTTTAATAGTAACAATGATTCTGTCGCACAGCAAAGTCAATAATAGTGTTCCACGGCCAATGTTTTAGTAGATACTGTAATATCTTTAGTACTATGCATACATGATCCATTTATCTATTTATGAAACCATTTGCTTCCAATCAGCTTGTCAAAAATCAAGGCTGACAAAACTGAAATCACTGGATGTGATGCTAAATGATGTACACCTCACTGTGTGCATGGTACTGCTGTTGCTGTGATCAGAAACACTGAAAAAAGTCAGGGTGTGACTACAACATCCCGAAACCCCTCTTGTCGTCTCAGATGAGGCACAAAGAGACATTAGTAACTTGCTGTCAAAGAACTGCTTCCTGGAGGTTCCCAGAGCTTCCTAAATTTGAAATTAAGGCAATGTTTTTTTTCTGGAGCCAGCTCCCATTGTCCTATGCTGCTACCACACTCCACTCTGAAGATCCATCTCAAAGATTTTTATTAGGTAAAGTTTAGACGATTCACCATTTTTCACAGTGTAGCTGCTGTGAAACCTGTTTCAATGCACTGAACTTCTATTTTCACTCTACATACATTGAATGCTGTGAACATTGTGTTTCTATGTCCTGTACTGATGTAAGAAATTATTGATACTCTGAAATATCAGGACATTTTCTTTCATATCAATGTTCAAAAGTACAATATACATTTTTTTAGATTAACAATTTACATGTATATATTTATGCGGTGGTTCTCCTCTTGTTGCATTTAAACCTCCCACCACTGTTTCGTAGCAGTTAAGACTTTCTCCGCTCCGGAATAACAAGACCTTGTGAGGTTGCTGGTCTGTGACAAATAGCACGCTAACTTAGCGCAGTTTATCCAAGCTAACGAGTGGTCGAGGACGAGAAGATGCAGTCAGCTCCGTAAGCTTTCAAAGCTGATGTGTGGGAATGTTCATTTTCAAAACAAAGGCAAGTAGTAAAAACTGTGACAATAGCCATGCAGTCTGTAAAATATGCAATACAACAAATTTTCGAGCACAAGTGGCTGGACACCATGACGACCGTAGAGTTAGTGCGTTCTCCTACATCTCTCTACATACAAAGTACATACAGATATTTCTGGCTTTGCAGTTCCTGATTTGTAGTTCCTGACTTATTCAGCCAGCAATGTGTTCAATTTATTGCTCCTTGTTGTTTTCTGTGTTATTTTCATCGTACTTCATGTCCCATTCCCTCTGCCAGTCGAGACAAGACTGTTTCTGCTTAATTTTTTTTTTGATGAAGAAAAGGAGTTATTTTCTGGAGCTCATGAGACTTGCAAGCAGTGAATTTATATTTTTCCATTTCAAAGAAGGATTTGATATTACAATGGTGTGTTAAGCAGTTTGAAATAAACTGATTCGAAATTAATAGAAATTAATTGTGTTGAATTGAACTGAACCGAGCTGAACCAAACAGGGTTGAGTTGAGTTGAACTGAACTGAATTTGTGATGCTGACTAACGTTCCATATTTCCTGATTAGCTGTAGAAAGTGCCTTCCATCAATACAGTGCCTCACATCTCTCAAACCCCTGACTTGATGTGTCAAGCATTTTTGAAAGCTATATTTAACTTCACATCACTGCTTTTTTTTTTGCGGCTGATATTATATCAGCTGATAGATGAGACAGAGTATACAGCGGTAATTTCTTTAAAATCTGAACAAAAACAGCTCATTTGTGTCCTGAATAAAGAGAAATAGCAGAAATTACAGTTATGTAATAACAATGGTTTCCATTAAGTAAACCTCAAAGTAATTCTATTTCCTTTGAGACGTAATTCAACAGGTCCAACAAGGGGTGCTTTTGTGCTTTTCTGAGACCTTTCAGTTTTACAAATACAACATGAGTGTCTGTAATATGTAATGAATTAGTCAAGCCAGTTATGGCAATAAACCCTAAAATATGTCTACAAGATTGGATAGAAAAATTAGTTTAAGGAAACTCAAACTAATATTTGTTTCAATTGCATCCACATATATTTGACTTTATTTGTAGGCAATTGCTTGAGACACTGGCTTTCTTTTTGAAGAGAGATCTGTTACATATAGACAACTTGCAACAGGGAATTTACTTGCTTTAGGAAGAAATTGATTTGTATATTTCAGTCTGTACAAGTGTTTGGCTGAATTGTTTTGTTAATATTAGGAGTACAGTTTTTGAAACATAAATCACAAAAAAAAAAAAAAAAGTCTCAAGTAAACATGCATTTCAAATATCTTCACATCTATGTATTTATGTCCATCCGAAACTCTTAAAACTAGACATGGGACTCATGTTGGACAGCTGTAATGTGCTGATATGAATGAAACAAAGCTGTAAAAGTGAAAAACAAAACTCCCAGTCAGTCCCCCTCATCGTCACCGCCACTAAACACAGCCCACCTCTCTTCTCTTGTATGCCTGTATTTGCTGTACTTGCTAAATGGAGCACAATGCCAAGGCATGTTGTTGCACATTTTGTTGGCCCCTTCAAATGCACTTTTTCAGATGCAAATAGGGGTTGCCATAGTAACCGTGGGCTTAAACGTAGCTCGCCTTCTAAATGGGGAATAAGAACATTTAAAAAGTAGAACACTCCAAAGAATACAATGAGAACGGAGAGACAGACGAAGAGGGAGGGAGAAAAAAAAATGTTTTGCCTTTTTGAGGAGTGAGGGCTATAAAAAGCGCTGTAGCCCTGCAAGGTGGCAGTTGGCTTGGCATCTATTGGCTGCATTGTCCCTCTCCCTGTCACACACTGATAAGATCCTGTACTCTCCTGGCCATTTCTCCTGCAGCTCTGACACACAGTCACTGAGTGCATGCACACACTGCAAATGCAGTGCTCAACAAACCCAGGAATCTGCTGTAATCCAGACATGTAACAGGTTTTAATGTCAGGAGTGTACAGTAGCATTGCCTCTGACAACCTCTGCTGCACTCATATCGACTCAAGTGTCAGTCTTTGCTTTTTGTCAGAGTCCGGGAGTGAAACGGGAATCTGTATGCCCTTAGACACCTGGAACATTGATTACTCTTTCTGTCCTCATTTCACCTTTTCTGTGGAGTTGCTCAGTTTTAAAGGTCGACATTGGCACATGCAGGAGGGCACAGTGAGAACTTTGAATATTTCAAGGCATGTACATGTGATGAAATCATTTCCATAAAATATACAGAAGCAGACACCTGTCCTGATTGTACACTTCTGTGCGCAGCTCTGAGAAAAATGCATTTGTTTTCTCACACTTAATAAACAAACAAAATCAAAAAAATGACATAATATAATTCTGACACATATTATGTAAAAGGACATGTGCAGAACAGAGGACTGTGTTATGCTAATTGAAGGCTTTCAGAATCATTTAATTCACTGTTGAAATAAATTCACTGGAGCAGTCTGCATGATCGACTGTCGTCATAGATGTCACTCAGTCCATATTCCAGCTCCAGTACAGAGATTGCCCTTTGTTTTGACATGGTTTTAACAAAATACATTCAATTGGGAATGTACAAATAGTTGGCATCAAGGGAGAAACAAAAGCGCTCTCAGAGAGGGGTCAATAGTGTTTCTAAAACCACCCAAACATGAGTTGTGTGAGCTTTAGCTTAAAGTCTGGTTCAATTATGCAACAAAAGCCCTTTGATTAGCAATGCCCACCCAGAAGGCTTGTTTGAAAAAAACAACTAATGCTGGTATTTTCTTTTTTGAGTGTGGCTCATGTGGCATCTCCATCACAGTAAGAGGCCTTGTACAGTATTTCAAACACTGAAATCAACCCTGACAAAGAACAGAGGACAGCCATTTGAGAGCTGTGGTTATGGAATTCAGCACCATGGACAGCAACACCAGGTCACCACAGCAGCTAGAAACAACAACATCCCCCGAGTGTATCCCAGAGGAGCCACAATAATGGGTTTAGCAACTGTTCTTGTCTTTTATTTATCTTCCAGTGAGGTTTTACAGTGAAATACAAGCATTATAACTGAGTGTGTTGTTTTCAAGAAAACAAGTTGATGTTTTTAATTGTGATGGACCTGTCAGATTCTTCTAAGTATAATTTAAAGTAATTTTTGAGTCCAGTCGCATTGAAAGACAACATATATGACCACAGTACAAGTATTTGTTTGTAAAGTTTGGTTGTACCTTGTGGATTACCAGCACTGTAGACCGGCTGTAGGTGAAATGCTCTGAAACCACCACTCAGCTGTGGGTATTGTAAATTAATTTTGTTGATTAAAAGTTTTTTTTAATAAAGATGGAAAAGTGATGCTGCCACAAGGTATTCCTCTGATGCCTATATTGTACTTTCTGTTGCACTCACCCAACACTTTAAAAAACATTGATCTGATGGAAACCCTGTCACTTTTAGGCGAAGAATCCCAAACATTCCCACTTCAAGCACAGTCATTTAAAAAAAACCAAAAAACAAAAACAAACAGTCCTGTAATAATTATTTGCAACAACTGCTTCTCAAAGTTTTGTCTGCAGTACGGTAGTGCAGAGTCACATTTGAGTCCACCGGTTTTCCCTTGTAAATGATTATTTATTGCTGAACACATCAGAGCCATCTCTCTGACTTATAGCCCAGTGCTGCATGGGAAGCAGAAGAGACTGCAGCTGGCAGAGCAGATTTCAGGAGGTGACTGCAGTCATAGCTCACAGCAGCTTGACCACTTCTCTGGCTCTTTTATGCCACAATGCTCAGTTTCCCCCAACAACAGCCCTCCTAAGCCCTTTACCCGGCTTCACCAGAGGAAACATTGCTTTCACAGAGATTATTCCAGACTGTGTAAAAAAAAAAAAAAAAAAAAAAAAAAAAGACAGTGGAAATTGTTGAGCCCTCACACATGTTAATCCGTGGCACTAAACGCTGTAGGAATTAAAGGGAATGGGGGATGTGATGAGGAACAAAAACATGACTGGAACATCGTTTGGTTTTCATTCATGGCTGTCGTTAACAACCCGGGATAATGGGAGAGCTATCAAATGAACCAAGCCGCTATAAACCGGGGGAGACACAGTTGCCAAGGTAGGATGCTATTAATATCAAGACAAGGAATTAAATCAATACGTCAAAACGACAAGGAAGGGGCAGCTCTCCTCCACAAGATGGCAACCTACAAAGTTTGGATGCAGTTTAAGTTTACTAAGTCTGTATATGCCGCATTCCCAAAATACTGTCTCACATCCAGCTGAGATGCAACAATTACTGTGGTCGCGGTTTGCAAACTTTGCACATGCACTAATCTCACGCGCATGCAGCTCCGTTATCTTTTTTTTTTTTTTTTCCATTTCATGCATTTTGAGTTGCCTTTATTTGAGAGGAGCTGTGAGGCTATTTTAGTGCAGAAACGAGACAATCAATCAGGATGACGCCATTACGTAACTCTGAACGTCAAGTGAACTACAAAGCACAAACATCCCTGGGAAATTGTGTGCCTTGTTATAATATTTCAGGAGGTGGAATAGCAGCGGATCTGCTGCTTTATGCTGCGTCTGGGCGCACATGCCCAAAACTGATGAAAGCGAGTTTCATGAACAAACACTCGCGCGCGCATCATCATCATCATCATCATCATCACGCAGTGTTTGGCCAGTGCGTCCGTCCGTCCGTCCAGATGAGACGGAGCACCTTAGCGGTGTCCGTCGGTCAGACTTTGAGGGAGCTCCCGGAGCGATCAGTGTCTTACCTGCTTCTCTAAGCATTCCTTGGCTGACAGAGACGGTTTGGGGGACGGTGCTCTGTCACACACGCAGCCCTCCAACAGGTACAGTCCGGAGGGGCGTGAGCTGGAGTCGTTCTCGAAATAAAACAGCATATTCTGCAACAAAGCGAACCACTTTGAATGCCATTTTGTGTTGTCGGAGCTTTTCTTACTCAGACAACCTCGCCTCGTCCCGTCCTTCTTCGCCAAAAGAGCCAGATAGGTGATATGGCCATCATTGAGTCTCATCCCTTTCTGCATTTTGGCTTGTGAATCCGAAAGGGGTCTGCCTGCGGAGTCTTACATGTTCTTCATCCTCAGCGCCACCGAAACACAGTCAGACTTGGAGGGCAGCAGCCCACTCCTGCGTGCCCATCACCACTTGCCAGCAGTAATGTTTACAACCTCGAAAAATTAGGTCTGAAAAGAAAGAAGAAGAAAAAAACAAGAGAGGAAGAGAGGAGTCGGTCACGCATTCATCTGCACTAATCTATCCACGCTGCCAGCATACTACAGGAGCTCCGACGCGTCTCAGAAAAACCTCCCTCATGAACCCGATCGCTCATCATGAGGACTGAAGTGTCCGCACACGCACGCGCTCAAGCACGCGCCCAGCATGCCGCTCTCTCAGAGGAGGGAGGAAGCGCAGTCATGTGACCTCTCCCCCGAGCCGCAGATTTCAGCACCTTGGACAGAGACTCGCAGGAGGGAGAGAGGGAGCTTCTTCATGGAGAGGATCCCGCAGCAGATCGGGCTTTTCAGGAACTGACCCCCCCCCCCCCCCCCCCCCCCCCAAACACACACACACACACACACACACACACACACACACACACACACACACACACAGTTACCCGTTTTTAGATGCTGCGGCAACACTTGAACACTTGAACCCCTGAAAAAAATTCCTTTACTCTTTTTTTTTTTATTTTCTTGCATTCAGGACTTTATTCATGCAGAGGGTCACGGTGGTATATTGTTGACTGGAAGATAAATGATCCTCGGTTTTTAACCCAGACTGATTCTCTACACCCGTTTTACTGTTTTGTCAAAGTCTTTTATTGTTTTTATGGTTCTTATTGTATTTTATCTTGTAATTTTATTATGTTTTTTATGTTTATATGACTATTTCTCTGCAGCACTTTGGGTCAGCAGTAATTGTTTTTAAAGTGCTCTGTAAATAAAGTTGAGTTCATGCAAATTAAATAACTGCAGTGCGCTCTAATAGTTAGGTATAATTAAAAACTTTGTACTTTAAGTGTATTTTTGCTTCATGTTCTGATTGTTGTCTATAGTTCGTGCAAGCATAAGCAAGTGTGGAAAGGAAAAACTCCCCTTTAACAGGAAGAAACCTTAGCTTTCTGCTGTTCCGGATGAGGTGAGGGGACAGAAAGAAAGAAAACAACAAGAAAGACAGATATGGCCATGTTATTCTCTTTTCAACTTTTCAATAGAAACTCAAGCAACTTATAGTGCTTCACAACTTAACATTTCTTTTTTTAATTCAAAAACACAACATACATGGGCAGCTGTGGTTCAGTAGGGAGAGCGGTCGTCTTTCTATCAGGAGGTTGTTAGTTTGATTCCTGTCTCCCCCTGTCTGCATGTCCTTGGGCAAGACACTGGACTCTAAATTGCCCCCAGTGGATGGATTGAGTGTCGTGCATAGCAGCCGCCTCCACC
Organism: Salarias fasciatus; assembly: GCF_902148845.1. Lineage (NCBI taxonomy): Eukaryota > Metazoa > Chordata > Actinopteri > Blenniiformes > Blenniidae > Salarias > Salarias fasciatus. The sequence goes on along the minus strand of NC_043745.1, from coordinate 15,299,241 downwards.
GGTGTGTCAATGGGCGAATGTGATAATACAGTGTAAAGCACTTTGTGACCCCTGCAGGGTGAAAAGTGCTGTATACGTGTAGTCCAATTACCATTTAACAAAATTTCTCTAACATTGAAACCAGTCATACCATATAATAAATGTAGTTCTTTTGTGGTTGTGTTATTTCCTTTTTATGATATATATCAACTGGCGGTAACTTCACACTGTGACTGACACAACAGTGTTCACCCCTGTTCACTATTTCGTTCATTCTCAGTTAAGTAGGGAGTCATCAGTCCTGTACTATTCCCACCTGTTTAACCCAGAAACAAACTACTTGTATCATAAGAATATACCGTACTAATATCATGCAGGGTACCCAGTGGTTCATTGGTTCATACTGACACAGGGGAAAAAGCAAAACAAAATCCAAGTTTGATTGCTGGCTGGGAGCCTCTCCTGTACCTTTCCTTGTGTCCGGTGTTGGTGGGAATAGTCTCTGACAGTTGGTATAAAAAGGAGCTTCCTACCAGCAATCAACAGAATTTTTGTTCATATCTCACTGAAAGATTACAACAGTTATTAGTGGGGTTAAGTTTAAACATTGAGGTCATCGTCTTAAGATATCTTCAGTTTATACCACTGACTTTTTTAGTTTTATTTTTTTACACAAGCCATGAATTGAATACACTTTAATGTCACTGCTGCTTGATTTGAAGGAGTAAGATTACACTTCCCTTTAGACTGTGGGCTGCTGGACTCCTGATGTGCATGTGAGTTTTGCAGTCCAAAATATGCATTTGAGGTTCGTTGATCTGTCTTTTTGTCCGTGTTTACCCAGTGATGGACTCTCGTTGGGGTTTCCTGTTTTCACTTGTGGACACATGGGATCCATTCCAGCCCCATGTACACGCGGATAAAGAAACGAGTGACACCTACGTAAAATAATTACTTTCTACATGTGTTACTTTTGAGGAAATCTCTTTATATATTTTGAAGAGAGAGAGAGAGAGAGATATTTCCCCTCTTCACACTCAGGTGTATCAATTTAAATAACACTTTAACTCCAACACAAATAGAAAAGACGATTTGTATTTTTTCCAGCAACAGTTTATCTTGAGACAAAGATTTTTATTCTTTATGTTAAGATAAAATGGAGACAGCCTTTTCATATTAACTGATGCCTGATGAATACATCTCCTTCTCTTTGTCTCCCACCTTTCAAGCGAGGGAGAAGAGGATGAAAGCGTTACAAGAGCACACTTCCTGTGGCTCTGACCATATTTACACTTCCTGACTAATTAATTGGCGAAAAAGCAATTTTTCATCCGTGTTGTTAGGGATACAAGCTGGTGGTGGACAGTCCGTATGTCTGACATCAGAAAAAAAAAAAAGTTCTAGAGGACATTATTCAAAAAAAAAATGTGTGGGCTTTGTGTTTTTATTTCCACTGGTCAAATTTAGGTTACATGCAGAGTGAGCTTTTACTGGCTTCTCAACAATATACATTCATCTGCGAGTCCAAACTGAATATTGATAAATTCCAGTAATGTGAAATAATCCATTGCCCTAATCCTTAGTCTTTGTGTTCTGCCCTTTTTATAGGAACACAGAGGGTTAACAGCAGCCCCTCAACACTGTCCACTGCTGATACATTTACATATCTAAGGGGGCAAGAGAGACACTCATTAGGGTTGGCCCATAATTAATCCTGGATTAGCATATTGGGTCGAGGACACACACAATGGTTTATTTCATCACAGGGTGTTTCACAGTGGGATCACAATGCTCTGTCTGTGTTGGATCATTAAAAGGATCCAGGGAGGCAACAAGGATAATTGAGTGAAATTCAACTGCTGTTGTTGCAACTCCTTTCATTCAACACAATTATTGTGTATGTTTTTTTTTTCCCCCTCATTTTTTTGTTTAACAGGTTCAGTGAGGAACGCCAGGAAAGAGGAAAGAGATCCAGCAGAGTGGAATGAGCTACAGTTCAACCCCATGCAGCCATTAGCAGGCTGAGCCCACCAGGCTGCCCCGGGCTCAGCTCTGTTGCCGAGTTCCTTCCGTCCCATAATCAGCCCCTCAGACAGGAGTGGTAATGAGGTGGCGATTCTCCTCTCTGACTGGCACTGATAGTAAAGATTATTTTTATGGCTTCCTATTATAGATGGTTTAAAATGGAAAGCGATGCAGAAGATTGGAGAGACAGAGCGGTGATGACATTTGACAAAGGTCATGAAGAGGATTCAAGCCCGTAAAACTGCAGCCAATCAGAGATCATCTTTAGGAGGGCGGCGCTCGCGGCTGGAGATGATTTTAGACATATTGTGCAACAGGATTTTGAGGCATCCTTTCTGGGTTTCTGGGTTGCTGTGTATCAAAAGACGACCCAGACTTGTTCATTGACAAAGATGGGATAAAAATGGGATTAATGGAAAGCTCAGACATTCTAAACTGAATATTAAAACTTACATCTGCTTGATATCTTTCATAGCATTCGAAAACATCATATCACTGTAAAACATTTATTCCAAATATGTTTTTGCTTTGGCTTACAGGGACAACTAGGAAGCAATATCTGACATCTGACAATTTCTGCTGCCCTGAAGCAACAGCAGCCTACCAGAATGGAAGAGTCAAACTGAACACAAACTTCATGCTTTATGTGAGGAATCCAGCTTCCACAGACAATCATATTCAACATCAACACTCATTCACAGTCAATTTAGAAAGAAAGCTTCCTTTATTCATCTTCCTGAGGAAACTATTTCCCTGCATTTAACCTATTCTGTTCATATTTAACTTTAACTACACGGCCACAGTGTTGTGCCCTGTAGCAGCTGGAAATTATGTGCCTTGCTCAGGGACTCAAACCGCTGAACCTCCAGATTCAAACTTAACGAACTCACCGAAGACAGTAAACACATAAGTCAAAATCAGGACTCGATGTTGCTGTGAGGTGAGCGTGCTAAACATTGAATTCATGAAAATAAAACTTAATTCTTACAGAAGCCTCTTTTAAAAGCTGTGTTGGTGTTCTCTAAAAGATCACTGGAAACACTAAGAATTTCCTGACTGTCATACTGATTGAATTTATGGGAGGCAGCATATTTAGAGTTTTCTGCTTTGCTATCAACTTCACTTCAGGATTACTTCTTAAAACATAATTTTACAAAGTGATTTGACAGAAAAACAAGAAGCAAAACTAAATTCCTAAAAGAGGATTTAAAACTGTTTATTTAAAAGATTCCGTAGCTTAAAACAAGTATATAAAAGTGAATTTTAAGCTTTTTAAGGAAGGTGCAGATTCTGCCAGCCTTATCTCCACAGGCTGGTTGTTCCAAAGTCGAGGGGCCCCGACAGAAACGGCACGATCACCGTTGGTTTTCAACCTTGACTGGACAGCCAGAAGGACCCGATCCAAGAATCCAAGAGTGCACACTGGCTCACATGAAGGCAGCGTTTCAGCAATGTTGATGGGGCTAAGGCCCAGACTTGCTTTAAAAGTAATAGTTACATTTTTAAATTCAGTTCTGGTTATGCATGCATTACAGGGTGAACAGTTTTTGAAAAAGAACCGAACAAGTTAAATAAGAGTGTTGCCCGCTTTTCACCTTCAAAAACCTCTTTTCTTCTCATTGTTTTAGCCGTAACGACTAATCTTCTCAGCTTTGCATTGTTAAACGGAAGTGGTTGTGTGAAGCCGCATCCCATGAGGTGTGTTTCCATTCAGCAGGGGATGTAGTCATACAAAGTGTTGCTGGATTAGAGAAAGAGACAAAATAATAATTGTCAGTGAAAGTTGGAATTTTTGAGTCATTACTGTCAGAGATCGTAAAATAGTAAAAAAAATATATATATATATTTCTTGTACTTTAGCTGTCTGTAAACACCACTCATTCACCATCTGATACATGTGTTTATATTTACAGTACTTGTATCTGTGGCAGTGTCCCAGTTCATTGTTTGTGGTGGCAGATTGGCTTGTGTCGGCAGCTCTCTGGCTCTGGGATTTGGCCGCAGCTCTCCGCGCTCCGCTGTGTGCCAGGTACTGCATGCAGGGTCACCACCTGGCTGCAGCATCCTCGGGCCGAACTGCCTCAGAGCTGACAGAGCATAGGCCTGAGACGGGAAAGATTACTACAACAGATCTCATCCACATATTGTATTTTCTTCCCCGAACACAAACAGTGGAGGGAATTGGTTGGATATTTTCTCAGATGTTGAGGATTTAACGTGACAGAACAGGAAAAAGGCACATTTTTGGCATGATTTATCTTTGTCACACACTCTCACTGCTGGTGCTTGAATGTTTTTTGAATATATTTAAAAAGACTGATATGCCGGTTTTGTCTTTTTGAGTGGTTATAAAATGTGGTGTATCTTTAATTCTCTTGTTTAATTTCTTTGTTTATATGAGTCATTACTTCAAATGTTATTGCAGTAAAGAGCTGAAAGAGGGCTTCACAACAAGACTGCAAGCATACAAATCAAAACAAAAGAGATGTTTGTTCATAGTAAAAGAGGCTTTTTGAAGCATAGAAAACTGTCACCAGCAGGTAAAGAGCTGCACGACTGAGTATGGAGGCAAAAAACAAAACAAAAAAAACCTCACTCTTGAATATATTTAAAAACATAAATGCTAAGCAAAAGAAAGCTGTCACAACATTTTGGGGGAAGCTGTTATTGGATAAATGTGTCTAAGCTCTCTGAGGTCACAAAAAGTTGCTTATTGTTTATGTGATTTTATCATTGGCACAATATTCTTTATTCAAAAAAACCTGCCTTGAAATTTACCTAATTATGTGAACATACACCGGGAGTACTGTTTATCCTTTGTCACTCAGTCTGAACAACTCCCTGCACCCAAACCTCCGCCGTGCCGCCGTGCCAGAGAGTGGCATCTGTCTCTCAGTGTAACAGGTGTCGGTCCCAAAAGCTCCACGCCGCAGTGACAAACGGATGGCCCAAAGATGTATGCTAATGCCATGCAAATGCTATATAGCACATCTGAAGGTGAGGCATATTAATGAAAGGCAGAGCTTCATAATCAGCCACAGGACTGCGCTGTCCTTGACAAGCTGGCTGCCACATCTTCAAGTGTTACCGGAGGTCAGCGGACGGCACTTCACTGGAGACACTGCAGAGGCTTTGGGCAACATCTGCCGCCACACATGGACACAAGGACACATGCATGGGTCTTGCATGTGCGCACAAACATGCACAGATTTGTGTCTTTGCTGTTATAGACGCAGTCCAACATTGCTTATATATAACCACACACACACAAATGCACACACTCGCACAGTCCAGACTGTGGAATGAAGGAGGCTGACTCACAGAGGCATGTGTTCATTATTATAATATAGTCAGCGTGGAAGTGTGTTCAGCTTGTCATATTTCGGATGATATGAAATATCTGGTAGATCCATTCTCAGTTCACACAGCGTCTGAAACAGAAACTTTCTGGCCCAGCGTCCAGCTGTGGGGCAGTGTGGGTCATCACAGCATGACAGAACCTTTAAAATATTTGACAGAAAACAAATATCTGTTTGCAACAAGAGCGTCACATGTAGTGACGACACAGCGAGTAATTAAATAATAAGCAATTAGTAATTAAATAAAGATATGCATTTAAGAACAAGTTCAACATTTTTATTTGTTAGGGGAAGCGCACAGTAATCAAGTGTTCAGAAAATGGTGGCTGGTAGGCGATCAAAAACGTTCTTGTTAAGGTCAATACTCAGGAAAAGAAAAGTGCAGTTTGGACTTTATGTAATGTCAACGACAGATGTTGAATGTCAGATGCACTGCTGACACAGCAGGCACCAACCCTCCATTGTCTGTGTTTGCAGGTGCCTTCGGTCATTGTAGAAACTTGACACCTTTCATTGTGATATACAAATCAAATCTGAAAGCATTTGAAAAGGAAGCATGTAACAATGTACCCAAGAGGACGGGTCTAACCTACTAATGATGTTGGTTCAGTCTTGTAATTCCTCTGGCGTCAGTGATAAAAATGTGAGCGAAGAAAAAAAAAAAAAACTCAAGCATATACTGTACAAACACACTGAGGTGCAGGCGGACACAAACCCACACTGAGCTAAACACTGAAAACACAGTCATTCCAGCAGAATGCACTGTTCAACCTCTCCTCTGTCTTGTGCCTTATATAGAAGCTGTTTGATGGAGAGGCCCAAAATTCGATCATGCATTTTCTCCTGACTGAAGCCCTCCATATTTAGAGAGTCTATTTGTGGCTGTGTCTCTCCACAGTTGCCTTTGCCATGCCCTGAGGGGAGGTAGAGAGAGAGAGAGAGAGAGAGAGAGAGAGAGAGAGAGAGAGAGAGAGAGAGAGAGAGAGAGAGAGAGAGAGAGAGAGAGAGAGAGAGAGAGAGAAACTCTGTAAACCTCCTTGAACATGCTTCGCTTAGTTTTCAAAACTGCAACTGAACTGACACTCACTGGCCACAGTGCACACCAGAGCATGAACAGACTGATGAGCTGGAGCCGCTGCCGAACTGGGAGGACGGATAGTCTGACCTGTGCAGCGTCTACTGCAGCTCTGGACTCAAGAGAACAAATTCAACATGTGCCACTGAAAGAAAAAGAGCAGTCAGTTGAGTGCGTGACCATAAGTTTTTTGTCATTAACTTATGTAAAAGAAAGGGTGTTGTTTTCCCACGGGTGGGTGAGACAAAGCTATCAATGTTTTTGTCATCAAGCTACATTGTGACAGTCAAAAATGCAAACATGCAAATCCCACTCAAAAGGCTCTCCTGCAAACCTGAGATATAGTCCAACACCATGCAGCCCCAGGTTACTGACATAACGGGTGATTTAGATAACTGCAGATATTCCAACTGTCCACTAGGGGTCAGAAAAGAGGGAGAGTTTACTGATATATGAACAACATTGGCAAATAATTTCTTTCTTCTTTTACACAACAATAATCTATTTTTAATTTTAAAATTATAGGTTTGAAGAAACATTTATTGAAATAAATAACTGTGTATGTAACTATCAGACTAACAATGTAAACATCTTACTAATAACACTTTCCTAATCTCATTGGGGAAATACCTTCCTTAACAATTGAGCCACCCAATATGTCTTCTCTCAGTCACATTACAGCTCTGCAGGGACCTGATGGGGGTCAAAGGTCTTGCTCAGGGAGCCACAGTGGTGATACGTCAGCTGTGGGGTTTGAATCTACAAAGTCCCAATCCCAAGTCCGCTTGTCTAACCTGCAGGCCGTCACTGCCTGCATTTGACCTCCGGCGCTCAGGGAGCGGCTGGCATGAAGGGCAATGCTCAGGGGCCCACAGTGATGACCTACTGACTGTAGGAATTGACCCCGCAGTGCTTAAGTGTGTCTCTCTAACCGCCAGGCTCAATACAAGATTCTCTAAATCAGGACACATTTGCACTTCATACAGGCAGAAATCACACGGGAAACATTTTGATTTGTTTCATTCCATGGATGTTATATAAGATGGTGTCGTGACCAGCATTCTCACACCATCACCAATAAACTCACCGGATCAAGTGTGGTCTTGTTATTCTTTCCATGTACAGTTTGAGTGAGTTTTCTCAGGGTACGCTGGTGTCTTACCACGGTACAAAAGACATGTATTATGGTTAGTGACAGTGAATTGGCTGTTGCTGGGAGTGTGTGTGATTTCTGTATAGTTGCTCTGTGTTTGCCCTGATGGACTGGGGAACAAGTCCAGAATATTCCCTGGACCTGTGACTCAAAGTTCAAGAAAGTAGTAGAAAGAAGGGCCGAAGGACCTGCTTTAAGGATGAAATCAGAGGAATGTGATTTCCTATGACCAGGGCTTAGAGTTAAACACACATACTCACTTTAGCAACACTGAATTACCAGGCTACTTGTGATATCCCTCTGTTTTCACTGAGTGACACAGTTTTGAGGTTTCTGTTACAGCCACAAAGACAACAGACTGAAAGCCTCGCTCGCCCTCTAGTGTGGAGATGCGGACAGTGACGGCAGAGACGCGTTAGATCCCAGTTCGCTGGGCTTGCCATTTCAACTGCCAGGTCCTGATGTGTGCTGGCAGCCCTCCATGATCACATTTCACCCTCCAGTGAGCAGCAGGGGTGCAGCACAGCACAACAACAGCAGCAGCTCGGGAGGCTCCACAGTGCTGCTTTTCATCTGCTCAGATCCCGGAGAGGTTGACAAGCTCTCCTTCAAAGTCTATCACTTACACATTACTTACTCCGAGCTTGTATCGCAGTCGTTTCTCACACACACACACACACACACACACACACACACACACACACACACACACACACACACACACACACACACACACACACACACTGACATAGTATGATTACTTTTAGGAGCTTGGGGATGTCCATGCTATCGTGGCCTCTATTTTTCCTTGTTGAGTCGGACTCATCATTGTGAAAAACACACATCGTCACAATTACAGCGTGACATCAAACCACAGAAGTACACAATTACATACGCACACAAACAAGCCATTTCACCACATGAAAACAAACTAAATCAAAACGTGGACATGATTTCTGTGTGTGTGTGTGTGTGTGTGTGTGTGTGTGTGTGTGTGTGTGTGTGTGTGTGTGTGTTAAGCTTCACTGAACTGCAGTTAAACACAAGAGAGATATATGAGCATGGTCATGTGATCATTCAACCCCAATTGCATGTTGGGGCCACCAGTTCATCGAGTATGCATGTTTTTAGACTGTGGAGTGAAATGTCTTCGAATCTGAAATGCATGCCCATGGAAAACATGCAAACTCTGTACAGAGAAGCCTGGCTTGGATTCAAACCTCTGTCAGTCCGTCACACCACACTCAACCCTAGAGGTAAGTGCAACCCATCATGAGCTTCATCAGCCTGAAGCAACAGCTGTAACACACAGCTGTAAGCATGAGCGGCAACAGCTTCAGTGGACACTACAGTCCAAAAGGACCCCTGAACTATTCCATAGACTTGTGTATCACTTTTTTTTTTTTTGTCACAACAGAACAACCTTAGGAGTTTATTTTATAAAATGCTAAATTTTTTAATGGTAAGACCTAAACACTGTATTGTTCTTTCCCTTTCTTTCTTTCTTTCTTTCTTTCTTTCTTTCTTTCTTTCTTTCTTTCTTTCTTTCTTTCTTTCTGGTGATATAGGGGACATTCCATCTTGCCAGTTATAAAATCTTTGAGGAAGTTTACACTTTGAGCCACTAGAAGGCATCGCTCCCTTGTAGATGTGTCAGATGATGCAACATCCACTCTCTCTCTACAGGACTGAGGCCACATTCTGACAAATCCACAGGGAAAACTGTGAGTTCCAATTGAATACAATATGTCCAAACACGCCTACTTGATCTAAGAAATACGGGGGGCAAAGTTAACTGTTTTTCAAAATTAACAATTTTAATTACAAATCAAAACACAAAACATAAAGTTCAGACAAATATAAAGTCCTGTCACAAATATAAATGAAATCAAATTAATCTAAAAAAAAAGTCACCTGTCCTGTCAGATTAAATTTTTGACATGTCTGAAGTAACAATTATGAGACTTGTGTACAACACACCTTAAAAAAGTTAAATAAAAATGACAGTTCCCTGTTTATTTTCTCTGTGTAGGAAAAAAGTGAGATTGTAAGTACAGTTTTAACTAAAAACGGTCTGCCATCCAACCAGACAGCTGTTCTGAATGTGAGAAGTAATTCATGAAAGACTGGATCTTGTGATCTGACGGCACCATGTCGATGACTGATTGTGAGTTTATCTTTTTCAGCATCTGCTATGTCATGTGGAGCCAAGGAAGAATGCTTGATGCGAGCTAAGTCAACCTATTAGAACAAACATTGGTTTTATCTTCTATCAGGCTTTCATGTCTTTAATTCATTAAACTGGTTGTACTTAAAATGTGACAATAAAAAAAAATATTGAGCTTCAGTTTGAATGGGGCATGATAGTAATAACAGAGTGTAAGTAAATCATTATTCTGACATAACTGGAGGTGTCGTCATGTCAGCCAGGCTAAACTCAGCGCGGTGTCACCGTCAGCCTGAAGCAGCGTTTCCTCACAAGCTGTTGAGAACAGCGGGATTAAGAGCCAATGAAGAGGTCCGGCCAGGCAGTCTATTCAAACATGTACCTGAAACATTCCTGTGTCTTCCAGGACAGTTTGGAAAACAACTCGCTGTGACACAACTGCTTCAGTCGGTGGTTGTAGCCTAGAGGTTAGAGAAGTGGGCTTGTGTTCTTGGGCTTAAATCCCATTGAACGGTTATCACCCTGAGTAAGGTCCTCGACCCCCAGCAGCCCCTCCGGGCGCTTCACTCCAGCAGAAAACTGCACTGGCTAAGTCAAACCATGAATACAATGGGTTGAACACACTGCAAGTTTCACATTTCCCCCAAAGTTTCTGTAGGATTACATCTCATTACCTGTGTCATTCATGCAGAGCTGCTGTCTTCCTCCGTCCTGCTCACTTAATTGAGAGCCTTATCCTTTGTTGCTATTTTGTTTCTAAATTGTTACTAAAGTCCTGTTTACAGGTGCAGAAGGGATGCCTCATTAATTCAAAACTAACGCCATACTCCTGACAGCTACTAAAAGCAATTCCAACAGCAAACAACCAACAACTTCACTCTTCGTCTTACCCAAATTCTCTGTGATGCAGCACCCACCTCATATGAGGACTCACTCCTACAGCAGGTGCATGTTGAGACAAGCAAGAAAACAGGGAAAATATAATCATGGTGCATTTTCCCACACGTAATCAATGTAACTTCCTCTGAACATGAATATGAAGGAATGGACCATCACCTCTGCTGGTAGCTCAGCGAGCTGCTTCATGGCTGCAGTAATACAGCTTTGTGCAGGTAACTAACGTAGGCCTGCCTGAGACAGGCAACACATTGTAACATAGATGTCGTTCCTGGATGGAAACTATGCTTTCCTCACTTGTAGAGCTGGAAAGATAAAAGACATGATCATCAGGATGTTCAAGCTGATTTGTAGTTAAAAGCTGTCATTTTTGCCGCTTTCGGAATGCTAATTAGGTGAATACAAAAAATGAATGACAAAAATTTTCTTTAATTTCTAAAGGTATTGTCTATCAAAAAAAACTAAACATGAACACTGTTCATTAGGCTTCGGGTTTAACGCTCGGGGTTAGGGCTAGGGTTACCTCCTTTTAACACCGGCTGTGTTGGAGCTGCGGTGCGACTGCGGTGCACCACGCTGCAGGAGCTGAAAAGATTACCCCCCCCCATTGTGATCAACAGCTGTATTCATGCTGGATGTAGTTTATCTGTGGCATGATGAACGCAGCTGTCAGGAGCTGCAGGTGATACGCAGCAAGCCTGTTTTCTACGCTCTCTGCAACCAACATGCAAAGGACTAGAGGAGAAAAAAACACAGGAATTTGTATTACTGTGGAAAACCGGATGCTGGTCCTTCAAAGAAAACTCGTCTTCTGGTCAGCACGTTACTGATGTGGTCAGGTTTTTTTTTCAACCACGGATAGCAAACTTTTAATACTAGAAACTGAAAAACAAGGTATTTTGTCTGATAATGTTGTCGATGTATTTTGTGGAGAGCTTTGTCCACAGCATGGACATCTGTCTCCACGGTTACGGCAGGTGAAATGTCATGAGATGATGCAGTGACCGCATCCTGTAGTCCCACAATGAATCCTTCCTTTGAAGGGACTTCGTAATGGTGAAGGTCCGGTGGGGAATGATAAAGCTCTGCTGCGAAGGACGTGATGCGTAGCTGCATCGTAGCCGCACCACAGCTACACTGCAACTACATCGGTGTGAAATGGGGGTTACAGCTGTCCGATGGCCCCAAACCCGAGTAACTGAATTGACTCATGACATCTCGGTGCAATATTAAGCATGGCGTGGCAGAGGCAGGCGTGGCTTGCATGTCCGATTCCACATGAAATAGTGCAGAAAATGGAAAAAGTAAAGGTTTCATGGCCCTGGTCTTGAAATCATAAAAAAGTGTTTTCCTAACACTGTTAGCAGCAGCTGAACCGTTGTTGACAAGCAGGTCACGGTCATGAACACATGATCATGGACCAACTTCACTGTGTTGTTTATCAGTATAACCAGCATCACAAACCAACATGATTCATCAGCAAGATGAAAAATTTATGTGAAGAGCACCTAACTGCCAAACAAAGCCATCTTACATATATCTGGATGCTTTCTTCCGAATGGATTCTGATCGTATCTCTGCATCTGATCTCATCCATTTCAGCGGAGAGCAGCCTTGTATATCGTCATTCTCTTTTTACAGGTCTTGCTGGACTTTTTGTGCAGCGAATACCAGTTTAGCTTTTGATGAAGTGACCAGCCACCAAACTTTGTGTGTGTGTGTGTGTGTGTGTGTGGAGCTCTTAAACCCACAAAGGTTGCCTTTAAGAAAGGCTGTAGATTCCCTCTTTTATCTTAAATTTGCAAAAACATTGTAGCAAGATGACAAGTTAATAACTTCTGATTTATACATTTTTCTGAAAACTACATCAGGTAATTACATTTGAGGACCAGAAACCAGGAAGTGTTACCGGCGTAAAGGTGTGTTACAGAAGTGGCAAATCTTTCTGCAGTGCAGATGGAGACATGTGGGGACATTCCTCTGGAGTCCATCCAGGGGAGGATTGGACACAGCGGGGGGTCACCTCCCCCGAACCGCCTGGGCAGAGCTCACAGAGCTCGCATCGCGTGTGATGCTTCTCTGACATTTTGTGACTCAATGGAAACATTTTAAGTGATGGGAGACAACAGCATTATTCCTGGGAATACCTGGGGGGTTATACAAAGGTCACAGGGGTGTCCGAGGCTCTGCCTGCTCTGAGGTTGTCAGAATTAGCTTTGTAAACGCCGAAGAAATCTAAAATGAAATATTATCTATAGAACAGACTTGGTATACTTAGAATACTTTTGTAAACATAGTGTATATAGATTAGTTTTGTGTGTTGACATTTGTGTGTGTTTAATGTTTGGCTTTACTACGTTTTTTTAAATCAAATATCAGCCTTTCTTTTACAGGATATCTGCGAGCCTGTAGGTAAAAACGGTCAGGAGCCACTAATTTAGATGAATATTCATGAAATTGTTTTCGTCAGGAATTTGAAGTGGTTTGTTTTTTTTTATTACAGTTTTTTTAAAGTCTCATTTTTGTGTCAGTCAGCAAAAACTGAAACATGTTACTTTAACATGTTTGTGTCCCCTTAGAAGAGAGCCGCTTTTATTCAAATTTGAAGGCACATAAGTTATTTTCAGCTTGTTTTGTCACATACTTAAATATATTTTAAATCTTTATGGCAGACATTTTTAAATGTGCTCCAGCAGTAAGGTTGTGTTGCATTTGCTGTTATACTATCACAAAATGAGACTGAACTGACAGCGTCCTGTTATTTGGCCTTCTGAATGTGTGACAGTCACAAATCAGTGACTGTGTACATTTATCTGCATACATTGTGAAGCGTGTGAGGCAGACCGGTGGGAGCCGCGGCGCGGAGCGGCCAGGAATGTGTCCGATCTAATCCCAGTGAGGGACAGAAGATGTTTTAACAGATCTCCTCTGGTCCACATGAGTGGCTCTGCTGTCTAATGTTCCCACAAAAGCCCCGGAACAGGATGAAGAGAGGCCGATGCCTGTTTGCTTAGCAGCAGACTTTCACACTGAAAAAAGGAACTCAACTAAATAATCGACAACAATGCCAACAGAGATGGCTCCAGCCCTTCCTCTCCCAGTGGTATGCTAAGACATCACAAAATATCAAGAGCAAAATGTCAAACCATGCAGAATAACTGCTGCGTCACACCAAATGGAAGAATACCACGAGTGAAGAAGGATCTGTGTTTTATGTTGTAATAATTCATAATAAATTATACTATCCTGGAATTCTTTTTTAGAATTTCAACAAGAAGCTAAAAAAAAGGCGATTTTTTTTCTATTCTCATGATATCATTTTTTTTTTCAACGTTAACTGGAGAAATTCAAAAATATTGAAACAAAACTGATCTTAGTCGACACGATGCTTTAAAAATAATTTAATAAAATGTACTACATAGTATTACAAAGTATTAAATGCTTTTTTCACCTCGCCTAACTGAGTCAACTCTGTTTGAATGTTGATTATCTGAAAAGTAGCACAAATGCAGACTTTGATTCAAAAACAATGATTTCATAATTGGGTACTGAAAAAAATGTAATGTATTTTTCATTACCTTTAATCATTTTGGCCACTAATAATGAAAATATGTGGAACGCAGCTTCAAAGTGTGGTACATTCGCCTTTACTCTCTGAAAATATGATTTCTATCTTATTCCAATTGTTTCAACATTTATTTAATGAAATGTTAATATTTTGTTGCTTTAAGTTGGGGTTAAAAAAAAAGTTCAATTGAGTGTTTTGGAATGCTGACGTGGGAGCAGAGAAAGCCGACTTGAGAAGCTGATGGGAACAGCGTGCTGAACAGTGCAGGGCAGCGCAGCGTGTGCTAAACCAGGCAGACAGCTGACTCAGCGCCTCCCCTGTTGTCAGTGTGCTCACTCAACAATGCTGTTATCCCCGGTGACAGAGCACCGCCGCAGGGCTCAAACACCCCTCTCACAACAGTCTCAACATCCTCCGCCCAGCCCCGGCCCTGGAATTCTTATTAACACCCCTGATTCCCCATCCTCACCTGCCCTTGCTGTATTTGCCACAAATCACGGGAGAAACAAGAGCATCTCACTGACGATCCTGTTTCAGCGCCGCAGTGTGACTCAAACACGTGAAGTAAAAAAAGCTCAATTAATGACAGCTTTCAGGACTGTTACAGCCTCATTTATTTATGTGTATTCTTATATCAACATTTACCGAGAACATTTTGTAGAAACTTCAACAGTGCTTTCGTTCGCTTACTTTGTCCTGGAAACACTTAATGAATGAAATGGAAGAATGAAAGACCTTTAAGCACTTTTAAACACGAAGCAAATGTTTCTTTCCATCATTTCAATTGTGTATCAGTCCATCCATCTTCAATGCTGTTGACACCAGGGTTGATGGCGCCGATGCCAGCTGATTATGGTCAAAAGCAGGGTGCATGCTGGACAGTTAAGATAATCACAACAGAAACACAGAGAGAGAGAGAGAGACAGCCTCTCACATTCACATTTAACGGGAACGTTGAATCGCCAATCAATTTGAAAAGCATGTTTTTGGATTGTGGGAGAAAATTGGAGTATCGAAGAAAACCCTCACATTAAAGGGAGAACATGCAAACTCCATAGAGAAAGGCTCCCATGGCCAGTTCAGATTTCTCTCTCTGATGTGGAAATGCTGACAACAGCATCACCATGCTGCTCCAATCCAGCATCTTTACACCACCATCTGCAAATAGCATTTCTTTATGTTGTCTGATTTTTCGTTATTTTGTTTACTCTACAAATTCATAACATAATTAAATTAATTAGTGTATTCCAGTCCTTAACCTCGTTTTACTGCTGATGAGAGAAGAGCAGGATCTAAACCAGGCGTCTGTAACCTTAATGATTAACAGTCGCTTTTGCCACTGTCAAGAAAATAAAATTCATCTGGAGCCACAAAACATGTGGAAACTCTAAACTGAGGGAACACATCTCATAAAGTTGTAGATAAAAGTTTCATAACTACAGTTTTAAACATGTTTCATTGTGTTTTTTTGATAGATCTCAACATTTTTACCATGTCTTAGTTATTATTTTTAGTGGATTCAATCTTTTAGCTTTATCAGCTATCAAAATGTGTTTGCTAGTTGTTTGTTTTCACTTTTGACCTTTGCCGTTTATTCTCTATCAATTTAGGGTTTTTGCTTTTTAAAGCATTTTTCAACTTTTTTATTTCAGCTCTTCAAGCCATTTTTACTCTTTGATCATTTTGGCCCTTTTCCTTTTTCAGATTTTTTCATTGTTTTAGGCATTTTAAGCTATTCTAACCTTTTTAGGTATTTAAAAAAAATTTTTTAGTAGGCTATTTTTTACATTTTTTAGCATTTCTACTTCACCTACTAAATTTGTTTTGACTCTTTACAACATTTGAGTGTTTTTCTGTTTGACAAATTTTAGGAGACCTTTTGTCAAATTTTCCTCTTTTTCACCATTTTAGACATTTCAGGTTTTCCACTTTTTTTTTTTTTTTGTTGTTGTTTTTTAGGTTTTACCTGCTTTAGCTATTTTAGTTATTTTAAATTTCAAGCATTTTTTAGGAGGTATGTCCTCTTATGACATGCATTTGAAGGAAAAAAGTTTGATTTCAATCTATTTTCAGGAAAGTTTCAGGAAGCTGCTATGAATCAACACACTGGCCAGATGTGGGTCCCAAGCCAGAGGTTGCACACCCCTGATCTAAACAGCTCCAGGTTTAACCTGCATTTATGTGCTTCCACCATACATCATATTTAGTCATTCATAGCAGGGATGTATTACTTGACAGCTGAAAATACCGATGGCGATCTGGGGAAAGTATCATGGTCAGCATTATGAATATTTTGATTTTGGTGGCAGTTCCTTGTACTAAATAACGTTATACCAAAGTCACCGGTTACATGTTTCTGGACTTGGAATTTTTTAGGACTATATTCAAAAGTTGCAGCCAGAAGGCACTGAGGAAAACTGCAGCTGCATTGAGTGCTGATGTCTGGTGACAGAGATCCTTAGTCACTGTGGCTGATCTGATTCAGCTCAATGCATGCACAGACTCGTTCAAAGGCAGTCACTTCGCTGGCTGCCAAGCTCTTCTCTCCTTAAAGCCCACGAATGCTGCAATCCTGCATTCCCGCACCTGCCCCAGGCAGACACTGTTCACCTCTGTACTCTGGCAGAAAAAGAGAGATTGAAAGACAGAAGGATCGCCTGTGAGATGAAGGGACACGGAGAAGGTGGGAGAGACGGAAGGAGAGAAGAACTTTGGAAAAATAGCTCGAATTTGGGAGAAAAGAATGAGTCCTGCATTCCAGAGGGGGCAGACGACGCAAATCTGCACTTCACACACATTCTGGTTGAGGCTTTATGAGTTCTGGAGGGAGCAAACAAATCTGATGTTCTTTGCTGGGGGGGGAAAGGACATGCCACTGCATGCACCTGTATGCAAACTGACACCACACATCAAGGAGAACAGTGAGATTTACAATTTGTAAAAGGAGAAAAGAATCCCACATGCTCTTATTTAAGAGCTTGTGCTCGCATAGTTTCACAACTGAAGAATGGCTCGTGATTTGTTGAACTGGGTGACTTCCATATGTTTACACTCAAAACAGCCTTGAAGGCAGAAGGCAAGCCTTTACTTTCCAATATAGCAGCCACTTTATTGGTTTTGGACGTGTTTTCTTTGTGTTGGTCATGACAGTGACACCGTTATTGAATGGGATTCCACAATAATAAAGGAAGCAGTGTTCCTAGGAAACAATTGGAAAGACAAACAGCATGTGTTGAAAAATGCTTATTTTGTGCAGTGGAATCAAGAGCTATTTCCTTCTCCCTCTGAGGAGGCCCCATGAGGAGGAAAGGGCAGAGCCAATGGTCAACAGAGGGCCCACTTTCCAGAAGCAGCTGAATACCAGAGGAGCTGACAGGTATGTACATATTGGAATGTGCTTCTCAGCCACACCTGTGGCGAACACACCCACCGGAGCTGGTCTCTGTCATCCCACTGGCTGATCTCCCCACTGATTGACAGCTGGGAGAGCTATTTGGCTCCATCCCTCAGGAGCCGGGGGGCAGGTATGGTGAGTTTAGAGTATGAACCAATGGCAGCGGAGAAATACTGCCGAGCCAGGCGGGGCTGCAATGAAATAAAACTCATCAATGGGGTGTGTCTCAAAGGTTTGTCAGCAGTCAAGCAGTGAAGGGCCACTGTGGTAGGAGCCTACTTTTGACTGGTTGAAGCTCAGCAGGTCCTGTGCTGCGTGAGGACCCCCAAAGAGTGACAGAGGGGGACCTTTTCTCGAAGGCAGCCTCATTTCTACGGCAACTGAATGATGGGAGTGAAACCTGCTGCTGGGCTCAGGACTGTGAGGCACTGGATGGCTGCTTTTTGAAACCCTTGGTTTGGGACATAAAACTTCTGCACAGACTTTTCAGTCTCAGGAGTCGTTTTGTCCCTCAAACTTCAGAGATCGCTGTGGTGCTGTGGTCGCTCACATCTCCTTATCACTTTTCCAGCCCAGCTATAGATTCTGTATCCGTTGGACGGAGAACTGATAAGGGCATGTGCATGACATTACCTGCAGACACCGGAAAGGCAGCATCTGAGCAGGAGAGCCTGTGGGGTAATTCAATCTCTCGTCATTATTGGTGATTACGGTGACGGCTGTCATTAGTGTCGCTTTGAAGTGGAATGATTTTTGATGAGATGAACCAAACCGTGTAACTATTTTTTTTTTTTTTTTTTTGTTAATCTTTTTTCAAGTTGACTGTAGATTATTTGTGATTTTGCAACCTTGTAACAACCCACAGTTACACTCAGATTTGATTGTAAATCGTTTATTCCTTCACCCTTGGTGACTATTCTCCGAAATAATTTGAGTAATACTCTGTGACTCGATGGACAGAAATGGCTCATGCTGGCCGATAGGTCTTTCCATTTTAAAATTTGTAAACCAACAGGAACAGAATGTGACATGACACAGCCTGACAAACCGCACAATGTGGACGACACAACTGGTTCAGTGGAATAAGAACATCAGGTGAGTAATTGTGACGAATGACTAAAAGATTGATAATTTTCACACCCATTGACACACAAGCTTGGCAGTCTTCAGTTTAATGGATCGTAACAAACAGAACATCGTGTCTCATGCTTGCCATAGTTTACCTGTGTGGTAATGGATAAGTGAATGGTGTAAAGCGGTGAATGTGCATTTGTGTCGCAAACGATGCTTTCAAAAAGCAGAGCAGATGCGTTTTTAAGCTGCTTCTATTGTTGTAAGTGGATATATTAAAAATATATAAACCACTCTCAACACAAACTTGTCGTTTTCATTATCAGAACAATGCCATAAGCGTGGAAGAAAGTGCATGTATTGTGTATTTCTATTTACGTCTGTTTACGCACAGCCATCAGTCTTCCATAAATCAACAGTCTTCAGTATCTGAATGGTTGAAGACATTGCACTTGTTTTTGAATAACTGCTACAAGAAATGTCACTTTTCATGTGTAATTTATTGTCAAAAATATCACACAGCTGCTGGTTTTTTTGTTGCACACTTTGTTCATATAGAGTACATTCAGGTTAAAAAAAAAAACTCATCTCAAAGAATGAAAAGCAACAAAACACTGTCATTATCCTGTCACAACAGAACAAACAGTATCTGTTATATAAAAAAACACACACACACACACACACACACACACACACACGGAAAGGCACTGTGTGAGTGGACGAGTCTCCTGGATATGCTGGGTGTATCCTAACTGCTCTCTGTGCCCGAGGCGTCCACTCCCTCTCTACACCTGGTGGAGGATCCTCTTTGCTCTCAAGCGCAACAGGCGGCTCACGAACGCCACCGCTAAAGGTCATATCCTTTGCACAACACGTGGGAGCCACTTCAGCACATCCTGCATTTTCAGCCTGCAGGTGGTCATAACCCTTCCCTTCTTTTACTTCACGTTTCACGTGATTATGCTCGCAACAATATATTTCCTTTTTGTTTAAAACTGTGCTTTTCATTAAACTTTTAATGTCACATAGAACTTGATTGGCAAAAGGTTGGGGGTTATTTCCCCCAGAGGCATGTTAGTATTGTACATATTGCAATAATAGCATGAATTTATTGTTCTGATATAGGCAGCAGCGTTGCAGAGCTATCATTAAACAAAGCAAATCTCCTTAAGAACCCACATTCTGAATAATACAATCATAAAACAAGTGCCATTGGAGTAAATAGTGCAAACGTTTGTTCTGCAAATGCTCAAAGAAAAAAAATCAGAATAACATCATTCCTTTTCATATGAAAGTGATTAAAAAAAAATGGGGCAGGGCTTCCAACCCCACATGAAAGAAGGGTTTAACAAAGGCCGCGGTCGGCTGCCATGTTTAAGCCAGACCAACCATGGAAGCACTGAGGTCCCACAGCTTCTTGGCTGCAGCATCATCCAGGGCCTGCGGCGCCGCCGTCTTGGGCGCACAGTCACTGTACAGAGGAATGAAAACATTGAAAGGTTTCACAAACATTTCAATTCTGTGATGAATAAATAAATGACTTCTCAAACACGTTGAGGTTGTCGGCCTTCCTGTGTGAACTTTGCATGTTCTTGCCGTGCGTGCGTGGTTTTTCTCAGGGCACATCGATTTCTCCACACAGTAGGGATTAACTGTTGTCTCCAAACTGCCTGCAGGTATTATGAATGTGTGACTGTGGTTATCTCTTTGTTTCGCCTCTGACTGACAACGCACAGGGAGTGCCTCTGACCGCAGGAGCTGGGATCCTCGCCAACCAACCACGACCCTCAACCGGATGAGGCATTACAGAAAACTGATCGACGGACAAAGCGATTAGAAAAAATTTACAAATGTTAAATTTGTGTGCAAGACCTCGGATTGAAATGCGGTTTATACAACACTGCAAATTCACTTTGAAACCAATGGGACGACTCCATCATACAATACTGGTAAGAAAAGTATCTGACTGGCTCCAGATTTATAATAACTCTAATCATATAGGAAGTGACATTTAGGTACTATCTTAACTCATATTCAATATGATCTATCCTATAGATCTATGCATTTAGAAATGTTACAACCAAATCCCCATTAAAAGGGTTGTCAAAATTTGTCTTGAAGGGAAAAGGCTGGTCACACTAAATGCTAATTTCTCCTGTTTTCATTACTTTTTTGTTTGATATGTCATAAAAAAAAATAGACTTCAAAACCTCTGTTTCTGAGACAATAGTAATTTTTCCAACATTTTGAGAATCTGATCTACATTTTCGCACAGCATCACAGTTTCTTACAGTTCAACAAATCTGCATGATGAAACATAAAGATTTTTGGGTAACACTTTATTTGAAGCCCCCCTGTATAACACATTATAGGTACATTTATAAAGCATTATAATGCCATTATAACACATGTAGCTATAGTTATAAACATTCATAGATGATCACAATGCCAGGACCTAACCCTAACCCTAACCCTAACCCTATGCTGTATAGTGCTGTATAGTGAGTTATAAAGCATTGTGATCATGCATGAGTGTTTATAACTACTTATAATGTGTTATACCGGGTACTTAAAGTAAAGTCTTACCGATTTTTGCATTAAAACACGTTTTTAAAAAATCAAGCGCACATGGAATCAACTTTCAGCCATCTCAAAGTTGCAATATTTTGCAAGTTAAAAGCATTTATCACATATCTACAGTCAGTTTTACTTGCCTGTAGTAGAGTCCACTGACATTCGCCAGGCTCTCATCCACTGCACAGTAGATGGAGGTCTGGGCTCCTTCCCGTGGATTTTTAATCAGTATCATTCCAGGTATTAATATCGCCCTCTGCCAAAAAGGTAAGGTAGGCAGCAGGTGGCGGCCCAACTCCGTGCGGATGACCCCAGGGTGAAGGCTGTACACCGTCACACCAGTGCCTGAGGAAGATAGATCCACACAGTCAAGTGTCAGAATCTTCTGTTAAGATGTTAACACTACAGGAAAAGGACTGACAATGAAGCATTGCTGCACAACAGAAGACTTCGGGGGAAAAAGCTGGATGAATAACAGATGATAAATGTGTATTGTACGCCACCTTGCAATCTTGCAGCCAGTTCTTTGCCAAAGAGGACATTGGCAAGCTTGCTCTGACGATAGCTTGCCACACGGTCGTAGTTTTTATCGAGGTTAATGTCATCAAACGATATTTTACCTGCAAGAAACAGTTTAAACTGTCAGAAAAAATGACACCATTTTGAAAGTACAAATGAATATACACAGCAGGATGTTTTTAGAGTGGGGTTGGCAGGTCTAAGGAGGTGGAAGCAGACTGTATCCCCCCACCCCGACTCTCATCCTGCATGTTTGGTCTCAAGGCAAGTGTTGACATTTGGTGTTCGGCCAGACAGTTGAACACAGCTGTCAAACTCCGTAGGACCTCTGTATATAGTCTACAACTTTTTATCAGAGCTTATTGTACAATTTCAATTTGTTTCCATGACAGCTACAACAATCTCAGGTATAAAAATATGTTCTATTAAATATTAACAGCTGTAATAATTCATCATAATGATTTATTATGTCTTTGTAGATTATATGATTTACTATTAATAATTACAGAGGCAAAACTTCCTGCTGTGGAAAGACATCAACCTGAGCCCCAGTTACTGAGCCCCCCCTCCTCCTGAGGCTCCAGGGCGCCCCCCAGGGGAAGCCTGAGTCAGCTGACGCCTCTGAGAAGCAGAACACGCTGCACTCCACAACAGTTCAGAGAGATTTTACCTTTCTCATGTCCAACGCTCGAGACGATGACCACACGGCTGGGAGCCGACTTCTTCAGCAAGTCAAGGAGGCGGTTTGTAAGAAGGAAATGTCCCAGATGGTTGACGCCAAACTGCAGCTCAAATCCATCCTCAGTTTGAAGCTTTGGACACATCATAACACCTAACCACAAACAAACAAACAAAAAAAAACAAAAAAACAAAAACAAAACAGATGTGAAAAAGAAAAAAAAAATCAAACATAGCAGTGGAGGGAATAAATCAACGCAGCTACGCAATTAAAGAGTATACAGAATGCAGTGCCACAGCAAAAATACCTGCATTGTTAATAAGGATGTCCAAGCGTTCCTCTTTCTCTTCAATTTCTTTGGTCAGGTCTCTGACAGACTGCAGTGAAGCAAGATCCAACTTTTTCACCACTACGTTGCCATTTCCGCTCTGCTGCCGGATCTCATCAGCTGCAATGCGACCTCTGGTCAAGTCCCTGCAGGCCAGGATCACTCGAGCGCCTTCACAGAATACAAAACACTGTCAGTGCATATGGATCATTACCAGCTATGATTCAAGCTAAACATGAGTCAAATGCTTTATTTTATTTACAATACATACTTCAGGCAACAGCAGACTGGTTATAGTATCTCTATAATCTATTCAAAGCAGCCACTCCCACCTCTTGTGCCTCACTCCTGTTGCAAAGTCTGACCCTGACTTCGTGTTCACCTTTCATCAACGAAATGCTGTACCTTGGACTCCTTGTGTGTGTCTGTGTGTGTAGGGGTGAACGTGTGTATGTGTGTGTCCTTTCACACCCACAGTGCAGGTGAGTTCATAATAGAAATGAGTAACCAAGATATTGCACAACATCAGAGAAAAGTTTTACAGGCGAACTCGCAGAAAGGTAACTAGAGCAAGGGTGTGTTGCTGGTCAGATCGGCTTGAGAGATGGATCATAGTAAGATTAACAAAAAACAAACTGAATTCATTTGCAAAAGGATAAATCATGCAAACTGTGACAGCGTGACCGTGCGCCTCAGGAGACCCCTCTTGCTGTCCTCACCTCTCCGGGCCATGTCCAGGGCCGTCTCCTTCCCAATGCCAGTGTTGGCGCCGGTGATCAGGACTGTTTTTCCATCCAGCCTGGCCTTGCTGCGACACGCTGGCCCCGCCATCCATCTGCGGAAGGCCAGCATACCCACCACTGAGAGAAACACATTATTCACTACATGAAAAACAACATCAACAAAAAAGACCTTCTATTTTATCTTTAATTTCTCTCTTCATGAGCTGTTTTTCATTGATGTGTAATCCAAGAAGGAATGTTCGACTGGTATTTCTAGATTTTCACAACTGTGAAATACACTCCCCACTTTGGCTGAATGATGGATGGAATGAAACTGTATTGAGAAAAAAAAAAACAAGTCCTCATGTTTGCCCATCTTTGCTAAATATTGCTACATTAACTTTTCAAAATAAAAACATAATTTTGCGTTAAACATTCAATGTAACAACACTTTTTTCCCTGTTCATGTTCGATGGTTTCTACATTATAAATTAACATTTACTGCACATGCTCAGTAACATTAAATAACCTCTGCCCTTTGAGAATGCTGTGCAGCATCTACATATTATTCATCATTAAGGTATTTACCTGTGACAGCTGCAATCGTGAGACCAGTCGCATGATTCTCTGCGAATTCCTTCACGGCCTCTGCGTAGTTTTGCATCTTTGAGTCTGACTTCACGAATCTAAACCACTACAACTGAAGGTGACTCCAGATATCAGCTGTCAGTGTTCTGGAATATTATCAGTCAGTAACCACATCTGACCGTCCTCCCCTGTGTTTTGTAGTGACGGCTGTCTGGGCGGAAGTGAAGGTGTGGTCTGCACCGTCTGGCACTTTCACAATCCGACGCGTGGCTTCATTTGGCGTTTTCGCAAAAAAAAAAAAAAAAAAGAAAAAAAAAAAGAAAAAAGAAAAGAAAAAGTATTATGTTGTATAACAGGCTGTAAAAACTGTGTGTGTTAACTTATGTGGTTTATCAATGTCACAAAGCTGATGGATGCTGTTTGGACACTTGGTTGATGAAGGGTGCAAAAGTTAAAAGATTGCTTCGAGGTCATGCATGCATTGAGTAGTAAACAAGGTGTAGTTTTCATTAAGACAGTGGAGTCATGAGACAGTGCAAGGGACTTGGAAGAAATTAGTCTTGTATTTTGGTTTCAATACATTATCGAGGTCTTGGTCTGAACGTGGTTTCTGCCCATTAAAGTCTTGGTCTTGGGACGCTCTGGTTTTGTTCTTGGCTCGTCTCAGGTTAGACGGTTGCGACTGCAGCGCCAGGTCCAAGTCAACAATATGGTTTTTTTTTTTTTAATTCCCATTTATTGTGTTTTCCAGAGGTGAAGCTTCACTGACAACTTCACGCAGGGTGATTTTACTTTGAAGTCCGGAAGTTTTCCATCACAAGGCTGTGATTGGCTCTCAGTGACCTGCAGGAATTCTGCTCTTTCTCCACTTTGGCTGATTTTTATTCTTACTTTCTTTCACATTAGATGGACACACTGGTTTTCATTGAACGAATACTGCCGTTTACAATTTTTGAATACTTTTTTAAAGCACAAGCCCAGAAAGCCGGGACCCGGAAGTTGTTTGTGGTCGCGCCACGTCAGAGTTGTGTTGTTTCCCTCTCCGTGTGCACGAGAGCAGAGTGTGAACCGGTCGGTGCTCACTCTCCACACCTTTCGGCTCCACCACCTCCACCATGCTCCGCCTGGGACTGCTCTGCGTGCTGCTGACCCTCTCCGGGGTTTTGGGGACCGAGCTCACGTTTGAACTGCCGAGCAGCAGGAAGCAGTGTTACTACGAGGAGCTGGAGAAGGGCGTGAAGTTTGACATAGACTTCCAGGTGAGTTTCACTCACAGCCTCAACACCTGTCAGGGTTTCTGCAGGAGTCATTTCTCCTTTGGAAACTTCTTCTGTGGTCATAATATACACAGCTCAAATGACATTATCATCCAATAACTTGAAGCTTAAATATTCCGAAGTTGTCCAACTAACAGTATTTATCATTACAGTAATGAATTATAAAAACTCACATTTTTGTAATTTAGTAGGATAAATTCGTACTTCAGCTAGTTTAAATAACTCTCCTTATGCGAGTTTCTTTTCAGCAGGCCAACATGCTGCATGCTTCTTGTAAGTTTCTTTAAATAGTGGAAATTCAACACTGACGTTTGTTAAACAGAATATTTTTTTAATTTAAATGTTTGTCATTATTTGTCTAAAACCAATTCAATATGATATGTCTCTAACAATGTTTTTTTTTTTTTTTTTTTTTTTTTTTTTTTTTTTAGTTTAAACACTTCTCTTATCTTTTCATTCCACAATATTTCTCATGTCCCTAATTTACTCTTTCTACATGTTGTGTATGTCTGTATGCATGTATGGGTGTGTGTCTGTGTATGAAGCTGCTGTGACATCAGAATTTCCAAGTTTGGGATTAATAAAGTAACACTCTACTCTAAAGTAACTAATACTTGGAGTAGTTTCTGAGAAGTTACACTTTAACTCTCCTTGTGTACAAACTTTTAGTACTCTTCTCCATCAAATTGGACCACATGTTTAATTGGCACATTCAGTTTATTTCAAAGCACTCCCCATGACAATCTGTATTTTCATTTCATTTACTTGTAGGTAATTGCAGGAGGCAACTACGACGTGGACTGCTTTGTCACAGATCCCCAGGGCAATGTGTTGTACAACGAAAACAAAAGGCAGTATGACAGCTTTTCTCATACCACTGCTATGGAAGGAGTCTACAAGGTCTGCTTCAGCAACGACTTCTCCACTTTTACCAACAAAGTAGTGTACCTGGACTTCCGCTTTGGAGAAGAGAAGCCTCTCCTGGGTGTAATCGATAAAAATACAGCACTGACACAGGTAGGTCTGAGGAAAAAGGTCTTTGAATTCAGCTGAGACCAGCTTTAACTTCAGCAATATCAAGCAATTAAAGATCAGGCTTAAAAAACGTTCAGATATAAAATATGAAACTCAAAAGGGAAATGTAGCTGAATATTTTTCTTCTATTGTGTTACCAGTCTAACATTATATTGTGTTGCTTCTTATTTAATTCCTGAGAAAAGATTTTGAAGTCCACTAGGTGGAGCCAGAGTTGTTTTATTAATATATGACCAAGTCATGCCCTAACCTACACAAATCTAAGTAACAGAGAACTGGAAGCGTCCCAGCTGACATTGGAGTGAAGGCAGGTTACTGTTGACCACTGATTTCCAAAGTATAAGGAAAATGTGGCGTCACTCCTCACAAGTTATATTTTTTGGTGGAATGCCAGAATTTGTGATGTGTGTATGTGTTTATTTTTTACATTATAAGATTTTACTGTTCATAACTGTTGGGATCCACAGGCAATGAAAAGCATAAAAAAACTTAACTCTTTTCCTTCTAGTTAAATATGTTCCTGTCACTGATGTAATCGATTCATTATTGTCTCAGTTACACCAACAGTAAGTCATCTTTTTACATGTGTTTTACTTAAACTTGAACCTCATAAAGGAAGACATATGGCAAAAGAAGATGCACTTTTAACTACACATCTTTGCACCTACAGCCAGTTTGGAGCAGCAGTTATGAGCATGTCTTTAGACTGTGAGAGGGAACATGGAAAGCACATGGAAAAACCCATACAATTAAAAGGGAAAACTCTAAAATCAGTTCAAGATAAAGAATTCTTAGTAATTAGGCTTATACTCTGCTGCACTACAAAATTACTCATGTGCGTTAATGCCCTTTTGTTGAGGCCACTGGTCAAGTTTTGGTGCTCGACTGCAGCCGTAGAGCAGAGAACAGGAAGGACCTGCAGCAGGCGGTGAGGGTGACAGAGCTCACCATAAACAAACCACTACGCCCCTCAGAGACATTGACATGGACTCACTACAAAGAACCACCGCCTGCCTCTGGAAAGACAGACTCTATAAAACCTCAACAAACAGGCTTCTGCCCCCTGTGCACCCACCCACACAAGAACTGATGTGCAGTAACCCCCTAAGCCCTCAAATATGGTTTGTGCTATTCATTCCTTACATATATTTTTTTTAATTCTGTATGAACTGCCAACTAAAGCATCTAAACATTTTCTCATTGTACTTTCCTCTTTTAAACATTTCCCTGTAATTTTCAGACATATAAACGCCTCCAATTTTAAATAATTGATTCTGTTCGTCACACAGCCCGCGTCAACACGTGTCAATGTTTCTGCTTTCAGCTGGAGTCTTCTTGTGTCGCCATTCATGAGGTCTTGAAGGTGGTGGCAGACTCACAGACGTGGTACAGACTGAGGGAGGCGCAGGATCGCACAAAAGCAGAGTATCTTCTGGAGCGGGTGACCTTCTGGTCCATAGGAGAAACCGTCCTACTGTTTGTCATCGGAATTGGCCAAGTCATGCTGCTCAAGAGCTTTTTTGGTGAGAAGAAAAGCTCCTTGATGGCCTCCACTTAAACTGCACTCTTTTCTGGAATCTTGGAACCATGTGTGAAAGCAGAACTGACTCTAGATCAGCACTGTAGTTTTCTTTTAAGATTTACTTAAATCCACAGCTTAAAGGGATTTTCCTTTTTTATATTCATGTTTGGTTTTTTGGAAGCTTTACTGAAATGGAACACTTTTTTTTTTAAGATTACATTTACATGTATCTCCCTGTCACAAGATTAAAATCTTTATATAGTTCAACTTAAGCCAGATAATTGCAGTGGAGACTGTTTAAAGACCAAAAAAGTTTTGGAGTGTTTTTGTTTCTTTTGTACGATTTCTTTTGTTTAACTTTAATTTATGTCATATGTTAAAAGCTTGACCTCTGTCTCCATCATAAGCTTGTGATCAAACACTTTGTGCCTTGAAGAAAGTATTCCCTTTAGATACAGATACATAGTTGAAAATAGTTTGTTAAAATGTGTACAAGTCATGTTATTGTCTGACTCAACTCTGCTTTAATTCCTATTTTTTTAATTGTTTGTATGTTGGGATTTGATTGTTAAAAAAAAATTCACCATGTCATGTTCTTCTACTTTGAGTTACTGGCAAAAATTCAATAAAAATATTTTATTTAGTTTTCTTTTGTCGTTGTGAAATGGAATATATAACGGTTCAAAAATGTCACGAATACCATTTGTAATTGGGTTAAGATAATTTGTGTAGTGTGTTACCTACTAATATGTATGTTCTATTTAAGTGTATTTCAAGATTTCTTCTTCTGGTGATTCAACCAAAGAACTGGACAGAGGTTTTTATAGAAAACAATTCTGGAAAATAAGCCACTGCAGTGCTCACAAATATGACATACGGATGATTAAAGCATTACTGTCATTAGTTTCAATATAACTACAATATCAAATGACATACAGTCAACCTATTTCATCAGTCTTTGTCACAACCAAAGAAAATGAAAGAAAACTCTGAGACATTCAGCTTACCTCACAGTTTATGCTCTTGGGAGGAATCTCTTTTCTCTAATGGTACTTGAGAGATGCTAAATTGTGAAAGTATAGATAATGCCAACTGGCGAGAAAGACAATGCAGTGAAGTAAACCTTGCAAATTTGTTGAGAGCTATTTTTCTCTATACATTATTTTCATAGACTGCCATGAAGATTGTCAGTCAATTGTTTTTATGCCTTTACAAATGCATCTTTTGGGGTGAGAGGTATTGAGTTCCCCCAAGATAATTGGGTGGAGCATTTTCTTGTCCTTTTCCCAAGGAAAGAGTATTGAAACCTCCCTATCCCTTCTGTAATTTCCAAACTTCTCAAAGTTTCAACATATAGTTATTAATAATGTCCCAATTAACTTTTGACAGTATTCTGTTGTATAAGGGTAAGTAAGTGAAGCTGGAGAGTTACGTGATAATGTAAATCCTACTATTGCAGTAATTCAGGGATAAACTATTTATTCATTAATTTATTACATGTTATGCATTTATTGAAAATATCTATGAAACAATCCATGTAAAAGTTGTGAATGGAGGAACATTAGTAACCAGGGGTTATAATGACTAAAAGTCATCCTACTGTATAAAGTGGTACTGTAATAAATCCATCCATCCATCCATCTTCAGCCGCTTATCCGGGGCCGGGTCGCGGGGGCAGCAGTCTCAGCAGGGATGCCCAGACTTCCCTGTCCCCAGACACTTCCTCTAGCTCTTCCGGGAGGATCCCAAGGCGTTCCCAGGCCAGCCGAGAGACATAGTCTCTCCAGCGTGTCCTGGGTCTTCCCCGGGGTCTCCTCCCGGTGGGACATGCCCGGAAAACCTCCCCAGGGAGGCGTCCAGGAGGCATCCTGAACAGATGCCCGAGCCACCTCAGCTGGCCCCTCTCGATGTGGAGGAGAAGCGGCTCTACTCTGAGCTCCTCCCTGGTGACTGAGCTCCTCACCCTATCTCTAAGGGAGCGCCCAGCCACCCTACGGAGGAAGCTCATTTCGGCCGCTTGTATCCGGGATCATGTCCTTTCGGTCATGACCCAAAGTTCATGACCATAGGTGAGGGTGGGAACGTAGATTGACCGGTAAATCGAGAGCTTCGCCTTTCGGCTCAGCTCCATCTTCACCACAACGGACCGATACAACGACTGCATCACTGCAGACGCTGCACCGATCCGCCTGTCAATCTCACGCTCCATCCGTCCCCCACTCGTGAACAAGACCCCAAGATACTTAAACTCCTCCACCTGGGCTAGGGTCTCTCTACCTACCTGGAGAGGGCAAGCCACCTTGTTCCGGTCGAGGACCATGGCCTTGGATTTGGAGGTGCTGATCCTCATTCCTGTCGCTTCACACTCGGCTGCGAACCGCCCCAGTGCATGCTGTAGGTCCTGGTTCGATGAAGCCAACAGGACAACATCATCTGCAAAAAGCAGAGATGAAATCCTGTGGTCTCCGAACCGGACCCCCTCCGACCCCTGGCTGCACCTAGAAATTCTGTCCATAAAAATGATGAACAGAACCGGTGACAAAGGGCAGCCCTGCCGGAGTCCAACATGCACCGGGAACAGGTCCGACTTACTGCCGGCAATGCGGACCAGACTCCTACTCCGGTCATACAAAGAACGGACGGCCCTTAACAGGGGGCCCCGGACTCCGTATTCCCGGAGCACCCCCCACAAGACACCACGAGGGACGCGGTCGAATGCCTTCTCCAAGTCCACAAAACACATGTGGACTGGTTGGGCAAACTCCCACGAACCCTCGAGCACCCTATGGAGGGTATAGAGCTGGTCCACTGTTCCACGACCAGGACGAAAACCGCATTGTTCCTCCTGAATCCGAGGTTCGACTATCAGTCGGATCCTCCTCTCCAGTACCCTGGAATAGACTTTCCCGGGGAGGCTGAGGAGTGTGATCCCCCTATAGTTGGAGCACACCCTCCGGTCCCCCTTTTTAAACAGGGGGACCACCACCCCGGTCTGCCAATCCAGAGGCACCGTCCCCGACTGCCACGCGATGTTGCAGAGACGTGTCAACCAAGACAGTCCCTGCACATCCAGAGACTTGAGGTACTCAGGGCGAATCTCATCCACCCCCGGTGCCTTGCCACCGAGGAGCTTACCAACCACCTCGGTGACTTCAGCTTGGGTGATGGACGAGTCCACCTCTGAGACCTCAGCCTCTGCTTCCTCCATGGAAGACGTGGCGACGGGATTGAGGAGGTCCTCGAAGTATTCCTTCCACCGTCCTGTGATATCCCCAGTTGAGGTCAGCAACTTCCCACCTCCACTGTAAACAGTGTTGGCGGAGACCTGCTTTCCCCTCCTGAGGCGCCGAACGGTTTGCCAGAATTTCTTCGAGGCCGACCGATAGTCCTCCTCCATGGCCTCCCCGAACTCCTCCCAGACCCGAGTTTTTGCCTCCACAACCGCTCGGGCTGCAGTTCGCTTGGCCTGCCGGTACCCGTCAGCTGCTTCGGGAGTCCCATTAGCCAGCAAGGCTCGATAGGACTCCTTCTTCAGCTTGACGGCAGCCCTCACCTCCGGTGTCCACCACCGGGTTCGGGGGTTGCCACCACGACAGGCACGACTGTAATAAAGTGGTATCTAATTTAAATAGCATACATTCATGGCAATAACTGTAATACCTATATACCGATGTAATGGAAAATTACTTTATGTAACACCTTTCCTATACTGTAAATATACTCAGTGTAGTTCACAATTTAAAAGAATTATAGATGAAAAAAGACATTAAAGCGTAATAACATCAGTATAATAATATAGTCCACAATAGCTACAGTTTAGTAAGTCCATGTGTATAGAAACTAGAAAAAAGGTAGACTTGACAAATAAAGCAGACAAGAATTATACACAGAAACAAAATAAAGGATCACAATTGAAAATAAATCAAATAAACAAAAAAATTTAAGTGAATGGTAGCTAAAAAAAATTACAAGCTATATTATAACTACCATATAAAGTTGATATAAACTAAGATCAATGAAATGTATATTTTATGTTAATAAAACTAGTCATTCCCTAGAAGTATACGTTGTAAATTATTTCCACGTGCTTCAGTGTTTAAATGTATCGTGAGTGCTGGCTGACAGCGGCACCAGGAAGCTGACGTGTAAAGTGGATTCCCGCCAACGTCTTGACGTCACCGGGCTTCACCGGCACCTTTACGTCCATTCATAAGAACGGAGGGCACGGCGGTGTCGGAGTTGTTAAGCCCGGACCGTGATCCTAGAAAACAGAGCCGAGTGACCATGGCGGGCTACCTGCAGACCCTGAGGACCGCGTCGAGGATTGTAGCCGCCGGGCTGCCGCTGAACCCCGCGGTGGTCTCACCTGCCGCCGCCTGCAGCCACTCACCGCCGCGGAGGAAGTGTAAGTCAAACCGCAGCCTGATCACCTCGACCAGCGGGGCGCCTCTTCCAGGCGCCGCACTGATTTTTATACAAAATGTTCATTTTGAGCTCCGGGAGTGTTAAAAGAAATGATCTGGACTTGAACATGTGACTTTCCAAAACCAGTCTGTGCAGACTGACTGGAAAACTGCCAGTGATGAATCATACATAAAATTTATTCAGTATATTCCTCAAGTCTTTTTTTTTTTTTTTTAACTATTTAATTAATTCATGAATCAACGCAACAAAAAAAGAAACCAATTGTGCTGAATCTAATGTGTATGAGTAATAGAATGTTGGCTACAAGTGTGCCAACCTGTGCTGGCATGTGAGTCCATGTAGCGCAGGTCCTGGGCAGGGAGTAGTGTTATCAAACCTCGATTTGCTCACAAGGTCATTGTCTCTCAGTGACACCGGTACCAGGAAAGTAAAATTTTAAAAACCAAAGCTGATATGATACCAATACTTTGCACTAAAACCACCATGTGTAAATTCAAACTTATGTGCAATCAAAAATAATTTATTGAATTTGTACATCCTAGTTCCAGGAGGCTGTGGGTGGTCACATTAGGGTGCTCTTGTGTGCAGACACGGGTCAAGGGGCTACAGTGTGAGCTTTGGGACGCGAAGTTCACAAGTTCAAATCCTAAATCCGCATGTCTAGCCTCTAGGCTACCATTGCCCAAGATCTCCATATTTGACCTATCTTACTAGTTATTACTAGGAGTAATAAGCTGCTGTTACAGCAGCTGTGAAGCAGTTGGGTCGGATTGCTGATAATAATAATAAAATAAAAACCCTCCAAACCGAACAGTATTCTGTATTTTATTATTCATTTTCTGCCACTACTCCCTTTCGGGGTCGCGGGTGGCTGGAGCTGATCCCAGCTGCTGTGGGCGAAGGCAGGGTAGACCCTGGACAGGTCGCCAGTCTGTCGCAGGGCTGACATATAGAGACAGACAACCATTCACTCACACATTCATACCTAGGGGCAATTTAGGGTGACCAATTAACCTGACATGCATGTTTTTGGACCGTGGGAGGAAGCCGGAGAACCCGGAGGGAACCCACGCGCACACAGGGAGAACATGCAAACTCCACACAGAAAGGCCCTGAGCCCCAGCCGGTATTTGAACCCAAGACCTCTTGCTGTGAGGCAAGAGCGCTAATCACTGCGCCACCGTGCAGCCCCTATTTTATTATTATTATTGTTATTTTTTTATCTCAGCTCTACAAACTGTGAGTGGTCAGATATCATTTAACAAATCTCAGATTGTTAAAAAAAAAAAAGCTGCTAAACTTTTAACATGATGAACAAACACCCGGTTAGCCGTGGGCTATAAGCAGAAGGTCAGAGCTGGAGAAACAGATGCACCGATGGCTCCTCTAACAGTCAGTTTACTTCCTGACAGTTACAGATGTATCGGTTAAGCCTGAGCATTGGAAAAATGTGTCTTCCACCAAGTGAGGCTGATATGTATGTTCAATCTTTTTAGCCATCCTGGAAAATACGACAGACAGCGACATTAGCATCTCAAATCAACTGGCAACTGGGTGGAAATAGGACTTAAGCAGTGCAACGATTTTTACCTCTTGAGAAAATAGCATCAGCATTTTAACATGAAGACAGGCGCTCTGTAGATAACTTGTGTTCATCAATTAATCATAATAAAAGCACAGAAATAGAAATTTTTCTGTCGACACTTTCCATTGTTAGTACTCCGACAGCCTTATGCTAAGATAACACAACTCCAAAACTTTCAGATGCCACAGCACGCATCAAGGTGGAGCAGCCGGTGGTGGAGATGGATGGTGATGAGATGACGCGTATCATTTGGGAGTTCATCAAGGAAAAGGTAAATCTAACAGCTTGGATCTATTTATGATCCAATGATCTATGATGAGGAACCTTATACCCTCAATCAAAGCTCAATTTGATTGAAACCTCTCCTCCAGCTCATCCTGCCCAACGTGGATGTCCAGCTGAAGTATTTCGACCTGGGCCTGCCCTACAGAGACCACACCGACGACCAGGTCACTATCGACTCCGCTCTGGCCACTAAGAAATACAATGTAGCTGTCAAATGTGCCACCATCACCCCTGATGAGGCTCGAGTTGAGGGTAAGTTTGAAGTTGTATTCATTTCACGATCTGACTTAGAGTTATTGCTACTAACATTGTGGTTACTGGTATTTATTTATTACAGGAACACACGGCACATAGTTGTCCAATGGCATGTGAGCATCGTGTTAGAGTAGTATCCATGTACAGCTCTCCCAGTCTGAACTTGTGGTGTAAAAGTGATTCAGTTGGAGCCAGAGCACCAAAAACAAAACTCTTTTGCAAAGAGATACAAGTACATCATGAAAATCTTTATATTGACTGAACTTTCTGACCCAACATCTAATATAACTAACTTGAAATTTCTAGACTAAAACAAGTGCACTCTTTAATCGTATCAGCCACAGCATTTCTCAGTCTAGTCAAGTCAAGTCGAGTAAAGCATCTTTGAGCGCCGTTATTCATCCAGAAGTTGTGCATGAATCTTCTGCTTTTAGTTTAAAATAGCTTTTCCATTGCGTTGTTTTGCGTGTCCACAGAGTTATGCTTTTTTTTTTTCAGAGTTTAAGCTGAAGAAGATGTGGAAAAGTCCTAACGGCACCATCAGGAATATCTTGGGAGGCACTGTTTTCCGAGAGCCGATCCTTTGTAAAAACATTCCCCGTCTGGTCCCTGGCTGGACTCAACCCATCACCATTGGCAGACATGCATTCGGCGATCAGGTAAGATGACTTTCCTTCGTCACTAGAGATTCATCCAAACTGAAAGTCTAATTTTAATCTGATCTCGCAGTACAGAGCCACCGACTTTGTTGTCAACCAACCTGGAAAGTTTAAGATGGTGTTTTGTCCGGCTGATGGAAGCAAGCAGCTGGAGTGGGAGGTGTATGACTTTGAGGACGGGGGCTGCGGAATGGGGATGTACAACACCGACGACGTAAGGGAGAGGTGTCTCCGAGATTCATCCTATTAGACACGATCGCACACTCAGTTAAAATACAAGTGAATTTTCTGTTTTTATAGTTCTTTTTAAATGTGAAATTGGGTTCTGAGTGTTGTTCATCTTCTCTGCAGTCCATCACTGGGTTTGCTCACAGCTGCTTCCAGTATGCCATCCAGAAGAAGTGGCCTCTGTACATGAGCACCAAGAACACCATCCTCAAGGCCTACGACGGCCGGTTCAAAGACATCTTTGAAGAGATCTTTGAGAAGTACGACTCAGCAGTTAAAAAAAATTGCATCCGAAGCACTTCACTTTGCATGAAGAGAACTTTCTTTATAAGAATACAGTTTACGATCTAGATTTTATAGACAGATTCCTGCATCAAGTAGCAGACCACTGGATTTTACTGTCCTCATCCAGTGTTTTTTTTTTTTTTTTTTTCAATTCTCCCTCTTTCAGGAATTACAAGCAGGAGTTTGCCAACCTGAAGATCTGGTATGAACACCGGCTCATCGACGACATGGTGGCCCAGGTCCTGAAGTCCTCCGGAGGGTTCGTTTGGGCCTGTAAGAATTATGACGGCGATGTGCAGTCGGACATTCTGGCTCAGGGTAGGTGCAGTGAAATGGGATAAGGAGTGTGCCTGTTGACCGCGTCGAACACAACGTCTGCATACTGCGTTCTTTATTTAGACGTCTTACTCTGTAGGCTTCAGCTCTCATGTTTCCTCGTGCCCAGGTTTCGGCTCCCTGGGACTCATGACGTCAGTGCTGGTGTGTCCCGATGGGAAGACCATCGAGGCGGAGGCGGCTCACGGCACCGTCACCAGACACTACAGAGAACACCAGAGAGTAAGAGCCACCCAATCACTGTGATCTTAGCTACGTTGACAAGGATATTTCAGATGGATCGAATCAATTTAACCCTCTAAAGACTTGAGTTTCTGGGTTTATTTTAATTTTAGGGCTACAGAACTGTTAAAATGATGCATGAGTAGGTGCTTTTTTATTTAACGTTATTTAGAGTTTGGCTTCCAAATCTCACACTGGTGAATCTCGACTGAGATTGAATGGTCATACGATATCCAAGCAAACGTCAAATAAATAGTATATGGGTGTTTCAGGGCTTCCTGGTATGTTTTAAATTTTTTACGTGTAAAAGATGTTGAAATTGTAGTTATGGAAGTATGCATAGCCAACAGGATTCATACGGGAATATCAGGGCTGAGCTTCACTTCTTTGCTGTATTTTCCAGACTGATTATTTCAGTGAGATTTGAGATCAAATCAAGACACAAAAAGCTCTCTACTCCAAAGCTTTTTTCCCCTCTTAAATCACGTTTTCCATTTATGATACTTTAAAAATGGGCTTATTCTTCTTTTATCTCCATCACTAACTCGTAGGGAAGACCAACCAGCACCAACCCCATCGCCAGCATCTTTGCCTGGACCAGAGGTTTGGAACACAGAGGAAAACTGGACGGGAATCCTGATTTGATAAAGTATGTTTCCATCTTAGTAAAAGTACTTCAATCAAAGCAGATTAACTATGATTTGACACACTTCCCTTCACTGTTCTCCAGGTTCTCCCAGACTCTAGAGAAAGTGTGTGTGCAGACAGTGGAGAGCGGTGTGATGACCAAAGACCTGGCAGGCTGCGTCCACGGCTTGGCTAAGTGAGAGCACACTCAGGGAACGAGGTTTTAACGGATAGCTTTCGTCATCTCCTGCAAAGCTAACCTCTGCTGTTGGTTTTTGCAGCTGCAAGCTAAACACACATTACGTCAACACGTCGGACTTCCTGGACGCCATCAGGACAAACCTGGACAAAGCTCTGGGCAAATGAAGAGCAGTCAGAAGTCACAGCTGCCAGCGTAGTGGGACCAATTCCTGTTTGTAGATTTTGAATCTTGTTTTTACCCTCTTTTTATACAAACCTTTGTATATTCCTGAAAGAAGCACATTTTCTGTATTTCATGCCTTTCTTATGGTTTCATAGCTCACCATTTATTTTTTTTTTTTTGCTGTGTTTGTGGGTCTCTGCTTTTCCAGCTGCCAGTTTTATATTTGCACAAACTGAGTAATCGGACTGTATGAATTAATGTTAATGGCAATGTTAACTTATGTCATTTAGTTTCAGGCTTTCAGTTTGAATTAGAGCATATCCTCAGGGAACAGTATGTAAAATTGAGTCAGTAATTTACAGACATTACTAATGACTTGATAACACACTGTGTGTGGAGTTTCATTTTCCTGCTTGACTGTTCGTTTCTTCCTGAACGTTGGGGCAGAAAACACACACATCAGGACAGACTGTCCTGAATAATGTGGGGGTGGGGCAAAATTTTAAGTGGGTGGGGTTGGGGACATGAGAGGCATATGTGGGGGGTACAATCAAATGGCAAAACCAGATGTCACACTTAAGAATGGCTAATAATATAAGCCCCCCCCCCCAACACACACACACACACACACAACCACCACTACACACACACACACTTTCACTTTAATTTCAGCCCGGCTTCTGTCCAGCGGTGCATTCATGCAGCGCTGTGTGCTCATTTAGTAGCCATCATATGCGCCCAGCCTTGCATGACAGTGAGTGGTGTTGTGCACCAGCAGGGGGCCAAACCTGATGGGAGTTTTGGCAAAGCTTTTAGCCGTGCAGCTTCAGCGAAGCACCCACAAATGCAGACATGGCAGCAGTCAGATAGTCAGGTGCCGCACTGTATGATCAGTCACTCACATCTTGGCAATGTTTCTTTTTTTTTTTTTATTTTGGTCTGGAACTGCACCTGGGACCAAGTTCACATGCATGTGATAACTGCCGGTTTGCTGCAGCGGAAAAATCAATTTATATCAGGTAGACTGACAGTCAGGTTCTGTGCATTTACCCTTAAACCAAACACTCGTTTTTTATCTGAGATGTCCAGTTTTTCTCCACATTATTATTCCTGATGAGACTTTTAAAAAATTATCGAAGAGATTTTACAGGACTTAAAAATAGAAACATGCACCCGCTTGTTTTTCTTGCTGCTCTTTTTCAGTCATTGAAATCTCCAAAGTCTTGACAGGCATTAACTTTATGGGTAGCCACTGACCGGAGAACATGTCCGTCTCTTGCTCTTTTCTCCCCAGATCACGAGAAAAGTCAAAAGAAAATGAACAAGGTGCCTCCATCAAAAATGACCAGAAATTAGCATTTAGATTACCTCCTCATCCCCCCCACCTCTTTAAAATCTTCCTCCTGGAAGGACATTCCCCTGGAAGTGCTAAAGAATCTGCCACTTAATATCATCTGCGCGCTTAAAAAAGCCATATCTCTGAGCAAAATGATCAGCCTCGTCCTTTCATATGGGTGTGTAATCTGCACTGCACTGAGCGTGTGTCGGTGGGAAGGTGAGAACCTTACACCAAGATCTCAGGTTTGACCCAACTTTTATGCCTTTGCTCAGAACTTGCAGAGGAGACACCAACAGCCGATCAAAAATACCATAAAAATGTAACGAGAGTGATACCATTCAAATCTGTTAACACTCTTTGTTCTCATAAAAAAGTGCTACGCCCTGACATAAACTAGTGTAAACTTTATGTATTATTAAAAAGATAAACCTACATGGTCACCCTCACAGCTGACATTGGGCTGAAAGCAGGACACACCCTGAACAGGTCAAGTCGATCGAACGCTTATGTCCAATTTAGATCCATCAGTACAACAAATATGCCTGAATTCGGACTGTGCGAGGAGCCTGAAGTACCCCGAGGTGGCCCATGTACAAGAAGAACATGCAAACTTTACACAGAAGTCACCATATTCCACTGACTGCTACTCAGCACCCTGCCATACAGTCCATTCAGAACAAGGACACAGTGGAAAGTTGAGAAAGAGTGGTCCCACCGCACCCTGTTCATCACAGTATTTGAATTTTTGACACTAAACTAAAATAAATAAACAAAGCAAGGTTGTTAGATATCCATTGTGAGGTAGAAGAACACTGATGTTCAGACACAGGCCTGCTTTCAAAGCATTTTCACTTGTTTGGTGCACATCAGAGGTTTAAGATGTCTGCATTCATATCTTTATAAGTGGACTCCGCTCAAAGAAAAAAACACACTTGATTTGATTGTTAACAAACATGACGAGTGTGAAAACACACTCCGAGTCACACTACTGAGGCGGTGTTGACACTTAAAAGCAGATCTAAACCACTTCAGGTCGGAATGAAGTAGGAACTGAAAAACTGGACCGAACAAAAAGTGACAGGCTTTGAAAGCAGATCCTGTTTTATATGCACCATAAATGAATTTCAATTTTGTATAGTTTTTACAATATTTGTAAGATGTTGGCAAGTTCTGCTCTGGTGAAAACACAGTCAGAATATTAGTGCAGCTTTTAGTTTTACTTATTGAATCTTAGTACTATGGTGTAGGACTGTAGGTCATAATTACTTGTTTTAAAAGTTAGCGGACTACTAGTTACTTGGATAATGACTTACTGCTACTTGTATCTCTTTGTTAAGATGTTTTAATAGCATGGACATCGTTGTCAGAGTTAAATTATGTCCCAGAAATGTCATTTTGGTCAGTTTGAGTTGATCAGTCAGAACTAAGGTTCAGTATTTTCAACTGTATGCACTTCAGCATAGGGATTCACTTCTTTTTCCCGTGCAGAAATTCCTTTATAAACTAATGACAGCAAAGCAGCTGAGCTCAACTACCGGCACGTAGACAGCAGCAGGCAGTTGTTTTGAAAGTAATCTGATGTGTTAGTTTAGAGGCTTCAAATGCGTTTCTAATTCTGTGGAATCAATCCAACACCAACCGATGCTAAAGCAAACAGCGGCAAAAGCAAAGAGAGAAGTCTTTTCATCTACATCTAAAGTAGCAAGCAGGAAACTTCAGTAATCGCACCTGTCTTATTAATTTCAGTATTAGCCTGTCACCTCCAGAAGTATTGGTATTCCAAGAGCATATGATGTTATAGAAACACCTTGCGGAATGTGTCAGAGAAGCTGTTCATCAGTTTAGTTCGTGTTGGAAAACAAAACTAAACAGTGTGACAGTGGATTGAGCTGAGATCAATTTATGCTTAACTTTATTTCTTTCTAATCTTGGAATGGCACGTGGAGTGTGAGACGGGGCTAAATATAACAGCAACAGCGAGACAGAGTGAAACACCAGCCATCAACATTTAAACTAGAGAACCTTTATTAAATAATTCATGGTCAATTTCCATGAGGTCTCAGTTTGATATTTCTCATCTCAAAAAAAGAACTAGTAGACCATTCCTCCGGTTTAGTGTGCATATCGAGGCTGACCTGCATGGCAGGACAGGGGGGAGCAGAGTGTCTTCCCCAAAAAAAAAAAACACATCTGAAGAGCAGATCTAGTGTCAGTTCACTTTCAATTCAGTCTCTTCCAAATCTAACAAAGCAGGACTTCCGAAATACTTTTCAATATTTATATTTTTCTCAATTGACTTTCAGATCTACTTGATTTTTGTCCTTTGAGGCTGAAAAAAAAAAAAAAAACCTGAATTAAAAGTGAAGTGAAACCAGACCTGACTTAGAGCTGAACCCCAAAGAGCCGAGAGGAACCAAACTTCCCGGTTTCTCATCCTTTAACTTATACTTGAATTGACACTGTGACAAATCCATGTGAAGGAAAATCACAGCTTACAAAAATCTACTGAGAAAAGACTCCTGTTTGTGTGTAATAATATTGCCGTCACCGGGGTCCCACAGACACAACAATCTTATTTCCCCCAGCTCTTCTCTTCAAGGCAGACGAGTTCACTCTAACTGGAGACGCTCACAGGAAAATGACAGGCTTCAATGAAAAAGTGCTTTGCATTGTTCACTCAGTAATTCAAAAACTAGAGCAGTATATTCACTACGCGGGGAGGGTTATTAATGTAATGCTAAACCATGTGAAACAGAAACTGTGGGTAAACACTGCTTGTTGCAGAACTGTTTGTACACTGAGAGGGGCGTTGACCTGCTGGCAGGTTTGTTTAACGGGGGACAGTAGCGACTTTGGTAGTGAGTGTTCCGGTGAAAGAAAAAAGGCTGGAATGTCCTGCGCGATAAGCGCGACTGCATTGACAAAACGGACCCGTTAAACTGGGGGCGGGGCAGGAACAAGTCACTACTATTAGGAACTGTTAAGTAAGAGCATTCAAACCTAGGAGTATGTTGTGGCTATTTATCAAAACTTGGATATACAGTGAGTAAATAGCTGACACAGTGGGAGCTCAATTGCAAAATTCTTCTATCTGGCACTTTCAGTCAAAAATATAAGGGCATATATTGGTTGTGAATGAAAACGATGGCAAAAACATTTTTTTTTTGTATCACATTGAATGTAACTGATGACTCTGAAACTGTAACTTTTTTCTCTTCTTTTTTTTTTGTCCTCAATTAACTGACACATACACACAACATACAGATTTAACTGTCCGTCATTGAGAGTCTTTGAGTCGACAAGCGTATAAATCCCAAAACCAAAAAAAGGGAGCTCCGGATCGCGTCAGCAGTTTCAGTGTCTCTGTTATGAGCAACAGAGTTGAAGTGTTCCTCCTTCCTGGCCTCGCATCAGTCCCGTCAGGTCAGGCTCTTCTGGAAGGAGGCCGACACTGAACGGAAAACCTCTTTCGCAGAGTCTCCCAAACCTTGACAGCAGCTATATGTCACTTCCTTCTGTCCTCCCCCCAAAAAAACGGATTATTCCAAAACAAGACAATGAACGTACTCTGTGGTCCACCAACACTCATGGTGTTGTGTAGTTGCCTGTATCCTTTCCGAAATTGTAATACTCCTCCATGTCCTCCATGTTGGCTGTAGTGAGTTTCGTGAGGTTTTGGGAGCCTCCATTGTCCATACTGTCTGCTGACGTAAAGCCGAAGTTCTGTCCTTCATACTGATCCTGGCTTTCCATTTCGGGAAGAACTTCTGGAAAATAAAGAGGAGCATTTTAAGAGTTATGCTGAATGTGCTGTGGTTAGTTAACATCAGGGACATACACAAAGTGTCAGGCACCAGCATTACCATCATCACTTCATATTCCACAAAGCAAGTAACACCTGCACCAAAATCACGAGGTATGCCTTTTAACTGTCGATTTTTGTTTATATGCACAGACTTGCCTCTAAAACTCATCTAATAAGGAAAGTTTACACCTGTAGCTTTATGAGGAGGTGTCTGGTGGACAGAACAGTCGGTCAGAAATGGTCTTGTCAGTGTGTTTTGTTATATTTTTATCTCTCTCACTCCGCTGAGAGACGGTTGAAGTTCAACAATAGGCTTGCACTACTTTTTTTGTTTAACTTGCAATAGGTTTGCATTTCGTCTTTGTGTCTCCACATGTGTATACGGACTGTTGTTTACGGTATTCACAGCCTTTTTCCTTTGCTGCCATCAAACTGACACAAAATCGTTGTTTATGTTTGTTTGCCGAGTACAGAGACTGAAGTTGATCCAGACATTCCAGGGTGACACAATCTCACAGAAATTGTCTTCATAGTATAAAAATTAGGTGAATTTTCTTTGGTTAAAAACTCACAAGTCAACCCGAACAAGTACAAATGTGTAAAACAAAAAACATATGTTGAATGCTGCTTTATCTAAACTCGAGTCACTAGGGGCTGGAGCCAGTCCCATCCGACACAGGCGGACGGGGAGGGTACACTCTGAACAGGTCACCAGTCCACCACAGGGCAAACACACAGTAACACACCCACACACACTGTGCAGTTCATCCAATATGTATTTGGACTGTGGGAGAAAAAAATGCAGGACCTGGATAATATCCAACCATGCATGTATTTGCCTTGTGATGAACTGATGACCTGCCCAGGATGTAAAAAACAAAAAAAAAAAAAAACGTATAAGATAGATGAATGGATGCATTCAGTCCAGCGGACAGGAGGCTGCACAGCGACACACTCACATTGTAGATGTGAATCAGTCACACAGACAATTCTGTATCTAAACAAAACAAGTTAAAGATCACTATGTGCATCTAAATATCTCTTGGAATATATATAAAAAAAAAAAAGGAAATAAAAGGTAGTGGGAATCACCTTGTCCTTCGGGTGAGACGTCCATCCCATGCTTGACCTTCATGTGCCTGCTGAGGTTCCCCTTCAGGTTGAACTTGCTGGTGCAGTAAGGACACTTGAAAGGCTTACTGCCAGCGTGGAGGTGCATGTGGCCCAGCAGGTTGTACATTCTGTTGAAAGACTTGCCACATACCTGGAAAAAATAAACAAAAATCAGTGACACTTACACACCGATATCAGCTTGTAAAATCCTTGAGAGGCGCTTCTTAAAAGTTTATTTTCTGAGCATAATCCTTTTACATTACACTGAAGTGAGCAGGATTTATAACACATTACCCCTCTGATTCAGAGGAGTTAATTAACATATCTCCCTCTCGGTGTAATTACCGTTGAGCCGGGACGCTCACCTTGCATTTGAATGGCTTCACGGGCAGGTGGACGATCATGTGCGTCTTGAGGGTTTGTTTCTGGATGAAGCTCTTGAAGCAGACGTGACACTGGAACGGTCGCACGCTGTTGTGGATGAGCATGTGCCGCTTCAGGTTGGCCGACAGCGTGAACTCCCGGGAGCAGACGTCACACTTGTGGCCCTTCATCCCCTGAAAGACGCAGACGAGGGGGGGAGGAAAGGGGTCCATCATTACAAACACAGATTTTTTTTCGGAAGTTGAATAGATGCCTAACACAGATATTTTTGGTCTTACCAAGGGAAGATCTCTGTTGTGACGTTAAAAACAAACAAAAAAAAATAATAATAATAATCATCC
This sequence comes from Salarias fasciatus, assembly GCF_902148845.1. Taxonomy (NCBI): domain Eukaryota; kingdom Metazoa; phylum Chordata; class Actinopteri; order Blenniiformes; family Blenniidae; genus Salarias; species Salarias fasciatus. The sequence goes on along the minus strand of NC_043745.1, from coordinate 15,255,056 downwards.
TCAATTAGAAGCTAATTTGCCCACTTGTCCGAACAGTGTGCACGTGCAGCAACACAGACCGTTCATAGAGGCAATTCAGTCACAATAAACTCCAACTGCTGTACTGGATGTCACAACACAGCCTCTCCCACATGATGCAAATATTTTCAAATTCAGTGAGACTCACGCTTTCCAAGAATAACACGATCTCACATGTGCGGGTGATTAAAAGCCAAATTAAATTAACTCGCTAACAAATCACCAGAAATGACGAAGAAAAAAAGATTTAGTACTCGTCTGAGGATCGTCACATTGTTTAATTGTCTTCAGTATCGAACTAATAAGAATGACAGTTTATGAACAGACGAAACTAGAATTAAATGAAAAGTTTGGTTGTTTCAAGTTTGTAATAAGTTATCAAACAGTTTGAACATCTCATGTCATTGTGTAGGTGTGAAAATCAAAGTTGTTATCTAATTATTGTGGTTTTAAAACAATGATCCATTAAAAAACGCCTTTTAGCCCAGTTTGCTCCGAGGTAAAGGTGCGATGAGTGTGAGGATGAAGTAAATTGAGCCTTCCAGGTGTGAATGGTGCCTCCAATTTTGAACTTAATTAATGTTATCAATTTAAAAGTCCTCCAGGAGCTGGGCTCAGAAACAGTGCTGTAGATCATATGATGGGGTGATTTGTCACAGAAAAAACACACACTCAGGGGAACTTCCCTTCATAAAATGACTGATTCTTGGCAGTCTGCAAACACTCAGTCATACTGCTTTACCACAATGGAGGATTAGTGTAGAAAGTGTGCCGTGTTTGTCTATTGGAGGTTCTTTGTCTGTTTTCCAGTAAGCAATGACAAAAAGTTTCATTCACGATGCAATCTGTTTTACACCTGAGCTCCAGTCTCTGCACTGACTGCCTGTGTGTCAAAGGGAGGACTAAAAAGAAAGCTTTGAATGGTCTCAGGCCAAAATAAATCTCAGATTTACAAGCAGAATAGGAAACCTTCAGACTCCAAACAAGTGAACAAGGTGAAGCAGCTTTTGGCTCCTGTGGAAAAAAGTTCCTGATCACTGAGACACTCATTCTTTTAGATCAGACCTTAAAAAATATCATTTGCACAGGCTTTCCAACAAACAATATATTTCACTTATTTTTTTTAACTCTACCTTCAATTTATTCTCCTTTTTTTCCCCTTTCTTAATCACTTTGTTTTAATGTATTTCATATTCTTAATAGCTTAAGATTCTTAAATCACATTTTTTCATTGTATCGCTTTTATTTCTTTGAAAACACTGAATTGCTTACATTGCCCCATTCAGAGATGAAATGAATTTACTTTTGCCTTGGTAATAACTATGCCTACACCACAAGAGACACACAATAATCCAAAGACGTTCAAAAAAGGCTTAAAAAGCTTTAACTAAAGATACTAATACTGATAAAACAACACCAAGTTATTCTGCTACTCAGTTGTCATATTATTGCAATCCCTTGTCTATTTGAACTTATGAATTATGCACCTGCTGTGTAGAATACATGGCTGGCCATTTTACATTTATCATAGTAAGTTTATTTATTGTTTTTCCAAAATATCCCTGGAAACTTTCAAACCTGCAAATGATCACTGGATTAACATGAATGTCTGAACATAGATTAAGTTCTGAGAATGTCATCCTATCTTTAGCGCTTTAAACACCTGCTACAATTCACTAACAGCAATTATAATAATTATAATAATTCAGTCAATATCTTTGCAAGAACGTATTTCAAAATGCAAGTTTCACAATTCAAACACTTGTAGAATCCAATTCTTTTTAATAAACATTTGCTCCAGATTTTGATCATTTTCCACCAAGTTTCACCTTTTTAAAAGGTATTGACAATTTCAAGCATTAAATACGTGCTCTTTTGGCTTTTTATCTAAAAGAATGACGTGTAGCACTGTGTTTCTTAAGCCTTTCTTATATTTTGTTGCTAACTGCAGTCTAATTGCTTTGACATTTTTTTTTTTTTTTACTCGATATTCAAGCAGGTGATCACATGAGAAGATTCAACACATGGCTTCTGGAACACATGCTTGCACTTATTGGACACACACAACTTGAGCACTGACCCTGTGTACACATCCTGTTGGTGAGCGGTTACTAATTTTTCCGACCATGATGAACTTTATGGGAGCCATCTTAGGTCCACCGGAACAACTTCTTCCAGTACAATTCAACTTATTTTAACCATCTTTTCTCCGCTCCCATCATATTCCCAACCACATGCCACAAGAGAGGCATAAACATTTAGAAGCGGGGTCAAAAGAGCTGCCAGCTCACAACATCTGAGTCCTTGAGGCTTGCCTGTAAGTGACTGTGCTGCCTTAAACACTTGACTCTGCAGGCGCTGTCTGCAGACAGAGGTGGGACCAGGCCAGTGGGCTGTTGAGAGGAATCGGTGTGTGGTGCAGGTCGGAAAAAGGTTGAGAGACGGTGTTTGTATCAGCAGACAAATGTGGCAGACTGTCCGTCCGCCCACCGTCTGCACAGGCAGCTTGGCGTTGGTGTTGTCCACCAGAGGGAGCAGTGAATGGACAGCAGGCTGATTGGCCACAAAAGAGAACATTCTCCCCACTGAGAATACCCACTGCTCTCATCTCTTCCAGTTCCATGATGAGCAGGGCTTTGGATTTCTGCTTGCCTGGTAGACATAAAATTTGAGTAAATCCTCACTAATACAGTCGTCTCATTTGTCACTGTGTGGGATTTCTATCTACTCTCTTTCATCCATCTGCAGAAAAAACACAGTGCAGAGCTTCCATTAAATGAAATGGGATTTATGATCCCCGAGCATCCTCTTCCTATTTTTCCCCTCACCTGTGTGACTGTGTGTACAGCAAGCAGGGGACACTGAGCAATCACACTTCGTTCAAGAAGACTATAATGAGGAGGACATGAAGACACAGCATATTGTGCATGTGCAGATTGAAAGGCTGTGAAAACGCAACAATCTATTTAGTGAGTTATTGCTTTTCGACTGCCTTTTGATGCACATGAGGCTTTTTCAACGATCAGTTCAGCGCTTTTTTGAAATGGAAATCACATCGTATGCAAAATGGAAAATGTGTAGTTAAAACACAAAATTGTTTGGAGGATGATGACTATTTGATCCTGTCCTGGTTTGTTCACATGAAGATGTCTCTAAACAAACAGAAGCAGAGCAGGTTATGGATGTCTGCCAAGCTAACAGGTCATTCCTGTCTACTTCATCCAGATGTCTGTGAGTGAAGAACAGAAGACTGAAGACAGATTTTAGACAACAGAGGTGTGGCCAAACCTGATCCGACAGCACCTCTTTTTTGTGCGTTGGTCTACTTTAGTTCTTTCACCTTACTAAAGAAAAAGAACAAAAAGCGCTGCGGTGTTCCACAAGCTATAGAGGAAACGATTCCGAACGACTCAGTAACTTGAGTCGTCAGGACGTGAGAGAGGAGGCGTCGGTGTCAGTACCTTATGTGTGAGCGAGTGCTGTCGTAGGTGGTGGAGTTGCACAAACTCCAGGCCGCACTGGGAGCAGGTATAAGGCCTCGGGCTCTGGTGCTTCAGGAGGTGGTTCTGGAGCTGGCTACGGTACGCAAAAGACTTGTTACACTCCGTGCACTGGAAGGTGTGGGGGCCCTGGTGGCTGGTCTGGTGGCGTTTGAGGTGGGCGTATGTGGGGAACTCCATGCCGCACTGCGAGCAGACGTGGCAACGGCCGCGCTCGTGCTTCACCTCGTGCGCTCTCAGCTCGCTGGGGTAGGCAAAGCCGCGGCGACAGAAGCGGCAGCTGTAGGGCTTTGACGTCGGTGTGCTGGAGCATGTGTCTCTTCAGGTGGCTGGTCTGGGTGAAGCCTTTCTTGCATACGGTGCACTTGTGCGGACGCGTACCTTGATGGGTTAAAAGGTGGGTTTGTAGGTGGCTGGGCTGCTTGAAGAGCTTCCCACAATGTGGACAGGCATGTGGTTTGATGCCGTTGTGGCCCAGGATGTGCGTGACCAGGTTGTATTTGGACGTGTATGACTTATCGCACATGCGGCACTTCCAGCGCTTCAGACCGTCCCCCACGTCGACGCAGTACGACTCGTCGATCTGGATGTTGATATCCAGCCTGTCGACTCTGCGTCCACCGTGCCGACGAGGGGGCTGCGGGTGCGGAGGCTGCTGGTGCTGCCCTCCTCCCCCGCCGTCTGTCCACATCATGCTCTGGCTGTTGTCCTCGTACTCGGCCCCCATGCCCATTTCGGCCGAATCGTAGCTTCCCACTTCGCTGGTCTGGAAGTAGCTGCTGATAGCTTCCTCTTGCTGCGTGGGCTTCATCATCGCGTTTCCCTGGTGCTCTACATCTTCTTCATCCTCTCTTCCACCTCGACCATGGGCCCCCATGGGGCGCTGGCCTTGCAGTCCCCTGTGGCCCTGCTCTGCTCCTCTGTGGGGCACCTGGGAGGGAGGAGGGTGGCCGTGAGCGTTGACTTGCGGCTGGTTATTCGCTTCACGTTCACACTCAACACAGTTCTTGTTGGCGGCCCTCAGAGAGGCTGGATCTACTTGCACCAGACCACCTCTGGGGGCCATATTGTTCAACATGTGGACACAAGAGGACAATCCAGAGGTCACCCCTTCCCCTTTCACATGGGATGAGGACACATCAGTGCCTTGGAGGCCATGTCGATCTGGGACAACCATCTTCCCATCAGGATGCTGGGGAGGCCCCTGCTGCCACCTCCTCTGACTGCAGCTGGGTTGCATCTGTCCGTCTTCTCCGAGGTTGTCTCCTAGGTAATCTCCGTTGGCTCCGATAAGCTGGTCAGCGTACTCGTAGTCGACTCCGTCTACTGGGGGCGCAGGGGACTCTTTAGGTTCGCCGGTGTAGAAGCCGTTGGGTGCAATGGTAGCTCCAAACACTTCATTCTGGGAGATGAGACCTAGCACGGCGGCCTGGGCCAAGGACAGCACAACTACCGGATCTGTCTGTGTGCCTATGTCCACCAGCCTGGCCATTACCTTGGGCTCACATCTACCCAGGCGCCGGCTCGCCTCCTCCTGGAACAGAGAGAAACACATGTGGACAGATCGTCAAACCATCAGGTAGCATTTAGCTGAAATGCATATCTGATCCCACAGATAAAATCAGCAAGAACAGTTTGTTCAAACTTGATTCATTTCAATGAGAAAAGATGTTTAAGCAAATATCTGTTTTGTTATTTCAGTCAAAAAACATACCGTAGTCTACCAAGAAACTAAATTACAGTGTCGGAAAGACAACTGAAAGACAGGAAAGTTATGATAATTCTTTGAAGAGACTTAAACTACAGCACTCTTCTCAAATGAGAACACATCTTTCAACAAAGAAGAAAAAAGTGTCAAAGCTCAGCAGCCCATTAACGCTTTCCTTTTCTTTTCGTTTGTTTGTTTCAGAGTTTTTCGGCAAGGAAGAGAGACGGTGATTTTGATTTCAAAGAGTCATTCATTGCATCAGCAGGAAGGATGCGCAAACACAGACAGCGTTTCCTCCCGCAGAGACAAACCTATTCCCAAATCAATCCTCTAGTACCAACATGAATGAAGTCAGTCCAAAAGCAAACCTTCAGATCTGGGGACTGAGATACAGGAACTATGAAAGACGGCATCCTAATCCAGCGTGCTAACCATGTATGGCTGTGCGAGTGTGTGTTTGTTGTGAGGGATTAGATGGCCTACTGATCTCCCCTCTTGCACTTTAATGTGCAAGACGGGAGAAAGAATGAAGAAAACCGAGAAAGATTAGGAAATGAAGAAAAATTGAAACACGGGAGAGAAGACAGAAACAGAGGAAGGCAGAGAGAGAAGCAAGGGTGAGTGAGAGGAAAAAGCATAGAGGGAGGAAGGGAGGGAAGGAAAGAAGCAGGAGAGAGAGAGAGGAAGCTTAGAGCAAGGAAGAGTGTAGTGGAGGGGAGGTGGGAGAGGGGAAAGAGGAAAAAAAAGAAAATGAAAGGTAGAGGAAGAGTGAAGCAGAGATAAGAAGGGAGGGTGTGGAGGAGAGAAGGAGGGAAGGCAGGGAGAGAGCGAGAGACACTGGAGAGGAAAGGAAGGAGGGGGAGTAGGACTGAGTGAAAGAGTGAGAGGGTGAGTGTGAGGCAGCAGGCAAAAGAGCACAAGAGGAAGAGGAAGAAGGAGAAAGAAAGATATGTAGACAGAGAGAAGGAGGGGGAGACGGAGGGAGAGGCAGTGAGCAACCAGAAGACAGGAGGAGGAAAGAAAATGACAAAACGAACGCCAGACAGAATGAAGGATAAAATGAACAAAACAAAAGAAGAGACAGAAATGAGTGAGAAACAGAAACAAAGAACAGTTAAAAAGAGCTCAAATGAAGAGGTTGATAATAGATGATGCCAAAGATAATTCTCCACTGGGAGGAGATAAGAAACCTACAAATGGCAACTTCACAAACAAAACAATCTCGAGGAAATCAAGGCATCTCTAAAGACAGTATCCCTCCACTCTGTCAGCTTCGATGGCATCAAACCCATGTTGCCCACTCCATCAGTAAACTACCACTTAACATGCTACAAGCAAGAGCCAGTGAACTCACCACGCTCCTCCTGCTGTGTGGCTTCAGGTGCTTTAAGGATCTCATTCTTCACTGCGAGTGTTGAAGTGAGAATAGGCTATGTTCGACTCCTATTTATACGTGAGGGATGAGGGGAGGCGGGGCTAACATTATCCTCCTCCTCCACCTCCTTCTCCTTCTTCTTCTTCTCCAGCACACTTTCAGTAGTGGCTGGTCACAACAGCCAGCGTAGACACAAAAAACAAACAAACTAAATGTTCTCCTTTAAATTGAGCATTTGCTGGGCAGGTTTGGAGAAGCAAACATGCTGCTTATCGTCTCGCGTATCGCTGATCTACAAGGCTCCTACATAGTCTGGTAACAAATGGGCTAAGTCCTCTCAAAGTCACAAGAATCACACACATATGCAGCAGCAACAAAAATAAGAGCAACATCCTATACAGTCTGGAAATATGGATCCGCCAGGCTGCCTCCCGCCTCGCTCGCCTTCCCTCCATCTCTGTCTGTCATTCTTCGTCTTTGTTTCTGCCTCTCCCTGTCTGTCCCTCTTCCTTTATCTACTGCTGGGTCCTTTTCTGGGTTTCATCTGTGCATCTCTTCCTCTCTGCTGCCTTCCCTCTGCATCTTTCACTCTCTCGTTTATCAAGTGAGGTTTTATGAGTATGGAAAAGTGTTGGAAGATTGTTTTGTGTGCACAGAGTCGGATGTGATTGTGTGACAGGAGAGGCGAGAAAGAGAGGGCGAGAGAGTGAGAGAGAGAGAGAGACAGAGCGAGAGAAAAAGAGATGGATGGAAGGTGACTGACAAGGAGATGGGCAAATGGAAGAGGAGGGGGGCGAGTGGAAGGAAAGAATACTCAAGGAAAAGAGAGGGGAGGGGAAGAGAGACAGAAAGAGAGGGAGATAAAGTGAGAGAGAAAGAGACAGAGGGGGATGGGAGCAGAATGCGGTAAAAGAATAAGAAGAAATAGAATCTAAAGGAGAGGAAGAAACGGATTAAACTAGAGTTAAAAGCAGAGAATAAGAGGTATTATTCTCCTCTTAATGATGCATCAAACTGTCCCATAAATCAGTCGCTCACTTTGCCTCAATCCACACAAATTGAGCTCCTGATTGACATCACGGGAAAAACAGGTTCGCGTGTGAAGAACTTTCATCTATTTTCACCTCACCTCATGACCACAGCGCCTCCAGCAAAATAAAGTATGCACGACGACATCAGATCGCCGCAGAGCCGCGCGACGGAGCTAACGGCGGCCTCAGAGTCCACAAAGGTCACGCATATCCTGTCAGCAATGAAACTGGCAACTCAAGAGCCGTACATTTGGGGGAAATGATAAAGTAGACAGCAGTCATACAAACTCCAAAGTGTGCTGAATGCAGTCTGTGGAAAACACTTGTTTTGATGATCGAATCCGTCATCAATATGTGTTTTGATTATTGCATCAATTGACTGTGTCGTTTAAATAAAGTGAAAGTTATTAGTCTGAAAAAAGCTTGTTGTGGCTGATTCTCTGACTTGAAGTTAATATTTTTTGTGTGAGTCAGTTATATTCACGATATGCTGCTTCAAACCTATTTACAATTAACAGGAGCTACAAACACCGTGTGGAACAGCTGAAGTTGCCAACCATAAAAGGTAACGGTCCACACTGGTGTGCATTATTGAGTTTATACACACATTAATTTTCCTGAGGAAGCCATCTTCTCCCGTGATCAATCGAACATCCTCCACTGTATCACAGATCCAGCAGCAACAGTCTGGTGCTGCTTTCAACACACTGACCAGGATTACGTGTTCAATGTCCAATTCCCGTGAATTCAAACCAAATCAGTGAATTCACTTTATATTAAATGGTTTCAGGCCTGAAGAGCTATGTTACAACTTGAAGGAGATAAATAACTGAGAGAAATCAGATAGTGGACATGCTATCAATGTGATCTCTCCTTCACCACACACTTCAAATTCCTGCATTCACAAAAGCTCATATGGGCAACGTGTGACAATTGTGACAAAACCACCACACACCCTCATCTGACATCTGGTTAGAAAAAGAAAAGAAGAAATCGGTGCTTATCTGACCAAACTAAACAGGCTGGTCCAAAACATGGCTGAAAACTCAGGCTCACCCTGTTGGAACAAGTCAGTGCGATTTAAGCCTCGTGGAATCTCAGTTTTCAAGGGGTATTATTCAAATTATTTAACCAAGTGCAGCTGAAAGAGCTTTACATGGAGGGAAATTATCCAGAGGTGAAACGTAATGTCTGTTGTCATTTCAATGTGTAAGATTAGTGTGTGAAACAGAGTAAAAATGCATTGACTTTAGGTTCAATTAACTTGAAGGAATTTTGCTCATTTCTAGCTAAAACCATGATTAGTTTTCCTGATAAGTCACTCAACAGAAAACTAATCTCAAAAGTGAACCTGCAGCATTTATGCCTCTCGATTTTTAATTTTCTGCTGTTGTAAACTGAGTATTTTGGAGTTTGGGACTGAAATTATGTTTCTGAAGAGATGTCACCTTGGAAACTTGGGGAAAAAAGTAGCTACGGTTTTCAATTTGCACATTTCTGACATTTTGTAAATTAGTGCTTGAGAAGCAATTCAGAAATTATTACACAACAGGCTTCTTTTACTTTTTCTTTAGGTCAGCTGAAAAGATAAAATGCTCAGTGATGACAGATGGACATGAAATGCTACAACTTTACTGGAGGTCTTGTGTTCTGCAGGAGTGTTAGTGGACTGATTATGGATTTGGTTTATGAAGCTAAACTTTCCATAAATAGGCCAACGAAAGCCCAGCATGCAAAGCAGCACATGATCCTTTCTACAATCTGATATTGTTTTAGATTCCGAGACACAAGACCATTCATGACTTTAAACATCGTGATACGTCAAATTGAGTATTATTTTCACAGCTGTTCTTACTGATTGTATCACAGAAACGACTTTTACAGAAATCCATGCATAAATGTGTCTATGCATGCTAACCAAAAAAACTAAGAAAAAAAAAGAAAGAAAGAAATTTCAACTAGAGAGGGAAATCTGAAAAAATGTGGATTTTTTTTTTTTTTAATTACATCCTAATGCCAGGTGTGAAACTGCTGTCTGCCATTCCTGCACAGGAGATCGATCCACAGATACCCAGATAAGAGACAAACGTTGAGTAGAACCGGACACAGCATGGATGAAGCTGGCTGTCCTTGACCTGCAGTCCGTCACTGAGAGCCACTGAAGGGTAGCTTGGCCATAACCATTCATGCTGCTGAGCATGTAAGCTCCATTCCTCATCTACAGGCAAGACCGCAGAAGCTGTTACGCTACCACTGGATCTAAACCGATACGTTTTTGCACAGTCTATCTCACCATACCAGTGTTTAAGTCAGAGAGCTGAAAGGATGTATTAATTAGTCAACGCACAAAATAGTGAATTGTGTAATCGTTCAACTAAATTGTAGATTTCAAACAAGAAACTGTCAGTCTGCTTGACAACCCTTCCCAAGAAATGACAGAACCAATGTTGGCACTGATTTTTTGGGGGAAAATGCTGACATGACAACAGTGGGCTCTGTGGGAAAACATAGGATTTCTATGTAGATATTATCTCACTTGAATGTTTCATAAAACCCACACACATCTCCAAGCTTTAGGAGATGCACACTTGTAAACATTCCATTAGGTACCTTTTGGATTAATTAAATCGCAAGATGATTATTCTCAAAAAAAAGAGGAAAAAATGGGGCAATAAGGTAGAATAAGTGAATCACATACTTCATGAAAAAGAAATACCAAAAAAACACAACAAACAGAAGAACCTATAATTCTATTTAGCAGACGCTTTTGTCCAAAACACACACACATTCATACACCAGTAGAGGCGGCTGCCATGCAAGGCACTCAGTCCATCCACTGGGGGAAATTCAGGGTTCAGTGTCTTGCCCAAGGACACTTCGACATGCAGACAGGGGGGGGAAGGAATTGAACTCACAGCCTCCTAATTGTGGGATGACTGCTCTCTCCACTGAACTACAGCCACCCCAACCTTATTCATAATTGTGCATTTTAAGGTCATACACTCTCAGGGCCAAGCTGTTTTGCTTCCACCTGCTTGGATTTGGATGCTTTCAGCTGAAATGCACCATTAAGGTTCGTACACAATCCTGCACACTGACCTTTCAATCAAAAAAACTTGATACTTTGCCAATTATTTTCTTCTATAGCTCCTACCATTCTGCAACATTAAAAATCTAAACTATACAACCAGCAACAACACTTTGTTTTTAATGCCAGTACACGCTGCAGCTTCCTGCTGGCCAGGCGGGAGGAGCTGGTAGGATTTCTGAGGCCGTCCGATGGGTGAATCGCAGATGTGAGGCAGGTACCTGGTTCATCTGGTTTACATTACCCTTGAGGAAGACGACTGTCATTTGTGGTTGCTTTGTCGCCCGGCGAGTTGGCCACTTGTTGAATGTAAGCGAGTGAAAGCAACCACCAGGTTTTGGCACAAAACACTTAGCCTTGCTCCTCATTGTTAGGGAGGCAAGCAGCCTCCTCTGGGCTAACGTGAACAACATAAACCCACAGCCGGTGACAGCAGAGATGGATGGGCTCGACCGAGAGCCAACAGGCTCTGATTGGGAGCAAAACTTTGAGTTGTACATGCAGCTTTTATTTTAGAAATGCATGCTGCAACCTCTAAACGGTTTGTTTTTCCTGTGTGACAGAGAACCCTTTTTAAAAAAATAAAGTTATAACATAAATGTCAAAGAGAAGTGCAGTAAACAACGAGATAGAGAGAACATGGAGGAGAGAGAGAGAGAGAGAGAGAGAGAGGGAAATGGTAGAGGACAAAATGGGGGCGTAATAGAGGAAGCAGAAAGAGAGAGAGACGGAGGGAGAGAGAAAGAGAGAGAACAGATGATTGCATGGAATGAAAGAGGGATTGAAGGGGGAGGGGGAGGAGATAAAGAGAACAGGGATGGGAGGGGGAGTCGGTGTGTGAGTGAGAGAGAGACAGAGGGAGGGAGGGAGGGAGTGAAATGGTGGAGTGAGAGAAGGAGAGACAGAGGGAGAGAAAATGAGAGGCAGCAGTGGGGGATGGGAGGATGTAGAGAGAGAGAGAGAGAGAGAGAGAGACTGAGGAAGAGAGAGAGTGGAGAGAGAGAGAGAGGGGGGGGGAGGGAGGGAGGGAGGGAGAGAGGGAGAGATGGGGCAGGGAGCAACGTGAGAGCAAGAAAGAGAGAGGACGGGAGGGGCAGTGTGCAACGTGAGAGAGGGAGATAGAGAGAGAGAGAGAGAGAGAGAGAGAGAGAGAGAGAGAGAGAGGGGGAGAGAGAGAGAGACCGACCAAGAGAGTGGGGGGGTGCAAAGAGGAGAGGGAGGGGTAAAGCATGATGGAAACCCAGAGCGAGAGAGAAAAAAGAGAGACGGAGGGAGGGAGGGAGAATGAAAGAGAGAGAGGAGGAAAGAGGAACAGAAAGAGGGGGAGGGGAAGAGAGCTACAGAGAGAAAAACAGAAAGAGGTAGAAAAAAAGGGAGAGCAAGTGAGGGAGAAAGAGAGCACTGAACCTATCTCACTCTATTTTGTGGCTCCACAAACATGGCCGCAGCAGAGAGAAGAAAGAGAAGCATGACATTGTTGGTTTCCACAAGTCCTCTCTGTCTCCCTCTCACACAGAAAAAACAACAATATGCTCCCATCAGGCATAATCAGCACTACAACACACTGTGGGCGTCGCGCAGCTCCACACAGGTACACAGTCTGCAGGCCGCGCCGCGCAGCCTCCACCTGCATTCTCCGCTCGCAGCTGACCTGACTGTGTGTTATCATGCTGGCACTGGTGTGTTACACAGGAGAGGGTCTCAAAGTCTGACATGACGCTGCCCCTGGTTCCAAGCTGTGAGGTTCAACTTTAGAGCCCCCCGCCCCTCAATTATTCAGATCAGATAAGTCAATTGGCACAATTGCAGTTATCATTAATAACTATACTTCACAGGTACAGCACCTTGAAAATATATAGCTCCCTCAGTGGTTAGACAGAAAGTTTCCTGCAAAATGACCAAACAATTCAGCCAGCAAAAATAAGCAGAATTCACAAAAGGTTAAAAAAAAACAGTCCCTTGTAACAGTTAGTGTAGAAGCAAATCTGACTTGAACTTTGCATTTTTAAATGGTATTTTTTTCAGTGATTTCTAAAGGGGACAACAAATACAAAGACAGAAGAAGACACTGATCTCATTTAAGCTGAACATATCCTGGATGCATCATGTGTAGTTTCTCCAGGCATGTGTCTCAGTTCTGACAGTACTGACTGTGTTCAGCAGAGGGCAGTGGCAGGTTTAGTTTTGTACTTTGAGATATCTTATTCAGCTTAGTGATGCATGAAAAAAAAACAAAAATAAAAAAAAACAATACAGTGATGCTCTAATTCTGTCCACTGGCTCCATATCAGCATTAGTACAGACGTTAGTTACCTGGCTGGTGACCCTTGACCTCATGTTACCATGTTCCTAACTCTTCATGTTAGAGTTTCTCTCCTCTCATTGAAAATGGGTCAGCATCAGAGGCCTCATAATGAAATATTTACTTCAATCAGCTGTGTTGGAGCCTCAGGACACAGCTCTGGTGTGAGAAGCGCCATGTCATGTCACCAAGGTCCCATTTTTCACACCCTCACCGGCCTTTATTTACAGTTTGGAGGTACATATAAATATGATGACTGCTATTTCCCTGCAAGGTCGTACCAGCAGGTTGAGATCTGCACGTTTAGGACAGAATAACATTTATGGTGGAACCACTTCCTGACGTAGCTCTCTATTGGGATTGGAACCCTGGCCATCCATTCACAAGCTGGTGAGATATTTTATCATAAAATAGATCAAAAATGAAATATTTGCTGGTTTCGTGGGCGATGGGGTAAAGGTACACAGTCACACTTCCAAAAATAAACTACAGGAACACACCAAGGTTCATTTAACTGGAACTACCATCATTATTTAAAGAGTGAAGGAAAAAAATCTTGCATGAAAGCACACAACACCTGTGTATTATAAGCCCCTTTTTCCATCTCAAAATTAAAGGTGAAGACTCAAGTATATTAAATGTGTGACAGACTCTATAATTATCTCGCTCTGCCGCCTTTCTTAAAGTTAAAAAGATCTAAGACTGGATCAATTCACATTTTAAAGTTTTGAATAAGAACAACTGAGGTCAATATCAAGTTTCAATCTTCTATCTTGATCTGGGCCCTAAAACCATCAAGAGCTAAAGCTAGGGTTGGCGATCTTGGGAAAACTAGCATGTAGCACAAATGTAGCATCTCCCCAAGGCTCCGCCTAGCTCCGCCCAGCTCCCACCCCACTGGAGGAGCTCCCAACAGGAGCTCCTCCAGTGGGACACACCCGCTTACATCCACGAGCACCGCTGTTCCGGGGGGAACGCACTGGATGCGGAAGCGTCGCTCACGGAGTTTCTGATCGCCTCCCAGGTTAACCTATCTGACTGCCCGCACCCAACGCGCAGGGGAGCGCCGCGCACGCCGTGGCTCACGCTCTACAGCGCGCCCGCTCCGTTTTATTTTTCACGCTAGCCGCGAGCACCGAGAGCGCTTCACCCATGTTTAAAATGCTCTTTAAATGTGAAAACCTAGGGCAGACGGATCCAGTACAGTCGATGTGTGACCAGCACGGAGAGCGCAGGCAGCAGATACGCTTCCAATACGAACAGCAAAGCGCCTGCGCGGAGGCGTTCGCGGCGCTTCCGCGTCCAGTGCGTTCCTGGCGTAACCTGTCCTCAGCGCTTCGTTTCTTCGTTTTTCTTTATTTGCACTACGCCAAGTTATGGCGCACTCAACGGTAAGTAAACCCCTAAACATTCTACTTGCCATTCTGCAACGACGCTCCGTTCTTCTATGTGCGCACTGAACCAGGGTCAGTGCACGCCATTGACATGTACGCGCAGGGGGCAGGTCGAACGGCGAAGGGATTTGATTGGTTTACAACCAAGGTGTCCCAGCAAGACTATTGGTTACTGTTTTTCCTGTTTTACTCCTGCTGTCGATAGCGGATATTTTGCAAACTACTTTAAGAACACGCTATGAATTGCTTCCCATCGGGTCATAAAGATCATTTTAACCAGTATTTAAAAAAATGCATCTCCTTCAGATCGCCAACTCTAGCTTTAATTAACCATTATGAATTTATATTGTAATCTTATATTTTGTTCAATTAAAGTGTGTGAACTCATCTGGCAATATTATTTACTAGAAGAGGTCTCAGGTGTGTTTTTATTCTGATTTCACTGAATGAAAGTGAACTACAACAATAATTATGACTGTTATATATGACTGTATAACTATTAGGAGTGTAAAATCCCTTTTAATTAAAAGTTATACACTTTGAACCTTTACATAATGGTATAGCAGGATTGTACAGCAGCTGAAATTACAATAATGTAACAAATACCACAATCCCTGGGTATGATCTGTTTTTGAGAACAAGGGATGCAAAGACAAGAATCTGGGAAATGGCAGAGGAAAAAAAAAAGAACAATGGTTTACATACAAGAGTCCCTGAGAGCTTTGACAATGAGTAAGTGTTGAAATTTCTGGTGCAGATCCCTGGTCTGCACCAAAGTTAAAAAAATAAATAAATAAAATAAAATAAATGAAAGAACTTTGCATTTACTTCTTTTGTGCTCACAAAGACATAAAGCTAAAACCAATAATGTATAATAAAAACTTTATGCTGTTCAGCTACTGTGATGTATATTCCGCGACATAACTCCAGTCATCATGGTTGATCTGGGTAAAAAGCAACATGATACGTTGGAATCTTGTGTTTTTGGTTTTTTCACCAGATGAGACGTCACCGCTGTCTTACATGCTTTAGATATTCATCACCTCCAACACACCCAATTCAAATCAGTGACTTGTTAACAGGCTTGTTAGAGACTTTGACAAAATCACTGAATTCAGGTGCATTTAATAAAAGAGAAAGTTGGAAAACGTGCAGGATAGTCAGCCTTCTAGACTGGACTAGAAAAACTGCACTGCAAAAAGCTTTTATTTCAAAACAGTACAGTTCTATTTACCTATCATTACATTACTGGCTAAAGTTATTACACCCTTTTTAATGCCACTTCAATAATGCAATACCTTATCACATTATTTGCAAAATGTTATATGATGGATCAAAAATCCTGTTACACTATTGGCAAGTTATTGCATTATGCAATGTACTACACTGAAAAAGGCCAACATTATTACATTATTGACAAGAATACGTTATTAGCCATTATTAGTAGTTGTTAATGCTGGGGGGGGGGGGGGGGGGGGGGTCCACAATAATTCTTAGAAGCAAGTTGGATCATTTCAAAGTGTGGAAGTTAAAAAATAATATTTTTCAATAGCAGTAACAGTGTTTTCTAATTTATTCACTGGGGTCACACAGTTTCAGTCAGCTACAGACATAACACCACGCTGAGACTTCAGGAAGGCATCAGTGATACAGCTGTGAAATCTAGCTGCTGCTTTCTTCCTGGCAAAGCAGCATCAGAATCAAAACCATGCTGCACAAGCAGAGGGAATTTAAACAAACACAGGCTTTTTCATATATATGCATTTGTGCATGAAAACAACAGGATATAATTTGAGTTGTATTTGTTAAAGCGTCATGCTGTCATTTTATGAATGCAGCCCACTGAAAATGTGGAACCTGAACAAAAATGAGCCTGACACCCCTGGTCTGCAGGAATGTGTTCACCCCAACTCCTAACCAAGGCCAGATGCGCTTGATGTGGTTCTGAACCTATTTTGGCTCAATTTAGTTGTGAGACGTAATGACTTGCGCTTGGTGAGGTGTTGTCAGTGGCGCTGTGAGAGTGAGGATTGTTCCCAGGTGCCTCAGGAGCATTTCTGCCAAGCTTGATGTTTTCTGTTAGGTGTCACTTTGCTCTCAAACAAGCGATGCCACAACTGGATTACCCAAAATATTGAGCCTGTGTAATATTACTTCCTGGATTTGTCAATGGACAGCAAAAGAAAGAAAAGGAAAATAAAGATTAATATTTGATTTCTTCTTTTCATATCAAAACCTGTGATTTTCTTTGTTTTTTTATGCATATTTCTGCACACAGGATGGCACCAAGGAGCCACACCAATCTCTTTTATTGGTTGGCAAACAGCTCTCGGGTACATCATAAGGGCACGCCGTTTCACACGCACAGTGTGTGCTGCCAGGTCGTGGCTTGTCAGCCAGGCGGTTCACTGTGAGTACATCTGTAACTGCTCACTTCAGCTTCATACTGGAGACAGTTTATCCGTAGACTGCGAGTTGAAGGTTACGGCAATAACTCAAAAACCGTGTACAGCGTAAGCCTGACTTCAGACCCCACGCTGTTCATTTTCTTGCTATTTTCCACACTTGTACTCAAGCTGCTCTGAATAAAAAAAAAAAAAAAAAAAAAAAAATCTTGAAAACAGAGTGTCTCTAAATATTTGACCTCACAAACTTGTCAGACTCTAAGCCTCTGCAAGCAAGTCACACATCCTCATACTAATGAGTGGTATCACAGGAAAACGCAGAGATGCAGCCAATAACCCCAGTCGCATCTGCAGCCGGGGCACAGAAACAGCCAATTTGCATCTGTTTCAAACCTCAGAATCGAAGTCGGGAGGAGTGAGGCTGTTGCACCGCCGGCATTGGGTCAAACTGCACTGACCTGTAGTGCAGTGATTTATAAAGCTCTCACTCATTCCCTCATAGTTCCCTGGATTCAACAATAGCATACACGAGAAAACCGGGAGTTAGTTGTGCCTGATTTTCCTTCAGTTCTGATCTATAATAAAATGTGTCATCACAGCTTACAGCAGCTGTATAGCGCAACTTTAAGGTAACCTACTTCCACCACTCAAGGTGAGAATACAGTTTAATGTATTTATGTATGAGGAGCTCTTCATTTGGAATAAATTCCCCGAGCGCATGGTGTTTTACCTGCTCCTGGTAACTTCTGATCTCTTTCTCTGCTTGAACATAAACATGAAACAGTGACAACGTTAATATTCACAACCCTGTTCAACTCAACCTAGACGGATGATTCCAGCATTGTTTTAATGTTTATATCAATTACGATTCCATATATCATTATCTTATGCTTCAAATTCCTTCACAGCATTACAATAAAACATCAAGTACTTAAGGCATCAAACAGAATCACTTTCAGTGAAATTATGAAGAAAGAAAACGTATTCAGTCCAGATAAGCGTCAGCTCTGCGTCTCTGTTTAATGCTGCTGTGGGCCTTCCATTTTGTTCCAGCACCTTGTAGCTGTAGCAGTTTCAAACTACATCAATCTCTTCTCCTCCTCTTTCTGATCTCTCTTTCCTCATGTTTCCATGGATACTCTCCTTTTTTCCCCTCTCTCTGATTTTTCCCACTTTTATCACTCCCTTCTTATCTTTTTGCATCCAGTCATCGTCATCATCAGTACGCTGCTTTTATTTCACAATTTCACGTCAACCAATGCAAAAACTTAAAAGGATGGAAAAGGGAATCATGTTTTATTGATTTTATTTGTTTTAGTATTTGAAACTATTCCATTAAGCTTTATGATGATTTTATCCGAGTTAGGCTGGGCTGGACTGTTTTCCAGCTGGCAGTGGGTTAAACACCCACCACAGTCCATTCCCACAAATACTCACACACACTTATGATGGATTTAGAATCACCCAAGCTAAAAGGCATGTTTCAAGATTATTTGAGGAAGATCAACAGAAAACCAACACAGGTACAATATACACACAAAAAAACCACACCTATTTGAAAATCAGAAATTTAGTGACATCCTGAAGGAACACTTTTTCAAATGTGAATTCTAAAACTGAAAAAAATAATTTACCCCTCCCTAAGTGAAGTAGGTCACTGTGTTCACCAAGTGTCTTTCAATTACAGTTAGTAGGAATGACACTGTGCAGAGTGTGCCTCGCTTCAGCCCATTCTCAGCTGGGCTGAGCTCCAGACCCCAGCAAGCCTAACTTGGATGAAGGTGTATAGAAAATGGATGAATGGAAACAGAAGAGCTGATAAACACAGAGTAAAGTCAATTTACAATTTAGCTGTACATTCGCAGAGTGAAGCAAACACAAAAACCATCAGATCAATATTTCTGAGATTTGAAACAGCCATCTTTCCAGGGTCATCTGCTGGTCTTGACAATCTTAACACACTTTTGCGATCTGTTTCTTTTGTCTCTGTAGAAAAACACCAGGTCAAATAACAGCTGCTGTGGATCTGCTTGCTCCTCCTGATGCTGCAGACAGACCTGTCTCAGTGACCCCGTTGGGGTCACCATCATGGCACCGAATGTGAGACGCTTCCCTGAAGTTACAATGCAGCAAGGAAAAATCCAAACATCCGAAGCCACTGAAAATACTCACAGTATGACATACAATCAACATCTGGGGCTTTTTATTTTGGTGAATCTGAATGCCCCATTCGACATGAAGCTGTTCATCTGTGAGACGCCCCAAAGAGCAGTAGGAGAGGTTCCTCTTTAGCATCCGACTGCCACTTTCGCTTTGAAATTAATACTCATTCCCTGATTCGTAGCTTAGTCGAGTCTGAACACACCAACATCGTGTTCATAAAATTACATTTATGGAGGAATCTAATTTGCAAAGAGGATCCTTGTTTCAGTTTTGAAATCTATGAATGCACCGAGTAACTAATTGAAGGTAGTCTGAACAAGAAATTACTCATAGCTAATTCTGTAAATGTGTCTGAGCCATAAGTTGTGCCCCACAACAAAAACAGTGACTCCACCTAAAACCAGAACTGTTCATAGCAGTTCACTTCCACAGCTCACATAAAGCTGTGGGAGATGGGAGCGCTGCAATGGGAAATTCTACAAATTCACTGAGTGAGAAATGAAATGTATTTATCTCAGTTTAGTTTTCTAACAAGTCATTGTCGCATCCCTGTCTTTAATAATATTCAAATATCGGCTGAAATATTGCACAATTGACGTGTTAAGCATAAACGCACACAAACAGTGGCAGGTCCAACACTCTTCTATTGCTATGCATTTTATTATTACATGTCATACAGTCCTAAACGTCCCATTTGTCTGTCATTTTACAATGCCTTCATCTGGAAATTGCTCCTCGGGGATAAATAAAGTTCTCTGAATTGGACCGAACACATCAGCACTGCTCCATAACAGTGTCCACTGAGACGAGTTGTGATGATAGATGACAGTGAAACAGCTACATTTATATTCATGTATAGTCCTATTATTTCCCAAAAGGGCTTGATCTTGATAATCCTTGAGTAAAACTTAAGCCATAACCCCCCAGGTTTTCTCAAATCTGTAAAGCACGTCTAACTTTGTGAACTTTCCACTCATTCACACTTCTGATGTGAGCCGGTTCTCAGCACAAGCAGCCAAACACCACAACGTGTCAGTCAACCCAAACACTGTAAAATGGCGGTATTTTCTGCAAATCCTTTGAGGCTACCAACATCCATCCAAGGAGGTGATTCCAAGCTAAAAATGCATGCGTAACTGTGAAAGTACTGGGATACCTATCATAGAACTTCCTGACCTGAGCGTTGCACAGTGTCGTGGCTGAGGCGCCAACACTGAGGGAGTGAGAGACACCGGGGTGGTGCGAGAGGACGGCGAGGGAAAGAGAGGCGGTGAGAAAAGAGAGACAGCATGCACATAGACACAGACACAATGCGCACACACTCACACACACAGACGTGCACACGTCTAAAATTACATTGAAGAGGGCATGAACTAGGCCACTGCTCCGCATTATGCTGGAACGTGGTAGTTAGCTAACTGAGGAGAGGCTGGCAGAGACCTGAAGGCCGACACAGAATTCAGTCGCACAGATTCTGCTCTCAACACTTTCCACCCAGGTGGACTGACGGTCTGATCAGGACCGGCTACATGAGCAGGTCTCTATCTCCACAAGAGACAAACCATTTCAGCCATGAGATAATTAGCAGACTGTATAATAGCACGCTCTGTTAAAACTGCAGCAATAGCAGTTCAACACTGGTAATCTTTTTCACGCAGAGAATTTGGCAGGATTGGGGTACACAGTGACAGGCCCAACCGACTCACCAGACAACTAGCAGCAACTTCACACAGCAAAAGCTGGCAAGGACAGCATTTAGCCAGACCAGCAGCGAGACCAAAACTGACAGGCATGACTCGCACCTAATAAGCATTACATACTGAAGCTGTCTATTAAAAACTCCCCCCCCCCCCCCCCGAGTACACGCCAGGAAGAAGGCTAAAGCCTCAGAAAAACAAATTCTGCAGTGAAAATTGTGATTTGATATTATTATTAATCAGCAGACAAGAAATAATGTCCTTGCATCTGATGTCGGGTTTCAGAAAGGGAAATCAGAAGCGCTGCAGCTTTGCTTGCGGGTCTGAGCAGCTTCAGGCAGAGCTAACATGCTGACATCCTCACAATGCCGACGTACTGATGTTTATCAGGTGCAATGTGCAAGAGCTTAGCTTGGTGTTTTAGCTTTTAGCATTATTCATTAGTCCCAAATGCAAAACACAGCTGAAGCCTTCCTGCAGTTTCTGGGTCATAAATTAAGACACCAAATAGAGATCTTCCCATATAGTGTGAGTTGACAAATAAGTCTCAAAAGCATGGTGTTGTAGTGGACTGTACTCTACACTCACATGCCGAATTTCCACTGACGGTATCGGCATACTTGACTCGCTTTTAGGAGTCTATACATTTTTGGAGGGAATGTTTCCACCGCAAAAAAAGTAAAATTGCCAGGATGTCATTTTCAGCACCTCTAAACCCAAACACTCCTGCTCTTCTGGTCCTTAATTGAGTGGCAGTTTCTCTTAAGTTTTGTTTTATTTTTTTACCTTATCACTGCTCTGCACAGAAGTCCGACAGCAGCGGTGAACATCTAGTTTTTCTGAGAGTTGCTGGTAAACTCACTTGCGAGTGGAACTGTCCAGCTCTCTCTGAATCTGCTTGTCGACAAGCAACACGAGGAAGGCTTGTACCTCCTCAAAGCACCACAGCGTGCACTTTTCCACTGCCATTTAAAAAGAAGAAGCAGCAAAGAAGATGACTGCAACAAACACCTAGCTGTTTACAAATGCCAGGTGGCGAATTTACACTGCTGATGTTTAGTCCAGCTACTGTTGTAATGACACGTATCCATGCGCTGAACCAATCAGTGTCTGCAATGTGTCTTCGTCACCTTTCAGTACAGAGCTGCTTTATCTGGAACACAAAAAAAGTAGCACCAGGCACTTTTTCTCTGTTGGCATTTTTGTGGATTTCCAGAGTACAGCCAATACATCAGCGTAAAACGACAGTATTAGCATTCGAGTCCAGGGCCCTTTCTGTGTGGGGTCTATATGTTCTCCTTGTGCGTGCTGCAGTTTTCTCCCACTGCCAGAGAAGTTTAGAGCAAACAAATCAGAAAAGGATGCTTAAGATGTATCTGCCTTATCTCAATGAAGAAAAAAAGCCTAAATATCCCACATAACTGGTGCTACATTTCTAAACTGGTGTACTCGTTTGCAACAAGACTGCAAAGATTTAGCATGACAAAAACTAAAAGCAGCAGATATAAACAATAATGGAAGTGAATGTTGTTGAATGGATCATGTGGAAATCAGTCAACAAGAGGCAATCAAGATACCAGCTTCATTTTTGGTCGCTGTAGCATCATCCGTCTTTACATAGTGCCAGCCATTTAACGTTTCATTGCAATCCGCATGATCATTGTTAAGATATTTGTAGCCGGGCCAACTAAAAGCAATGCCAATGCCCTTGAGCCATGCCACAAAAAACAAGAAAAGAAATCCTTGGCACAGATGACTTCAGAGTGAAATCCAGACCACACTTCTCTCACTGCCTCTAAAAACCAGCACATATCTGCTCCTCATAGATAATTTGACTGTGCAGCAGGGTTTCTGGTGATAACAGTTGACATGACTGTCTTTGTTCTGGTTCTCACTCACACTCATCCACATGTTTACAGCAGTCAGTTTATTGCAGTGGCAGTTTGGTATTGAGACATAAATGCATTAAAGCAGGAGTGAGCCAAAACTGCAACAGAAAATGTTACGCAATTCAAAACAGTGCATTAATTAATGAAGCCACACACGGAAACAGTCAGCTCCCTGCAGGCACCCAGTTCAGCTACATTTGCTTTTATTTTTAACAATTCAACTTTTTTCAGTTTCCAGAAGGTCTGACTATTGTGCCTACACAGTGCAGTCAAACA
This sequence comes from Salarias fasciatus, assembly GCF_902148845.1. Classification (NCBI taxonomy): domain Eukaryota; kingdom Metazoa; phylum Chordata; class Actinopteri; order Blenniiformes; family Blenniidae; genus Salarias; species Salarias fasciatus. The sequence goes on along the minus strand of NC_043745.1, from coordinate 15,232,210 downwards.
GCACATACAAACAAACCGGCGGCCGCCCAGCGTGGCTGTAACCAACAGGCCCGGAACATTAGGCCTTTGTGCTAGGAGAAACATCAGCCTCTTTTTTCTTTTTTTTTTTTTTAACCCTGCCTGCAGCACAGCCGAGCTGCAATGTGCTGACACCATCATCAGCTATTCTAAACCTTTTACCACAGCTATATTCCCACATCCCGATAAAGAGCAGATGGAGAGAACCGAGAAAGCCTAATTCTCATTTATCTTCATTAACATGGGATGTGTCTAATTTTGCTGGTAAGATGATTGGTCCCTTTTCACACGGAACGTCGTAGACAGGCTTTCTGCTGGTTTTCATTCAACACAGTCACCCTGTCGCTGATGATCCATGAACAAATGGCTTATGATCCCCTGAGTAGCATACAGATTGTGTAGCAGCAGCAGCACTGTAATAACACATTATTGATCCAAACATGAGGGGATTCATTTATCACTGTGTTACTGCAAGTGGCCAAGGATGTAAAGAAATATGGAGTTTAAACTTGAAGGCATAATTTCTGCAGAAAGAGCATGAGCCTTGTTGCCAACTTGTTAGTGCTTTTTATCAATCTTTAATCTATTCCCACACACTTATTAAATCAAGTTAAGGGAATGAAATATGCCATCATTATAAAGCAATCCTTGTTCATCACACGCAAAGCAGCTAGTGCCAAATTCTGATGCACACTGCAGCGTATCAATAACTGCTCCTGATCTGCAAAAATAACCAGGCAGTGCAGATGAAACACAATTAACACAAGGTTAACACAACAGACAACAAATACGGCCCTGAGCTGAGAGACGAGCGTCGTGTAGAAAAATTAATATTTGTCCGAGAAGCCCTCCAGCAAGCATAGACAGGCGAGGTTATCATCAAACAGAAGCAGCCAAAGTGCCTCAGACCTGCATCCAGGGCAGCAGAGCGCTGCAATCGATGGAGCCTTGACTGGTCCTCCACTAGAGCTGCTCGACAGTCCAGAAGAGGGTAAAAATAAAGTAAAGAAAAAGCCAATAGATGCAGTCTTTGAAAGCAAACACCAGACCAATATCACTCAAACACTCATAGGACAAGAATGGGAAGCCAAAAAAAGAAGAAGCAAAATTCTCAGATGAAAACAAAATGCAATGGGCTCTCATGACCAAGATGTTAAGATGTGATGTTCAGTAGTATCTGACACCCTGGATTCCTTATGGCACTCACACAAACCTGTCAAAGTATCACTTCACTTCACTTCAGGCTCACCTATATGGCAGAAACACCTCAGCTAATGCTGCTGGGCCATTTTAATACATCCACTGACACGACTCTCAATCAAATGACCCACAGACGGCATAGGAAGGGATGTATTTTTGATTAGCGCCAGTGCACAGATACTGAACTGCACTGTAGTGCATCTGTGGGGCCTGGGGGCTGCCAACTGGTATGCACAGTATGCTGCTGCCTTGCTGCATGCAGTGCACCGTCCTCATTACATGATTAGAGGCTGCATAGCAGGTATGCAGAGGGGTCAGAGGAGTGACTGCTGGCCCTGGCTATGCATTTCATTACATAAAATGGCAGTCTGAAATGAGGGGGGGCATATGCAAGCTCAGACAGCCATCCAGGACTTTCACAGCCCCCTGACAAGGCGGCACGAGATCCTCTGCCCTCATTAGTGCCGTGGAGGATACCTACGTGGCCTATCAATGATCTCTGGCAGCTCTTAGAGGAGTCAGCCAACTGGTGGTAGCCTGCCCTGTCTTATATGCGCGCGCGCACACACACACACACGCATACACACACACATACACATGCAGCAGCATGCAGCCCAGGCTACAGGTTATCTGCTGCAATGCATCTTCCCCAGTGCGTTGCGGTGTCTGAAAATTCCCTCTGCGCAGGATTGTGACCAAAAATGTAGCCTCCACTGCACATCACACACAGCAGAGAGGTCAGGAAGCAGCCTTATCGCCCACACTGGGAGCGCGCGCACCTTTCACCTGCTCGAAACCTCCTTCACTAGTGATGCAGGCTTGGAGGAAAATAAAGAAATGCACGACAACTTAAGAGCGCAAACTTTTGTTGAGCACAGGCCTGCAGCAGACGTCCCGGCCTCCCGTGTCTTGGCATGAAGGGTGGGCTGTGTGTGTGTGTGTGTGTGTGTGTGTGTGTTTGTGCGCCGTGTGGATAGATTAGTGATGGGCTAATGTGGCCCTGTTGTCGCCCCTTTATGCGTCTCTTTCTCCCCCTCTCGTCTCTCCATCCCCCTCCTCTCGACGCCATCTGTTTGTGGCACGGGAGAATGTGGAAGTAAAAAAAGAAAAGACGACATTTTGGCTGTAGTTGCTGACCTACATCGCGCGTTTGTTTTCGGCACGGCGCGAAAGAAAAGACGCACCGGAACGCCGCCGTCCGGAGCCGCGCGGACGCGAAAATAAGAAGAAAAAAAACAAAAACATTTTGGAGCTCGGTCGGGAGGAATTTATTAAGTTACGGTTGAAACGCTCCCCCTCCTTCTCTTCCTCCTCCGTTGCCGAGCCGGGCCGGACAAGTCACCGCTCCGGCACCACACATTCCCCCCCGGTTCAACGTCTGAAAGCCGAAAGAAAGAAGGAGAGAAAAAAAAAAAGAAGAAGAAAAAGGAAGCGCAACTCACCTGATTCCAAAATCGGTTTATGGTGGCGACGTGTCTGTGGTTAATGTTAATGTGGGAAAAAAAACAGTTACAACGCTGGGTCCCCGTTGTGTGTAGCAGGAAGGAGGGAAGGGAAGGGACGAGGGGCTGACGTGAATGAATAAACAACCGAGCTCCTCCTCAACGCCACAAGTAACAGCGGAACAACGGGGCTCGCACTTTGTGGGAATTAACCACCGAACGCCAGACAGCGGCTGAATGCAGCCTCCCTGCGTCCAGCTGAGGCTTTAGCTGCCCGAAGTGAGAATAATGTCGACTTTTATAACCACGAAATGTTTACTTTACATTTCTTGAAACATCATTCATTAAAAAATAAAAAGCACATATGTGTGGTTCTTCAGTGTTTTCTTCGAAAATGTATACATGTACTTTGAGAAAATCGTATTTTACAGTTAAAAAACGTATTTTGGATGGTATTTAGCAGCTCCACTAGGTGGCAGTATGCCTGCACCATAACAGTGTGTTCACTATGATGGACCCCATACAGCACACCTAGAAGAGGGCTGGATGATTTTAATCACACCAGCTGCAAGCTCAAATGACTAAAAATCACTGTATGATTGAGATATTGTCTGGTTTTGTTGTTGGCTGAAATTAGAGACGTGCAGTTTGTCCTATTCACTCACTGGCTGCCATGATTTTCCTAAATCCTTGTAGGAGAAGCACTAGGTCTTAGACTGATGATCGGGCAGTGAGGATAGGGTGGAAGTTTTCTTCTGGGGTCAACACAGAGTATCATGTGATCTGCATGCCTGACTTGGCACATGTTTTTCACTGGATGCCCCCCTTTATGCAACCAGAGAGTCCAAATAGAAATATTCTTATTGATAACTCACATCTGAAGCAGAAGGGTTGTCCAGTCTTGGCCCTGAAGGGACCCCTGTCCTCTATAATTTTGGTTTCTCTTGCTGTTATTTCACACCTGTTTGCAATGATAGGAGCCTCATTATTTTTCCCCCCCCAGGAAGCTTGGTAATGACAGTTATTAGTCATATTGAAATGAAGAAACATTTTAAACATGGTGGGGAGGCACTCACAAGGACCAGGACCGGACACTCTTGCTGGAGCATACAGGTTTTTATTAGATGATCCTTGAACAGACCAGATTTTTAAAAAGTTCAGGTGGTTGTGTTAAACCAGCTGTGGATGTTAGTGTGGCTGTGTGGGATTGTTTGTGACAGAGTGTCCCTTATCACACCTGTAACTGGAGCAGGTTTTAAACCTCATTTTTATAGCGTGTGTATAGATGGATGAATGGATGAAGGATGAAAGACGTACTTAGAATAATTACAGAATTGAGCTGCAGAGAAATAAATAAAGAAATAAGTTTAAACACTAGAGGGCACAAGCACACCACCAAATACAGACCTCTGAGAATACATCATTTGGTGTCCAAGTGAATCCCACCTCACATGATCCAGATTCCTTAATTAATTCCCTGCTGTTAATAAGCGAATAATGACATCAGTGCTAGTCTTATCGACTGTCAGAGAAAATCAAGGCAGGCCCCCTGTAAGAGAGTCTTTGTCTGTGACAAGCGGAAAGATACTCCCTTTTAAATTCATGTTCAGTGATACAGCTTCTCTCCGCTCAAAGAGACTCATTTTACAGCCAGAGGAAAGCAATATTTAATTGATCAAGTTGACTTGTTGCTGACAATAAGAAATTGATTGAAGCGTGTGCAGGCATGCATGCCTGCATACCTGCTCATGTGTGTTTCACAGCTTTGCCTTCCAATCCTGTTGTTCTGTGCTATCAGCCTACCCAGAAGGCCGAGCAGCTGGCCCCTCTGCAGAATGTGATTACCCAGTGTTATTGACTGAATATGCTCTTTTACATAAAGATGCTCCCGTGCCCTTCAGTGTTCAGAGGCCCATCAATACAAATGCACTGTGAATTTAAATGTTTGCAGGTCAGTAGTCTTGAAACTTGGGTTAAAATCGTGTCAGCAGAGTGAGTGAGACAAGCTTTTATTGATTATTCTGTAAAAGATTCAAGGGTAAAAACTATTTTGTCTAAGGGAAAATCCATCCGTTTTCCCCATAGGTAGCAAGCAACACTGGAGCATACAGCAGACAATGTGGGGGTGTGTGGAAACCTTATGGGTTATAGCTCATACTTGTTTAACAATGGCCATCTGAGGTTTTCTCACAGCCTTTCCCATATCATATGCTTCTTTGTCAGCTGTTACCTAACAGAGCCGTTTACACAATGGACACTATGTAAAGTCGCATATTTCTTTTATCATGAGCCAACATGGCAATGTTGATGATGATGTGTATGTGTGTTGTGGCCCTCAGTGTGTTAGAGTCTCTGCTTTGACGTGTTCTACCTGTGGGTGGTTATTTAGCAGTGAGGCCCATCTCTTCCTCGCCTACCTCCTCTCTGCCCTGCCTGTCTAGACTGTGATTACCATCTGCTTCATCACTCTGGACGGTCCACTGTTTACTGTGCTCTCTCCATCTCGCTTCCTCTCACACACACAAACAGAGATCCACACAAACACAGTAAAAATTAGATGTAAATTCAGACTTCCCTCTGCCTGATCTGCCAGTAAATGAAGTCCTTAAAATAGACTTATGAGTTAAATGTTACATCTGAGATCAACGTCTGTCCTATGCAATATTTCCAAACTAATCAAATACTTTATTTTCTCAGTTGCGCAATGTAAAGCACACATGTTCTCAAAAGGAGAAAAACTCAGAGAGAAACTTCAACACGTGCTTCTTGTTATGGTCTCTGCTAGCTGGGACATGTGTTGTGATCAAGTACAATTCACTTCTAAAAGTTCATGAAGAGCCAGTGATTATGTCATCCACAATACAGTTGTGCAACCAGTTACCGATCGTGAAGGCAGGTCAGAGTGCCTGGAAGGAAAAACAGAAATTTCAATAGGAATGACTGCTAAGATTGGGAATATGCTCTGGTAATTCCTGCATCATAAAATGAAACTTAAAACACTTTCGTGTGACTCTTGAGACTCCTTGAGACTCTAACTCTATTATAAGTTATGAAGAAGTCATTCTCACAGATCTTCTTAATTACTCCGAATACGAGTTTATTAAGTCGTCCTACAAGTTTAGATGTTCATAAAAATGAAAGAGTCCATAGTGCTTTGTTTGTTGTTCCAGTGGATTTTTAACTTGACGCTGGCATGTGTCTGCTATTCAACCCTAACCGTGTAGTACTCTGTTTTCCCATTCACTTGACTGTGTTTTTGTTAGGGTGTAACAGTATTACCTCATCCCTCTTCTGACAGCTTCATTTCCATCTTGCAGTGCTTTTCAGAGATGTACAGGCAGGGCGTGTTGGGGCAACTGAAGTTCACATGTTCAAATTCAAACCAAATCCCTCGAGAATGCCCGTGCTGTTGTGTAAGACCTTTTTCGAAGAAATATCCTGTGTTGTCGTGAAGCCTTTAAAACACAGAGCATTCTTTGCTGCACGGCTGCGTGTGTAGGCTCACTTTGGCGTTGAACTTCACTCTTCAGGAGGTTTGAGGCATATCAGGCTGCATATTTTCGCGTCTTTCCATGTGTTATGGTGAAATAAGCTACATCATGCTGACAGGGAGGCATTGCTCACACATTTTTCAGGATTGTAAAGGAGGCATGCAAACTATGGCAGCAGTGTGGATACCACACTGGGGTCACAGTTACCCAAGAATCCCACAAGTTTATTACGACCCCCTGATGTGAGACCAGAAATTAACACCAGAGCATCCTGCTGCAGAACGGGCTCAGTTTTCTAACTATTTCAGGGTATCAGCTGGAGTTTGTTCAGGAGTGCACAGTTGTTTATGCCCAGACAGGGTTTCCGTGGAAAGAAAAGCCCAGAAAGAAACATGTTCATGGACAGGTGGGTGGAGGACAGATGCAAATTTTTGCGTTCCTTCACTTTGTGCCACTTATTAAAAAAAAAAAAAAAAAAAAAAAAAAAACTCGAGAAATGCTTGAAAACAGAGTTGGAAAAATTGTTTTTCATCAACACTTTCATGTAGTTGAAAAAGAAACGTATGACACGTACTTGACATGAAAATTCATGTCTGGGTACAGAACTTCATGTCCTTATTTGAGTTCAAGTGATTGTGATTCCTTCAATGATCCATTAAAATGAGGTTACTCTGTTTGCAAATTAGGATAAATTAAATGATCCCCATGTATCTTAAATCCTTTATGCTTGATTTTCTGGCAGCAAGGATGAAAAGAAGCAAGCTTAAAGACCTAAAATGGCAGCTTATCCATTTTGACTTTGGAAATCCAGACAAAAGGCCTCATGAGCCATACTGTGAGAAGCTCATTAGTTCAAATCCAGACTGGGTCTTTCTGTGTGATGTTTGCATGTTCTCCCCAAGCATGTGCGGTTATTTCGATTTAACTATTCAGGATTTTTCCATTGTTCGTTTTAGCTTTGTGTTGCTGCTGCGTACAGGTCTCCCTTGTAAATGAGACCCTGGGTCTCAAAGGGGCCTATCTATATAAATAAAGGTTAAAAAAAAAAAAACAACTAAACTGCATGCAAGTGTGAGTTTGTGAAATAACTGTTTATCTCTGTGATGTTCTGGAAACCTGCCCAAGGAGTGCCCTGCTGGCACCCTTAGCTTGGATCAGCTTCATGTGACTCTGAACTGGATAAAGGGGTATGGATAGAAGATAGATTAATGGACACATGGAGGTTTGAAAGGTCTATTCAAAAATCATCCATCTGCCATCCAGAGTTAACAGTGTAATTGCAGTGAATGGAGAATTGATCACAGATTACAGATGAATGTGAAAGCTGGGCAACTGCTTCTCCACACAGGTTTACATCCTCAATTATTTATTTTTTGTAAATCTGCTTTATTGGCTTTTTACAATTCTCCTGCAGGGATGAAAAAGTGCTGAACAAATATGTATCGCTTCAGTTTATACATTTATCCCCTAAAGTGTAAAAATGCATCAAATATACTGAGCAGAATGAGTTTACCCCATCCCTCCCACCTGACCACCCACCCAACCACAGGTTTACATGGTTTAGAGTGCACTCAAATAATAAGTAAAAGAAGAAAAAAAAAAAAAGAAAACCTTGATTTTAGCAAAGCAGAGGACAATAATTTTGATTAAGTTCTTTTTAATTTGAAGCCATGTCCTACAGGTCTGTTCCAGAGTTCCAGCCTTTTGAGATAATCTCAGATTCACTCATTCAATTTAAAACATCAAGTTAAATTACGACATTTTAAATTATAATATAATTGAATGTGATATGATTAAAATTGAATAACTGGATGTTCTTCATGATTAGTTCACCAGAGGTTCTTGTGTCTCCTTGTATTTTGTGATTCCTGTTATGAGTTGGTCTCAGTATCTGCTCTTCTGAGGACAAATAGCCTTTTTTGTTGTTTCTCTACAGTAAATCCAGTGTTTTACCAGAGAGATGTGTGGTATTCTGCTTGCATGCTGTGCAGAGAAAGTGAGATCAGAGGTGCTGTGGTCACTTAGATAAAATATCTCTCTGTTACAACAGCCCATGTTCCAGGAAATTCTCCTTGTATTTAAAAGCACGTCAGTTTCGGCACAATGGTGAAGGGGGGGGGGGGGGGGGGGTCCAAAAATTAAGTTTGGTTTCAGAAAACAAGAACACCCATATTCTGTATGTCACGAGTCTTACTCTCTTTGAAGGGATACCAAAAGTGAGCTGTATAACAACAAATGTGATTTTCTCCTTTTTACACAAAGGGGAAACTGTGCAAGAACACTGTCTTAACTACACAGCGTGGGGAATAACAGGGATATGTGATTTCTTGGAAAACAGCATTTAAATTAAACACACCTTTTCTGAATAATCATACAAAATTTGCATGATATTTAATTTTTATTAATTTTGGGCTCAAACTGGTTGAAGTTACAATGTGTAAAATCTGAAGGATATTCATTTATAGAGGTAGTTTGTCTCCACTAGTAGCCTGCTGCTGGAAGTATGCTTTGGATACGCAACTCTCCAGTCACCTGGATTTTACAATAATTGGTTAAGGAATCATAGTTTTAAGAATAAATGAAATTGAGCAGTCATTTTTGTATTAAACAGTATTTTATATAAAGCAGATGATTGGAAAATATGATAAAATTGCCAACCCAAGCGGATCTAATGCATCAAAAAGGCAGCAGGACATTCAAACTTTTACTATATTTTAATTATTATATGAATATTTTGTTCTCATCTGAGACACTGCCTGGCTGCACAGTGATGTGGCAGCATCCTCATCTTACACTAAAAACTTTAGCTAGCATATTGTGTGTCTCTCTGTATTTTTCATGTGATGGACTGGCAGTCTTGATGGATGGAGGGATGGTCGGATGCGTCTGAGACACTTCCTCAGTTCTGTTTGACTAGTTTGGGTGTTCAGCTTGGACAGCACTCTCAAATGAATGAGAATGAACACTAAACTACAACAACTGGAGCAGATGAGGCCTTTAGAAAGAGAGATAAAACATCTTCACATCTCTTTAGCAAGTGAAGTTGAACCTACGATACATTCTCAAACACAGAGAATCTTTACAAGCATGACAATGCAGTGATTATCTCTAGGAAAGCAGCTCAAACGCTGGTCCGAATACAGTTACATAACCACCTTCTGCTGGCTGCAAAACTCAGGGGTCTCCAACAGCATGGAGAGACATTAAACATGTGGGGCACTGCCTCCAGGACCAGGGTTTGATCCCTAGGAGAATCATAGTTGGGCGACAGTAGCTCAGTTGGTAGAGCGGGTCGTCTTATAACCGGAAGGTTGGCGGTTCGATCCCCGCTCCCGCAGGCGTTAAACTGGCGTTGTGTCCTTGGGCAAGACACTTCACCCACCTTGCCTAGTATGAAAGTTGTGAGAGTGAATGATTGGTGGTGGTTGGAGGGGCCGATGGCGCAGATCGGCAGCCTCGCTTCCGTCAGTCTGCCCCAGGGCAGCTGAGTATGGTGTGAAAGGGTTGATGTGATATTGCAGTGTGAAGCGCTTTGGGCTCTGTCAAGCAGGGTAAAAAGCGCTATACAAGTGTAGTCCATTTACCATAGTTAGGCCCATCTCCCCACAAGGGTAAGACTGAAGGTGGGCTCTCCCGATCCTGGAGAATCCTGCATGTGTTTAGCTCACTCCTGAATTTAATCAGTGTGTCATCATGAAGCTCTGCAGAAAGCCTGATGCTGATCCACTCATTAGAATCAGATGTGTTGGAGCAGGAACACATAGGCCCTCATTCATCAAGTGAGGGAACCGCAGAAAACAGGGTGTATGGCCATATCCACACTGGGATCGGCATTTCTCAATGATGTGTGTACGGTAAGCTGAAATCTCATGACAGGTCTGACATTGTGTATGCAAGCTTGAGTCAGTGTGGATTTGAGGTGCAGGCGGCAAAACCTGGTGGAGTGTAAAAATAATTAAGTAAACCTCAAACATGTCATAAAGCACAAGCAGCCACATATTCAGTACAGATTCAAAAGAAGAAGAATTAAAAAAAAAAAGAAGTAATGCCTTTACAGAATATCGAATAAATTTCCTCCCGTTTCACTAATGAATGGTTTTCAACTTTCAATAACCCTGACACAGAGCGGGAGCACAGTGTTAACAGTGCAGACAGATGCATCGCTGTTTTGTATCTGTATAGGTGGGCGGTGCTGGGCAGCAGTGTTGTTGGGATCATGTGAATTGCCTTCAGCTGCGACGGCGGGTGGAGATCACTTTCTTGATGAGGGCATCTATTTAAGACGACCTTGACTCTACTTCGGCAATGGAGCATAGCAGCTTCTCCAGTTAGTGGTGATGTGCAAGTGTTTGTTTTGGATTTGCATTCTCAGTTAACTTGGTGTTCCTGTCCCAGTGAGAAGACCCGCTCGGCCGGCTTCCCTGACTCGCTGCACCCTGCCTGCCTCCCAGCCGCTGCCTGCTGCGGTTCAGTTTTATGCACCACTCTGTGTCAGACTCCTGTCTGGCTTTGGAATCCCCGGTCCTGAACACTTCACCTGATCCAGTCCCTTGGGTCCCTGTGGACTCCCGGACCTCAGATCCCCCCGCGAAACTAATAAATCTTGTTTTAACCATCTTCATTTTGTGATCTGCTCTTGAGCCTCTGATGCACACGTAACAAGAGATAGCATATTGGCTAAAGGGATATAAATACAGACAGTAAATGTTTAGTCAAACATTTTATTTAAGACTTTTTAAAATTTTCATTATTTTTATTCAGTGTGTTATTGATTCCCTCAAGCGTAGTTATTACTGCACCAACAAACGTCAGATTCGTATTCACCTTTCCAGGACCTCTGCCTGATGATTGGTGATGATTGGTCCCGGTCCAGCGTGAGGAGCGGCTGGCAGGCACTCGCCCTCAATGGCCTGGCCTGGCCTGTAGTACGGCTTGGCCATGGATCCAGCTCAGTCCTGGGTGTAGCTCGGAACCAGTTCTGGCTCAGCTCGGCCTCGTGTTCAGCTCGGTGGGAATGTCACCGCTCCGGGTGAGGAGACCTGGCCACAGTGCTGCTGGTGTCTGACTCTAGGACATCATTAAGTGAAACAATTAAAATATGACCTGTGTAACATGTGTAAGCCTCATTGTTTGGAATTGAGAATACTTTCAGAGTTAAACTTTATGGACCTATAGTTCATTCATACCTTTGTCCACGGTGGTGCTGTTCACTGTGACTGTGATCTTCTTCCAGATAATGTTTTTGTGGCTTCTTTAATTTCAGTTTTTATTCTTCCAAACAGCTCTTATTTACGTCCGCCTCAGATGTCAGGGGATCCATTTCCAGCTTGGCAAAGCTTCTTTTTTAGCCAAGGTTTCTCCTCTCCATGTTTGACTTCAGTGGGCAAGGTTTCTGGGTCAAGAATATTTGAGGGCATAACATGTTAATGATTGATTGATTTCAGTCGCCATATTTATCAACACCTGCTTATTCATACACTGAGACCAGTGTAAATCTCACCTGTGTCCTGTCGTGTGGTGAGATCCGCGCTCAGATGTGCAGTCGTTTCTGTGCAAGATTGATAAATGAGACCATACAGGAGTGTAGCCCCCCAGGACCAGGAATGCCCACCCCAGGGTAAGACAGCTGTATTCAAACCAATGCAGCTTTGTTTATTTAAGCTCTTTGCTCCTTTCCTCCTGTCTCACAAACTTGCAGAATTGATCTAATGTCCCCTCAGTCCCAAAACACTTTAACAAGTGCCACTACAACGCACAAGCAGGACGATAAATTGAACGTACTTTCTCTTGTCTCATCCTGCTTGCAGTGTGTAGAACATTCACAAAGCTGTTTTTAAGACTGCGATGCACTGTCTTTCTGCAACATCCGCGCACACACACACACACACACACACACACACACACACACACACACACACACACACACACACACACACACACGTTTTACCTCTATTGATCATTCTGTATGTTTTGTAGCAAACAAGTAGCCGTTTCTGTTTGTGTCACATCACTAGTTTGGAAGGGAGACAGTGATTGGTTCAAAACCTTCCTGTTAATGAAATGTTCCATATTCCTATCATAGACTAATTACATAGTATGTGTATGTGAGTGTGTGTGCACATTGCTACTGTGGTTGTGGTTCTGACAACTTTTATGGTGACGGACCGATGAGACTCAATGGACAAAACTTAGGTTCCTATAAATAAAACCATAGCATTTTCAGTACATAAAGACATAGAAGCTGTGTGTATGTGTAAAGACGGGCTCACAGTTGAAAACACATTTGAAAATGCATTTCGATTGCAGCTTTCAGACAATCGACAGCATCATCTTTTCTTCCAACATGCAGTTTCCTTCTCCTGGCAATTCGTCCCTTTTATTGTCAGTTAAACAAGAACAGGTTGGCGTTTCAATAGCAGTGAGGAACAATAAGAAATTGGAGACACAATTTATCTAGGCTTCTCCATCTAAGGACACAAATGCCTCCCTCACAGCCGAGGGCAGCTCGCATGCAAGAAAGTGATCCTGTTCATGTGGGAGATAAGAGAAAGTGCTGAGGGTTGTTTTTCCTTTCCTTTTTTTTTGTAGTGGACCCCGTACAAAGCTTTGATACAAACCTTGTGATTGTAGTCGATAGGGGGAGTGTTAGCGCTGCACCTGTTGGGGGTTTCTTCCCAGTTCTCTGAAGAGGAGAGAGTTCTGTAGCCTGAGGTGAAAGGCTAGCACAGGTGTTGCCGCTGTTTGATGTAGACGCTCTAACTCGGGGAAATCCACCCACCTGTATTCACGGTATCCAGGTTATTGTGAAGTTTCACTCTTATGAGTTCACAGCGGGGCTTCTCTGTGCCATTTCACATCAAGAATTAGTGTTTGGCACATGACAGAAGAGATGGAGAATGAAGTATAAAGCTGAGAGGATGTTAACCTGAGGGTTACTTTTCCACAGGTGGCCTGAACTCAAGCCCACATAGCAGAGACACTTGGGCCACATCTGGCTGGAGGCTGGCACAGGTGGCATTCGGTCGGCACTGGCATGCAGCATGTGAACCAAACATGGCCCAGATGTGGCGGAGGTGGTGCCGTATTTAAGGTGGCAAACCGAATGTGGGCCAGATGTTGAGTTTAATATGTGGCCCACGTGTCAAAAAAGAGCGGTGGGCCACAGGTGGCATTCAGTTGGTATCACTTTAAGGTGGAAAAAAAGATGTGGGCCAGATGTTAAGTTTAGTATGTGGCCCACATATCAAATTTGAACTGTGGGCCACATGCGGCCCGGGTCTGTTCTTCATGTAAAGATAAGCTCACAATAACAGATATTATTGTTTGTACCAAATGCAATAAAACTTAAATTTCAGGTGTGAAATACCATTAACTTTAATTGGCCTCTTTTAATGCACAATATTTTTGGCCTACTTCTAGAGGCTGATCAATTTATTTGTGCTCTCATTCATGTCGTTCATTCTGTGAAATCTGACAAAGATTTTAATTGTTTTTAAGGTATGTTGACATTTCAATAACATCATAGACAAATAAAAATCACACTTTTTCCTGGAGAAGATTTTGGGCCCATTTACTATCATTAAAACCACTCATTTTCATTCTAGCATATAGCATACATAATATATATAACTTCAAAATTACAGATTTGTTACTGCTGTAGCCTACTATTTGCTTATAATATATTTTTTGCTATTCAAACTTAAATCTGAAAAAAGTACAACATTCATGACTATTTTATAAAGTGAAGCATTAGCCACAGCATCATTGAAAATCAAGAATACTTAAATCAAAAGCAGAGGGGGTCTCTAGACTCACCTACACAGCCCTTTTTTATATGTTGATAATAAAACCATCTAGTGCATGGATAAGATGCTTTTTAAATATTTTTGGAAAAAACCTGTTGTTGTGAATACATATGAGAATGAAGGACTCAACTTCATAGACTTCGATACTCTAAACAAAAAATTTAAGATTAAATGTGTCAAGGTGTTGTGAAAAAATGTGGATTTTTATTTCGAGCCATGCTATCTGGTTGGAGGCCTAAAATTTCCTCTAGAGTGTAACTATAACATTGAAAAAAATCCTGTTCATCTTTCAAACTTCCATAAACAAGTTTTACTTGCTTGGTCCTTATATAAATTTCTTCTTTTAAAATTGTACACCGTTTAAAATAATTCTACCAATTAGTCATGATAAATTAAGAATTTTAGTCAGCAGGACTTCAAATTATTGAAACAGTTGTGATAACTCAAGATGTTATGTTTATGTTGTGTTCACTAAAGAAAACTTTCCAAACTTATTAAAACGATTCCTGTGGAATTAGGAATTTGAACCGATGATACTTTTCCTCATTGGACATTTCTGATGACGTCAGCACGTTGAACGTGCATTCAAACAGCCCGGCGGTTCTGCTGTCCGCCAGTTTCTGCAGCTGCACGCGACGTATTCCTTCAGTCTGGCTTCAGTCACGCTCACATATTCAGAAAAGGTAAGTCACCGGATGATATGAATACTACCCAGATGTTTTTTCTTGCCTTTAAATTGTTAAGTTATTAGAAGGCTAAACGTGAGACTTTTAGCTAACTTTTAGCTATGCTAACTGGAGCTTCTCAAGACAACGAGCGGGACACTCTTTGCGTTTTTAAACATGTCAATTCACAACTTGTCCCAGTGAATGACATGAATCCAGTCTCCTCTGTGCAGACTGCACCGTGAAAATGCCAGTTGAATTAAAGCAGACAACGTTTGACGACGTTTGTGGGTGCGGGGGGAGATGGCGTGGCAGACGGTCGGTTTGTGTGCTTGGGGTGTGCACGGAGAGGAGTGCGCGGATGGGGGGGTCACGTGGGGCACGCGGGTGGGGGTGCAGGAGCAGAGTGCGTGCAGCAGCGGGAGGATTAAATCTGTCAATCTTGTAAATCTGTCAGAACAGATTCCATGCATGTTTCTGACATTAAAAGGCTAATTCAAAAACAAGCATTTTTCAGTTTTAAGTGAAAATGGTGTTCACTATTTTTATTAAATTAAAGGTCCAAGTCTTCAATTTAGTTGAGGAATATACAGTACAATGCTGCTGCCCTCAGCCCACCTAAAATATTTTTCAGCTTTTAAGTCCTGCAAATTGTTGAATTTGACACAAAAACTATATTATCAGTGCACTAGTAGGCAAGTGTATGTGCATGCCTCTAGAAAATCAAAACAGTTATGATTGTTGAGTGTACTGTAACCATTGTCACTGTACTAATATGAGATTTTCTGTTGTAGGTCATCGTATTTGCTCCACCCGGCTGCGTCTTGGATGAGATGGACAGGTAAGTTTTGCACTTCTGTCACGGGAAACCCAGAAGAACACTTGAACACTAGAGAACCAGCCATGGTCATGATGGAAGAAGTTTAGCTCTCCTTTGCATTTACAGTGATTGTGTGTTTTTTCAAGTCTCAAAAGTCTCTCCAAACCCATGTGAGACAACATGGATCTAGCAGGAGCAAACCAGTGGACTTTAGAGTTAAATGTCTTTTTTGGAACTTGCAGACAAGTAAAAACTCTAACAGTGCTTTTTTTGTTTTTCTTTTTATCTTTGAGGAGCCCACAGATATGGAGGACGACATGACGAGGGGACTGAACGTGGGAATCCTCAGAATACCAGAAGGGGAGGATCTGACGGACCTGGCTGTGGTGCTGGAGGATCAGATCATCCTGCATGGCGTCAAGGACTACTCACACTGCTATGCTGTTTGGACTTCTGTATGTGCTCAACATCCACTATACTCTATACTACCACTATACACTATACTACATCGAATTGTTCTGTTGTATTCATTTCAGTAAGAGTAACTTCCGCTTTGTCCAGTCCTTCACAAGTTTTCCACTTACCCCAAACTTTATTTCTGCTGCTTCATTACTGTTTTCAACTACATATCTCACTTTTGGGGGGCATTTGTATTCAGTGTGGTATATATGTTGTATAAAACTTTTGCTTTGCTTTTAAAAATGTATAGTATTAAACTTGTTAATTTTATATATTGTTTCAAGATGATATTGTAATTGTATCAATAAATAAATATTTGAAACTGTCATTGTTGGAGCATTTTGTTTTCTGGGCCAAATACGGCAAGTGAGTGTATTAAAGAAGTGGCCCGGTTATGGATTAGTTGAGGCTGACATCTGGAACCAGTTCTGAAACTTGTCTGGTCCTCCTTCGGGCCAGCTGTGGTCATACAGGTGGTTGACGTCTGGGAGAAAAACTAAAACTTACCTCGCCCAACACTGGGCCAGGACAGGGCCACATATGGCTAAATAGGTGGCTGAGACATGGCACAATCATGGGCAATATGTGGCAACCAGAGGTGGCCCTCCCAAGTGCCGTAATTCATTGCGGTATGTGGGCCAAGTGTAAGTGAGAAGTGTGGGCCACTACTGGGCCATACTAATTTTGCTATGTGGGAGGTTATACCTCCCTCATGGGCTGACTATTAAATTGAAGAAGCACCTCAGAAATTTGCTCTCTCTCTCTCTCTCTCTCTCTCTAAGACATACACCATATGAAAATATATGAAGAACGTCGTGAGACAGGTTAGTTTTACCCTACTGATGATGTGTTGTTGCAATAGTAATGCAGTAATCTCTCTAAGACATACACCATATGAAAATAAGAAGGCACAGAAAAAACTTATGATCTTCAGATGAGATCACTGCATCCTGCTTTACTTTGTCCAGATGTGAAAATGAAAACAGTTGTTTTCTGGTCCCTGAGCTCTTGGAGGCTTCAAAGTGTATTCAGTGAGGTTTACGACACCAGGCAACTGGAAAGACACGTGTTCATGACTAAAATGATTACAATTGCTACATAAGTTCACTGAATAACTTGATACTTGCCAAACACAAAATGTTTAACATTTTCAGCTCCTAAAATAAAAATGCGTCAATGTTGATGATTTGGGATTAATCCACTTGTTGTGAGGAGGAGTGGAGGCTGAAATGTGTCCCACACATGATCTCTCCATCCATCTTTAGTTATTTTTGAGACAACATACATATTTTTTACAAAAATGTCAAGGGAAAAATTAACTTGAACTGTGATGGTGTCGGGTGTCTTGTTTACAGTGGCACTCCAGGTAGAAAATAAAGGAAGACTCTGCCATGGTGTGTGTGTTGGTAGCTAGTTGAACTCTTTAACTCACCTTTGCTTGTTTCACACTAGCTGTTCTTCTTCGGTTAATGCTGTCAAACGAGATAGTCTGTGTCCTTGTTTTGAAATGACGAGCGTTCAGTTTGGACTTGCCCTTTGTTTTTGCTGTCGGTTGCCAAGTTAAAGTCAATCCGAAACAAGGAAACCAAGGCTGTATTTTCTGAAGATCCCTGTTTTTGCTTTCTTCAGACCACCAGTGATACTGGTCTCTTCATTGAAGTCTGGCCTGCATCCTCTCCACATGCACCGCTGATTCTGTTGTCTCAGATTAACAGCGTCGTTAACTACCTGCTGCAACCTAATGGATGAGCGTTTAGTGGCTCCGCCTGTCACTGCATAACAGCCACTCCAAATGAGCCAACGAGACATCGTTTGCAGCAAAGTAATAATATTTTTTTTGAGCCAGCTATGAACAATTTCTCAGAGCACAGTGGTTGAAAATCGATGCTTTACATCTGCTGTCTTCAAAGTGGGGGCAGGCATTCCCCTGGGGGTGCCAGAGAGCTCCGTGGGCAGGGGTACGGGGGGAGAGAAGGATAAATCTGATGCATATCGTCAATTTGTACTTCTTTATCAAAAAATCTGATGAATGAGAAACAGGAAAATGGAAATGTTGCCGGTTTGATCCGCCATTTCCTCAGACTCTTTTGACTGAATTCCCCAAATTGCTCCTAAAGGATGAAGTGAGCACCTTGCAGCCACGACCAAACTGGGTGAATGGGACTAAATTTGCTTTACATATACCTATGAGCGCTTTATAAGTGAAATCCACTTAAACATATAGCTTTAAAACTAAGATTTGAAATGTAATAAAGATCATTCACAACAATAAAATAACATTTAGTGGAAACCATAAACAGTTATGGACGTATTCAAAACTATAAACTTTGAATTAAAATTAAAAGCATCTAACTGCAAACAGAAGAGCAATTCCTTTTATTTCCCGTGGATCCCAACAGCAATTACCAATATCTCACAATCCAGGAATCATTACGAAATCCTGCATTCAAATAAAAATGGCTGCTTGGCATAAGAGTGTGGTGGGTACAATGTGGCTAAAGCTTTGTGAGTGGGACATCATCCCACACAACAGTCACGCTTTGAAGAGCAAGCCGCTCCGTTTAATTTCTGGTTTCATACTTGGGTGAGATTTTATATTCTTGGGCAACCACAAATAAAATTTGGTTCAACGTGTCACGCTGTGGTGCAGGAGACTCAGACATGATTTTTATACAACCAGCGTGAAGCGCATTAGTAATCCCCAAAGCACAGGTTGGACAATACACTTATTAATGAAGAATTTGAGGGAAGAGAAAGGTAGGTTATACACTTTTACACTATTATACATTATTATACACTATTACACTACATTTACCACATGTGTAAAGATCATATAAAAGCTATAATGTGATTCTTGGATTGATTAAATACTTCAGTACTTAGAACTCTGTAGGTCTGAGAGTCTGTGTTACATTAGAAGAAATGTCCACAACCTGCCAGAGCACCAATATTGCTATTCATAAAGGAAAGCATAACAAAGCTGGTTTTGAATATAACTTCATTCACTTGTTCTATATCGGTAGCAGCTCTATTAACTGTATTTCTTTTCAATCTATGAGTTTTCATTTAGCTTTTCAGGAGACCTGGAATAAAAGTTTAATAGAAATAGCTCTGAAAAGGAAAGGCTTTAGCGTCACCGCTTCATCCATTATAGTCACTAAAGCGTGACACCGGCCACTGACTCATATGTCAAAGTGACATATATTCCTTTTGTCATTGTTTCACAAATGCTTTTATGTATCAATTAAATCGCAGCAGAAAGGGTTATCTGCTATCTGGAGGGTCAAGAGGAGCCTGGGATGATGCTTCAGCACATCCTGTTACCACTGAGTCATTTTAGCACTGAAAGACCAATTGTATTGTATCATTAAAGAGAAGAAAAAAAAGTCCCAGCAGCCTTGTTGGTCACATCTGCCTGACTTTATTGTGGGCTGTGATGGTTATTACTCTTCCCTTCTCTCTCCTAAGTCCAGCTATTCACTGAGTTCCTCATGTCAGATTTTCAAGGTGAAGCAGTTTTTAAAATGTAATTTTGATGATGCCACAAAAAAAACACTCCTTAAATATAGCATCTTGTTTTTTATTCAGTCATACAAAAACTTCAGAATGAAAGCATAACCCTAACCCTATACCTTTGTTTAGTAATGATTCAAATTGCCATGCAGAAGCTGAAAATATCAAACTTATTGGGGTACAAATCAAACAAATCTTTCTAGCTTTTTTTTTATTTCTGTTTTAGCTCTAAAGGATCATCTTTCGTAGTGTTCATAGGGATAACAGTGAAACACTTGCATCAGAGATCTAAAACAACTAAAAGGAGAAAAAACCTGCAACGTGTAATGTCAGCTCTTGATTCGTACCTTTGTCTTCATGAAAAATAGCAAACAGCAAACTCAAGACAATTATCATGTCGGGCTCATCTTTCTCATGTCAATGCAAAGCTGATGATGAATAAAAGTTTGTGCATCAGAAGATGAACGCTGAACTGTTTCAACATTCCCACAACGCAGCATAGCGCAGTTCCAACCTCGAAAAGCAAATCAATCATGCTTATTTTGAAACACAATAAGGTTCTCAGGAACAAGCAGTAGTCAGTTTTCTGGCAATAAAGAGAAATGATGTTTAGAATAACCCTGAAGTACAGGAAATGAGGAGTGTTTCAGGAAGATGAGTGCACTTGGCATCCAGGCCCTCGTCGTGTGTTGCATCATTTCCCTCTTTCCCCCTCATGGCTGATTGGATTCATATGTGATGGGATGGGCTTGGCTGAGCAGGGCAGCGATGACTCCTCCGCTGCTCAGCAAGGCCAGCAGTGAAAGAGTGTGTCAGTTGTCGCCTCTCTGCTGGCCGTCCCGCGCTCTCTTTTTGCCTTTCTTCTCAGATGTGTCAGTCTATCAATGATTGATGTCTCCCCGTAGGACTTGACTCATCTTTCACCTGCAGCCTGCCTCACAGCTGTTCAGTGAGCTGAGCACCGGCACACGTCCATGGACTCACGGTTCAGCTCCGCGCAGCATCGTATGAGCTCTTTGGCGGCTGTGAGGTTTTCAAATAGTCCAAAGACTGATGAATCCCATGAGCAGGGCTGCACAAGATTCATCTCACATAGAGTATTTCCCTCCTCGCCAACACTTTCTCTCTGTATGTTTGCGTTTTCTTTGCGGAGATTCAGGGGGTGACAGATCAGTGCAGATGTTAGCTGCGGCTCCTTTCTCCCACTCGCAATTTTGTCGGAGAATAAGTGCTTTTATTCAGTGTATGTCCCACCCTTTATTGCCTTTCCCAGGAGCACTGGAATAAAAAGCCACTTTTCAGCTGCAGAAGCTGTAATTCCATGTTGTCAGAGCCCATTGTATTGCAGAAACTGCATCTGTTCTTGCCTGGTATTGTCTATTGACGACGTGGGAGCGGCAGACGCCTCTATGGGCACAATTATGCAGCTCCGTGAACCAGCGAGACTGCATTTCCTTACCCATGGATCAGCGTTTTCTTGAAGCCAAAGGTGAAGCAAGACTGAATAAATATGTTTATCCTCCTCGGCAATAGCCCTCTAAGCTTTATGCTAACGCTCAGCTCCTCAGCGCCTACAGTAACAGATTCATGCAAATGAGCCAGTCACACACCCTCAGCACCGACGGAGTCACAGCATCGTTTCTGTTTGTTTGGCCTTGGATTTTGGCTTAGGGCAGAGATTATGCTGCCAGAAAGTTTTGCACTAAATGCGTTGATTCAAATGGGAAAAATCACAAGTATTTGAAGAGACATCCAGCTTTTGAAGGCTGACATTTTTTAATATTATTGACAGCAAATAATTAATACAATACGCAGACCTCAGTGAGTATTTACAAAAAGCAGCGGCTTGTGGGATGTCTTGTAATGAATTATCTGCAGAAGTCATACAAATGTTAAAATTTCTCTGTATTTCATGGTATTTAGAGAATATACATACAAAGAGTTAAAACAGGACATGACAGAATGATTCTTGACTCCCAGACTGTTGAAAGATTTGGCAGAACATAACAGCTACTCCTGTAAATGCAACTAAACAGTAATGTTCCCAAACACATGCCTGCCGGTTACACAATAGATGCGTACAATAACAATGTTAAATGACTCATGTACCTTGGAAGGTTGATGTGAAACAGGAGACCCATACTCCCCCTCTTTCTCTCAAATCATTTCACAATGTCGTTCCTCTGAAATTGAAAAAAAGAGGAAAATCAAAGGCTTGAAAGTTTAAAGAATAAATGAATAATCAAGTTTTCTTGACCATAAAAAGAAAAAAAAGAAAACTGAACTTGTGTGTCTGTATTTATTTACTGTGTTGCAGAAGGTTGTTTCTGAATCACTCCCTTCCAGGAAAACTCCTCAGTCCACTTGGGGAAAAATGTGCTCTGGCAGCTGCACCTTTCTCTTACATTCTAAGAATGTGCAAAATAATAAACATATTCCCATTCTGTGTGTTTTTCTTGGTAAATAGTTAATTTGTTAGCCCTAATGTTCAAGTAGTGTATAGTGAGCATCTCTTCTCAGTGTGGATTATGTACACTGCATATGTAACATTTTTTTTACCTTCAGGCAATCGTGGAAGTTTGAGGTGTAAAAATGGTCAATTTGAAATGAAAAATTGATTTATATGAACTCTTTTTGAAACCAAAAGCAATAGACACATGTAATGACTCATTTTACTGGTGCCTTGATATATCGAAAAGCACATTTGCATTATGCAAATGTACATTTTGATACATTTAACATGTTTATGTTTTTCTTTAAAATCATTCAGCTTCTTGTCAATGTTCCCTCTCGTGCACGTGTTTGAGCTGAACAGGAAAAATGTGCCAAATCTACATAATTTACTGTTAATTTGAAAGCCTCACACTGCAGCCTTGCAGGTGTTTTACATATAACTAACATCAAAACACTGAAAATAAAACAAAGTTTATCACTGCACAGTATTTCTGAACACAGTGCCCAAGCTGAAGCCCCTGTGTCAATGAATTGGATAAAGTGGTATAGATGATGGGTGGACGAATGAGCTAATTATGTTATAAATATTTCATTGGATTTGAAAAAAAAAAAAATCTATTTACGTTATATATATGAAGACTCATCGTGCATATTAAAAGAACGGTTCGTACAGGCAGGAGTGGCCTGTCTGCTGAGCCAGGAGGAAGTTGACCTCATCCACATGAGAATCGTCAGATGGCTGACATCATGGCGAACCTATCCATCACACTAATAATCCCCCATCCAGTTTCCTCTCCCCCTTGTTGGTGTGTGAGCTTCATACCCAGAGGGACCCAAGACTATGAGCGTGCGTTCATTCATAGATTGGCACATGCACAAAACACCACTGAGGTGCTTCAGGGTCATCCTCCTCTGAGAGCGTCCGCTGACGTCACGTTAGTTACAATAACAATCAGAGGGCCAGCCGTCACCTACGAGGCTGTGAATGGACGTCTGCCACTGCTTGACAGGTCTCATTGGTTTGGGGAAGTTTAATGCCCTTAACATTTAACTAAGCCCAGCGTGGCCGTGCTGCCATTTGCACATGACCCTGATTTATTATACAGCTAATCAAAGGAGGAGGAACAGTCAGGTCTTCACGGCGCGTTTCCAGTTGAAAGAAGACATAGCATAGACGAGGTCTCTTGTTAGTAATCCTACAAGAAACCATGTTTAGCAAGAAAACATGCAGTCCATGATTGCACTCATTTAAATACCAACTAATTTTGTCCTTTACAACCTGTATTTTTATGTTCTCTGTGTAATCTTACTAAATGCTGCAAAGTGTTTTCACATCTACGATAATATTTGTCCTCCACTGAAGGAAAAAAAGGCTTTCATCAGCTTTTTCCCGCTCCCCTTATGTTCCCACTATGTCATCAGTCTTGTGGATGACTGGCTGCCGAGCTGATTAATTGGCTGGCTGGCCACTCTGCAGTCTGACTGTGAGTCTGTGACTGACTGACTGACAGACTCAAATAATGAATAATTGACTAATTCTTCTGCTGGCCTCTTACGGAGGTGACACACTGGCTGCTCGGCTGGTGGATTCTGTGACATCTAGCTTCACTGCCAGCTGAGGTTAAGAAAAATACCTTTTCCATCATAGATATTGCTGCATTTATTTCAACTGATATGTGGCTTTCAGCCATATCGGCGTATTTGGCTGGAAACCAGGGGCACAGTTCGACTGTGGGGATCACAGTAAATCACTGTGTGAGATTATATATTTCAAAGAACTAAAAGTCCAGCCTGAAACTATTTTGTGTGAACTTGAAGTGTAGCGATAGACTCACGTCTTTAATCTCACATTGATGTTATTTCTGCAAAAAACTGCATTTACAACTAAACCACATTGCTTAAGTTCACTCTTATTGGAGGAAAAAAATTCTTCTGCAAGAAATAGTGAAGCTAAATACTTCAAATTTTCAGTCCGTCTCAGGCTTTGCTACACAGTCATCACTTTGAAGTAGAATGATTTCATAGTGAGGGTTTTTAATGGGATTTGTTGAGAACAGGAAGTTATAGGATATTAACACTTACCCTCTAAAAGGAAGGTTACAGAGGACTTCACCAAAGGGTTTGTGGGTAGCAGTGTATTTCTGGGCAAAAGGCAATCAAATAGATTATAATATTTGAGGATCAGACATAAATGTGAGAATCCCTTATAAGGCTTGGATTGTATCTCATGTTCAAAGCATTTTGCTCAGCAAAAGCTTGGGAGTTCTCGGTTGTTGTGAAAGCTCTGCCAAGCTGATGGAAGGAGATGAAAGAGGTCAGGATGGGACAAATTATCACTTTCTCATCGCTGTTTGACTTCAGTCGTTGTTTGCAGTTATGACTGAGTAATTATCTCATTAGGTTACTCCACTGATTTGTCTTTCAGTGCAAGTGACAACAAAAAGAGCTGTTCCTAAAGATCTATCTGTCTGTCACCACAGGCGGTCACAGTGAGAGATCGCGCCAAGAAAAATTCCATATTTGTCCCGTTTCTCCTCAGCTGCCTTGTGAAAGAGGGTTAAGTGCTGGTTTAAGGCAGGGAAACATCCTGTTTCTCTCCTCCAGGCTTTCAATCTCTTTTGCTCTCGTGCAGTCAGTCATAAAAGACACACCAGTTGTGGCTCTTTCCGTATCTGAACACTGTCTGTAAAGAGATTCTGCATGATTCAATCCAGGGAGAATCTAATACACCCAGCATGCCGCGATAGACCTCTTAGTGTTTGTATCTTGTGAGGCTGAACCTCAGACTTCACCTGCTTCTCTTGCCTTTTATTCCCCAAAACTCAAGGAAGCTCTCGACTGGAGAGTCTGCATAAGTCCAAGATCTTGTTAAGAACAGAACAATTTGTTCTGCCAAAAGAGAAGGGGACACACGCGCACATGCACGCACGCACACACACACACAGAACAAAAGTTCCTTCAAGACAAAGTCGGGCAATTAAAGCTGATGAGTTACAGCTGAGGAGACAAAGTGATAATCGTTCTCTTGACACTTCATTAAATCCCTTCTAACAGAACATGGAAAAAGGCCCCTCAGTCTCTACAAATTGCATTGTGTGGTACATGTTCAGGTGAAGAGAGATGTGATTCTGGGAACAGCCAGTAGCCTATGGATAAAAACGAACACATCTTTTGTTCTATTTAAAGTAAATTAGGCGATGGTGGCATGGCGACCTGAAAACTTTAGGCCGAAACGTGTCCTCTGACACTTAGTGTGGCGAGTGGGGACTTGGTGACGAGCACACAGGGCGTCTCTGAAAAGTCGCAGTCAGTACAAATGGCAGAGCTTGAAAATGTGACAGTTCTTAACTTCTCAAAACTATTGAGAAAGTCGGAAGTTTAAATTGTTATTTCTACCATGAAAGAGATATATAGTAACTTTACAAATTCTCCTTTTTTTGACTCTGTAAATATGGAGCAGAACAGCAGCGGTTAGATGAGTAATAGCTGAAAACAAGGTAACTGGTGAAGTGAGATTCCTTTTTTTTCCCCATTTGGTTGATGTACGTGATTACAAGCTTGTTTTTCTGTGTCCAAACAGCGACGATAAAGCAGCACTGCAGGAAGCACGGCATCCTTGTTGTTTGTTTGTTAATGAATGCAGTAAACTGGAAAAAAAATGGAATCTTCCCAGCTAGTAACTACCTCAGTTCCAAAGCTGCATGAATGCATAATAGGTCCAAAGCCAAAGTTGGAGGGCAGTAATCAATGCTTTGCATGATGAAATGGAACAAATAGCTATTTTTGTCACCATCAGAACAAAAGTTTTTATGTTCACTGCGATGGCTTAATTAAACTGTTTTAATAAAACCACAAAGTGTGCGACTGTTTCTTTGCCATGTCAATGAAACTGCAATGAAGAGCTCATAAAAATAAGCTTCCTTTAGGATTTAGATAAGATTCTGTGCCTATCTTACATTTAGAGACACAAAATCATTTTTTAATATGTTGTGTACGCACACACTTGGAGTGATGACTACAAAGATGAATATTTAGTATTTCAGAAGACGAAACACAGCTTCAGGCTGTTACTTTCCTCCTGCTTCTAATCTCCATAGGCTGGGTTAATCACCTAGACATGACCTCTGTAGCAAACACGAGAGTGGAACCAATCTTCTCATGTGAAAGAAATGGAAGGACACAGTGGATGAAAGCATCAAAGACACACTGTTTAAGCTCATGACATTTTGTAACGGACACTCACATATTCTCAAGAAAGCGCAGCGCATTATCCCTATTCTGACTGGCCCTTCCTCAGAACTGCAGATGAATGCATCTTTTTGACCTGAGGCAAAGTGGTTTGAGTATTAACAGTGTCTGACCTCTGCCTGTGTCCTTCCACACAATCACAATACGATTGCAGCGCGGGCTCTGGCGCCACACAAACTGAAAAGGCTTAAGTAGAGCGATTTTCCTATTTGTGGTCTTGCTGTCTCACTGGGGTGTGAAGAGAAGGACATGCATGTACCTTTTTCTCTGCACCACCTTAGTGAATCCTCCTTCAGCTGCTTGGGGGCAAGAACAGAAGTCACTGTGTATCTAGAGAGAGAGACGGAGAGAGGCCTGGCTGGCCATAGGGTTGCCAAGGCAACAGGGAACATCGTAGGCATGGTGGTGAAAGAAGAGGGGGTCTAGTCTGATAGGGATAACTGAGACGCCAGGGGACACCTTTGTGCATTAAGATACTCCACGCACGCTTTGGTAGGGTAAAAAGACACTTTTTTTTTTTTTCTACCAACCAAACTAAATTAAACCATAAATGGTGCTGCTTAGGCGGTGTCTGAAATTGAAGGACCCAATATCTGGGAATGCTGCTCACGGCTGGACACTGAGCATTTTCCGGTATCCAGACCAGGATGAATGGACACTTTGATCTGTTTCTCATGTCTGTGTTATTGGATGTATGCTCTGCAGTTCGCTGAAAATGAACATATATTTGAATTTACATGCAATTTTTCACAACAATAAAGTACAGGAAAGGATATTTCTCCTACATGAAATACAACATCCTTTCCCCAATGGCTTTATTTGCTTTCCTTTTTGGAGATATCCTCTGTACCCATCTTACAGATCTTCTTCTCTTATATTTCCCCTCATACTTATATTTTCTATTCATTTTCTAAAGAACTCCTCTCAACTGTATGCTCTTGGCGCCAGTCAGCTTTATAGAGTGTTTGTAAGATGTAATGTGCTCAGTAATATTTGTTGTACATTTTTCAGAGACCAGGAATGAAACTCACAGTTGTAACTGAGACAGACACAATTCGTCTACGCAAGCTTGCTCACGGGTGTCGAAACTGTAATTGTTAGCTATAAAACACATCATTTATTTATTTATGGCCACAACTGCATATTCTATTAAAGCAACTGCGTACATGGGCCATGAAAATGAGCCACAGTTCAGCAAAATGTCTACTCTCGCTGAAATTTCATAACTGACGGACACGATCACGGTATTTTTCCCACTGAATGACAGCACCCATTTTCTATGATTGCACATGCAATCAAGCAACACAGCAGCTATAATTTGGAACACAGTCTGTGAAACAGTCTACAGTTTGTACGTGTGGACACATTGAGAGTGCATCTACTGCAGCTTGGCCTGCCACTCTCCTGTCAGGAGTCATGATTAGTGTTTGGTTCCCAGGGCCTGGGAACCATGGCCACCATGTTGACTTTAGATGTGGCCCTTCTCCCAACAGGGCACAGTTGTGTTTTTATAAGACCATGCAGATACAGCTCGGCTGGAACGCACTCATAACAAGCTGGTCAGAATGGGCAAGAAATTAGCGTTCTTTAAAGCAAAGAAAACAGCTTGAGGGTTCTGTTTACGATTGCTTCTCGGGACAAAAGGCCACAGTGGTCCACAAATCAAAATTTCCAGAATACAATAAAACTAATATCTTTTCATCATTTCCTTGGAGCTGGAGTGGAGCTGATGAATAAGTAGGAAACCCCACAAAGATGAGTTGATGCAAAAGGAGGAGTTTTCATCAAATTTTCACAATTTAACCAGTGTTTTCTTTACAGGTGTTGCTGATTACAAGGCAAGGCGTTTAACTCACTCTGTATTTCTGTCAACTTTGACTTAAAAAAAAAAAGGTATTTTTGATGAGTACTACCATAATGCACTATGTCCCTTCCAGGAAACGCTCCAGAACACATGCACGTATATCCCATGAAGTCAGTCTTCATGCAGGCTGCTTGATAACTTTTGACACAATAGAAAAGCTTTAACTGCTCAATAAAGTAAACTTGACATGTGACCTACAAGGGCAGTTTTAATCAATGCATCTTCTATATCCATCTTATCCAGGTGGCTTGTGCACATGCGTGCATGCATGAGCAATTCATAGTCACCAACTAACAGAACCAGCACGCATTGTCTTTGGATTTTGAGATTAAAGGAGAACATGCAAAGTAAGTCCATAAACATCCTGTGAGCCACCAGTTTAAAACCAGAAACCACATTGCTTTGAGGCAACAGTAACCACCGTTGATCCTTAACCACTGCTGCACCGTGCCATCTACTTTCTGAGTAATTGTGTAAATTATTTTTGCTGTCACCCGACTGACCTTCATTGAATATGTTACTCCTCAGTATAGCCCCACGGCAAATTTTATAGAAGTCATTACTGACAATAACAGCAAAGAAACCGGAAAGCAGATTATTGATATGGTTTCAGAATTGAACAGGTTGGTCCAAACGAGAAAAGGCCTGTTCCATGTGTCCGCTTTTTGTTATTGTCTTTTTCCCCAACAGATAAATAAATATATATATATACATATATATGTGTGTGTGTATATATATATGTATATATATATATATATATATATATATACATATATATATATATATATACATACATATATACATATATACATATGTACATATATATACATATATATACATATATATATATATATATATATATATATATATATATATATATATATATATATATATATATATATATATATATATATATATAAATTTCAAGGCCAGTTAAAAGCACATTACTGCCAATAATAGTGACGATACAGCACTGACTTACATGTTATTTACAACACCACTGACACTGTGGTGAGAAGTAATCGACCTTCAGGTTCAGTTATTTCTCAGGACTTAGAGTTCACTCGCCTCTCCGTTCAAAGATTGTGTCTGAATGAGCTTTAGACTTCTTTCTTTAAGTTGATGAATACTGTGTCTAAGAAAACTTTCTCAGTGTAGTCTTCTCTAGCAAACACATCTTCTCCTGCTGAATTAAAAAAACATCCATCCATCCATCTTCTAAACCGCTTCTCCTTTTCAGAGTTGCAGGTGGCTGGAGCTGATCCCAGCTGCTGTGGGCGAGGGCGGGGTACACCCTGGACAGGTCGCCAGTCTGTCGCAGGGCCAACACTTACAAACAACCATTCGCACATAGGGGAAACTTTACGGTGACCAATTAACCTGACATGTTTATAACCATGCATGTTTTTGGACCGTGGAAACCCACGCACACACGGGGAGAACATGCAAACTCCACACAGAAAGGCCCCGAGCCCCAGCCGGTAATTGAACCCAGGACCTTCTTGCTGTGAGGCACAAGCGCTAACCACTGTCCACCACGTGGCCCATTAAAAAAGAAAACAACAAAAACAAACGAACAAAAATAAAAAAAACAACAAGAATAAAGATGTTTTTATCCAGCAGCCTGCAGACGTGTGTGAATACCTGTTTTTGCAGCTGCGCTCCAACAAAGTCCCAGAGCATCACAACATCCAGTCTAAGAAACATTGAAGCAAAGTGTTTTGGGCATACAATGCGTTTTTGGACACTTTATCCATTACTTAATTGTCATGAATCATGCATGTTTGATCCAATACTCTGACATCTCAACGCTTGCACTCGCATTGCATCATTTTTACTCAGAATCTCATCTGCGCTGTTAACAGATTCTTTGCGTGTTAATGCCATTTCCATTTCTTCCACAGAGGCCCCTACAATGAGCAAGCACCAGCTTATCGGAAAGCAAGCATGTTACGAGCCACATGTAGCCTAAATGATTCACATCCACTTTCATGTGGGCACAGAACCATTAACCTTTGTCACATTTCATTTGGAGACTTAAGAGGTCCTCTAATGGATTGTGACAAATAAAAGGTCAACCTTATTTAGAGCCGGCTTCTGGGGAGGAAGTGAAGAAAATACAGTTGATATTGTTCCGTTCAACAGGTCAGTGCGACCTGCGTAAAAGCACTATTGGAAGTATTCCTGCAGCATCACTTTACTTCGGAAATGAGCAGAAATTAATGGAACTGATCTGTGGGGGGAAAAAAACCCCATCACCAATACCTCTTGACATAAAAGGTCAGCTCCAATTAGTGTTGGGATGTTTGTTACATTCACATTGCCTGTTAAATCATATAAAATGAAGAAGAAGCTTGGTGCAAATTCCTGTATGAAAAGAGAGGAACAGAATATAAAGTTGCTTTTATTTTCAGGCCAGTAACTGATTGCAGGCTTAACTTGAAACAGCAGCAGGGATCATTAGGTGAAGGTGTGCGAGTAAACACATCCGCGATCTCGTGAAATTAACTTGGCATGAGAACGTGAGGCAGCACTTCTAAAGGTTGATGCAGCAGCCATTCTGCCACAAAAAACTGTAACTGGAGAACAATCATCAATCATTCCAACTCAGTGGAACATTTCTTGTTTGTTTGCCCATGAGGTTGACCCTGTACTTCCAGATATCATTATGATTAGGTGCATTAAACCCATAAGGCATTGACTTTAAATCACTGACTTTAAAGTTCAGTTGTATTTAACTCTGTAAACAAGGACACCCAGCCGCCCAGTGCAAAAGGTGATAGTTAGGATGTGATCACTTCACCACAAAAAGCAGCTTTACTGACAGCAACAAGATGTGCTCTAGAACAAATACAATTTATGATAAATGAGTTTTATTTCAAAACGAACAAAAAGAAAGCCTCCCAAGTCAACTTGAAGTAATGATATTGTGTCCATGAGGCGAGAGCTTTGGCCACTAAAGCACAGTGCAGCTATACTTGTACTTTATTGTTGGAAATAAACTCTGAGCGCTGTACTTTAAGTTATGGAACATGTATTAGATACAAATTAAACAATGTCTCCAATAGAGTACACAGCAAACTCCACAAGGAACACTACAGTGTGTTTAAATGGTATTCTTAGAAAACTCAAACTGCTATAACTGTTGGAGAACTGTATTTTAAGTATCTAGTTCATCATATTGATTCCCAAATGCAACTTTATTGAATTAAAGTTTCAGTCATAAATCTGCGTAGAGTGAATAATGGAATATACAGGGCCCCAGCAAGAGTTCACTACAAATATTAGAGCTTCATTGAAAAGCACTTTAAGCCATTGTTCTGGAACTGACAGCCTTTTTCGTCCTAGATTTAAAGTTGTTATCCTTCCTTAGCCTGCTATTAATATAACCACCCATCTGCAGTGTGGATGCCAACAAGTACTACTTTCAAAAGATGCACTGGAAATGTTTGCACCACTGGTTAAGAGATCGTGATAACAAGCCTTGAAATGTGTGGACATCTTCAAAGAATCTGAAAGTCATGTATTCGGAGCTGGACTGCCTCTACAAAGCAACAACAAACAGCATGTACCCCACCTATATCACTGGTGCTTCTGATACAGAGCCTTTTTTTGTGAGGGTTTTTCTTCAATGTTTTTTCCCTGACGTTTCCTTTATGTGCAATCTTATCTGGACTCTGATATTCTGTGTGAAGGTAAAACCACATTCAGCGGGATGCAGTGCAGTGACTTTAGAAATGAGACACAAGGCGGATATAACTGCATCCTGAATGACAGTGCAACTTACAAATGTGCTATAACTCAAGCCTGCAGGCCGAAACATTGACATAATGGAAATTAATGAAGAGAGCTGTGAGAAGAGACTTCCTTATCTTTGTTCTTGTGCCACCTGCATCCCTCCTATCTTGTTTTCTGCCTATCTTTGTGCCAGATTGGTACAGACAGAGCAGAGGTGCGAGGATGACCCTGAGCTGTCATTGTTTTCCTACTAACGCCCTTCCTTCTCACTTCTCTCCCTCTCTCTGCTCCTCCTAAAGGAAGGCAGGCTGCACAAAGACAGGTGATTGCTGCTGCTTTAAGGTAAAAAAAAAATAAAAAAAAATAGTGTGCGTGCGTTTTGTCTCTTCCATTTATGTCAAAGCGAACAGAAAGTGTTTGGAATCACTCACCTGAAATGTCAGTGACTTCCTAACAGGGTGTCCATCAGTGCTTTTTCAAGCTGACAAGGGAGCCATTAGGCAGCACTGAGGGTGCGCCCTGTGGGGAAAAGGGGCGGGATTGTGATTTTTGTATCTGTTTGTGATAGAAAAGAAGGAAAGGAAATCCGCATCTGGAACACATCTGTACATGAAAGCTGTTAGAAGGCTTATTTATAGTCACCAGGCGGTTTGGGTCCACGAGCTTTGAAATGCTGTACACAGTGGTGATTATTACCTTTCCTGATTATAGCTGTTGCTTATGTTTCACTCATATTGACACACACACACACACACACACACACACACACACACACACACACACACACACACACACACACACACACACACACACACACACACACACACACACACACACACACACACACACACACACAGGTGCAGGCACCATGACGACACTGTGGACTATATGCAGCATGGACACAATCTTTAATCATGCTGTGGTCTGCTGCAGAGGGAGAATATACAGTGAAGCAGACACAAACACAAGGACACACACACACACACACACACACACACACACACACACACACACACACACACACACACACACACACACACACACACACACCTTCCCCCACCCGAAGCCCACCGCCTGCAGACCTACCATTCCCTAGTCCATGATGTAATGCTATCAGACCCCTCCTCTGCTGCCTCTCCCTCCCTCCGTCTCTCACACACCCCTCTCTCTCTCTTCCTTCCCCTCATTCTATTGGTGGCTCCCGTCTGCATCTGCTGGATCAGCTCTGACTCCCCCTTTGCACAACCACACACACACACACTCACACACATACACACACACACACACCCACACTCACACACACACACACACACACATACACTCACTTGCATGCACACACACACTCTCGCTCACACTCCCATGCTCCCTCTCTCACACACACTTTTACACATACACTACCAGGGGGATTCCTCCGCCACTGCAGCCTCAGCTCGCTCCACCTGGCTTCTGTCTTCTGCCGTGGGGGGGAGAGCACGGTGAGTCCCTCCTTTCTCTTATGACAGCCGGCAATTCGGGGTTCCCGATAAGACAAAAGGATAAAAGGACGTTTGTTTTATTCTGCAGAGAGTGACGCGCGAAACACCGGGAGGCACTGCTGCCACTGCAGCTGCAGGGGGGGAGAGGCTCGCAGCTGAGTTTGTGGTCGGAGTAATGAAGTGGTGTGAGGCTGCTCAGTTACTACAGATACCGGTCATCTTGGCTCTGGGTGCCATGGCAATCGATCCAGTGAGGTCTTGGCTCATTGTTTGCTGGTGTCCTAGTAAGGTGCCTTCACGCCATGTGTGAAGTGTGTGTGTGTGTGTGTGTGTGTGTGTGTGTCTTCAGAGAGCTAAGAAATTTATGCATACGTGTGCACGTGCAGCCAGAATTAAGAAGTCTAAATATGCTTCAGGGGGGCTGTGTGAGACATGCCAGTCACCTTGCTTTGAGAGGAGACGGAAGAGAAGAGCGGCGGTGGAAGCTGAATCGTTTGATTGTAAAAGAAAAACTGCTACTGCTGCATCCAGTGTCACTGATGCTTTAGATTGTTGTGCTTCCTGCCTGATGGACTGGAATGAGATACCGGCTACAATGAAGCCCTGACAGTCTAATTATGTATGGACGTTTCAGCTGTGCCTCTCGTGTCACCTACAAAACAGGGTGTGTGCTTGTGCTGTTAAGTTGTGTGTGCCTGTGACATTTGGACTCTTGCAGTGCTCCCTCTGTCCGCCCTCCTCTCCATTATGTGCACTGGGCTCTTTCATTGTGCAGCTCAATGACATTGAGTCTAATAGGAAAAGTAATTCCATTATTGCCTTTGCTTTTGACTGCTAAATGACACATTAATGATAATTGAACTGAGTGAAATGAAATCACTGGTGCATTTTTCTTCCCCGGTCAATGTTGACCAAATGATATTTTGCGATGCACTGCACTGCAACCTCACCTTTTGTATCCAGTCAGTTGAAATGTTAATATTTTATATGGCTGGTCCACTTCACATGTGGGCACTCATTACTTATTCATCCAGATGTTTTTTTTTTTTTTTTTCCCCCAATTCCTGCATTGTATGAAACACGAGGGGAAAAAAATCCAGAAAAAAATCACTTGTTTTCTGTTTCAGCACAAAAGTCAATTTGTTTTCCACAGTCTTCATCATTATTAAGTCGATTAGCACAATGGTTCGATCTGGAATTCAAACAAACCGCTGGTAATTCTGGAAATAAGTGCAATCCATCAATTTCCACCAACTTGCTGGCTCCAAACCAAACAGTTCTTATTTCCAAGCGTCATAATCTGCATGCCAATCTTCAATTATCGAACAAATACATTAGCTTAGCCGTGCCTCTCAAAATCTCCATTAATATCAATGATTACAGCTACAACCGCAGAAAAAAAAAAGAGGAACCCTGCCAAAGATACTTTGAACGTCAGCTGGCCTTATTCAGATTTCCTTCACCGCCTCATGGAACAGCGTGTGCAAATATGTTGGTGGATTTTTTAATCGATGATTAGCACATGAAACGACTCTTCCTCCAGGCTGTTTAACTCTGACACAGTCTCTGTAGGCATGAATGGAAAGTAATTAGGATGGTGGTCCAACTAAACAGCGGATAAACCAACAGGCGATGGGAAAGTGGAGTGCATGGCGTGGTTCTTTTTAGCTCCTGAAGCTGTATTTTGGTGCTTTAAAGGTTAGCGTACGGTCATACTGACACAGTTTATTGATTTTCTTTTTTTTTTCCAACCATTTTAATCCCATTACAGCTGAGTACAGTCACTGTGTCACTCGGTCTTCTTGGCCAAAGACATTTCATATTAAGACCAGGAGGTAATTTTGCAATAATATGCTGCCCTTTATAAACTTGGCAGAGAGTCTACATTTTAATTCTCTCTTGCTTAATGGATAACAGATCTTTCTTTGAATGCAAGCACTTCTTTTTCCAACTTCTTTTAACACAAATTGTAACTACAGACCCTCCCCTGAGATGGTATCAATGCTGCAAAGTTTTTTTTTTTGTTTGTTTTTTTAATAATACACTTGACCTGATATATTTTTAAGCATCAAGATGAAAGTAAAAGCATGCTATCGCCCGAAAAAAAAAAAAAAAATACAGGACCAACAAATTAGAAAGGTCAGTTGGTCCAGTGACTCTACAAGCTGTGCAACTAACACTGAAAGAGCTTCACATGACTCCCACCTCATCTCAGTTACTGTATAATTAAATACTCTGTGTGAGTCTGTGCACCAGGTTATACAAACACCTAAGCCTAACAGTTGGTTTCTCAGTTTCTCTTCTTTCTTTCTTTCTTTCTTTCTTTCTTTCTTTTTTAATCAAATTGCTTCATTGCCTTTTCCATTTGCTCCAAACAGAGATGCCACATGTATTTCTAAGAATAAAACATAAGATGACGTCGGACCTACTTTTGGAAAAACAACTCACTGCAGCTCTGGTTCCTCCATCCTGAAGTAAAAAAAAAAAAAAAAAAAACTGAGTCCCTTAGTGTACTCTTTCATTCAAACTGTTCAGCAGTTCCAGCAGACGTCACACTCACGACACTGTAAATAAAAGATTGTCAGCTGAACACGTTTTATCTTCCAACATCGGAACGTATTCAGTCTAACTTGCCTGCAGTCAAACTGCATTGATAAAAGTGGAAGACTGCACAATGACACAGCTGAAAACTCAAGGATACCTGGCACTGCACAGCGGTTTGGCCCAGACTAAACACACAACGGAAGATTGAGAGTAAAGCAAACTGTGGAGGAGGATCACTGTTTGACAAGTGAAAATCCTCCTCGTTTGTTTGTGCTCGCACTTGTAAATGTACGAACTAAAGAAGTGATAGTATTATCTTTGCTCATCTGTTTATATTTTGTTTTTGTTTTTTTTCCTGTATTTTAATTTAACTTCTTATTTTTTTACAAATCTCTGACTGATGAGCTGCAGGACCAAAGTTTCCTTAACCTAATGAAGCATGTGGCTATATTCAGTGACTTCTCCATTTCCTCACATTAATTCCAAACTGGCAATATTACTCTCGAGACTTTGACAGAATACATGATTAATCACTTGTGCAACATATTCACTAAGGAGCCTGTGTGGAATTTCTAGAATTGGAGAAATTACAGTGGCTTAAATTATAGTTATATACACAATATGAAAACCTGTTACCTAAAGCAGTCTTTGCACTTTTTGGGTAAAAAATACATTTAGTGTACTTTTTTTGTAGCCTCAGTTCTTTACTATTGCATCTACGATGATAAGTATGTTTGTAAAGCACGTTGAGCTGAATTTTGTGCAGTAGATAAAGCTTAATATTGTTATTATTACTGTCATTTATTGTTTAATCATCAATACTGTACACGTGACTATATAACCTTTTACTGAAGTCCATTGTGATTTTTAAGCTAAAAATGATGAAAAGTGACTGATCTGTCAAAACATTTCACTGAGTGAACTTTGTGGGATTAACTTGATAAACTGAAGCCTTAGACTTCTGCTTGAAATGTAATAATTACATCTTTCACATGACTATTTTCTTTTATTTTTGCTGTTTCTGCCTCTTAAATCAGCCAGTCATTTTTAAAAGGTTGAAACACTAAAATCCTAACTTCTAAATCTACCCATAGAGAATATTTCACACATTTCATTCATGTTTTGTATTAATATTCTGTTTTAACGCTGTACCTTAGGCCATAACTGAAAAACAAAATCCCCAAATCATTAATTCCTCCTCGGTGCCTCGAGGCTTCCCTCCACAGCCCTCCCCCCGCTTCACGCTGTACAGCTGTGCAGGACCTTCACCTCTGCCCCCCTGCTGCGCCACCCACTGCTGCTGCGCAGCTTCAGAAGCACCAAGAAAGAGGCAGACAAAGAAAATCAGTGCACTGGAGACAGACACACACACACACACACACACACACACACACACACACACACACACACACACACACACACACACACACACACACACACTGATGTCTCAATTTAAACTGCACTCGGTGTCACTGACATCGCTCCCATTCAGCTCTCAGGGGGAAAAGCACACGAGGGGGCATTAATCTCATAACATCCTATAGAATTCATATTAATGCCACATGTCAGCCCCTTCCCCCTGAAGATGTCACACAGCTGATATCTCTGCTAAATCGTTAGGGAATATAAAGAGGTGTCCACACTGTTCATCTGGCTCCTGGATCTTCATTTGACTCCAAGAGTTTGTTTTTAAAATGAACAATTTTCACCACATCACTCTTCATCTGTATCTCTTTCTTTATTTCTGTAATTTTACTATTTGCTAACCTGTGGATCATTCATGCTTCCAGATGAATCCATACATGGGTGCGTTTCACTCCTCAGATGTATTTCCTTAACAGAAATCCTGAGGGTTTCAACTGAAACTTTACCAGCGGGGTCTGTTCAAAGCTGTGTCTTCCAACCACTCTGTCTTCTGTTATGAAATGTTTGAAAAATAAGCTTGTAAGTTTTTAAGATTTCCTTTTTGGAGGGAAAGGAAAAATCCTTCGAGAAGTCACTCTGAGATTACAGGGCTTATATGGAATGAAAGGAAGAGCCAATTAGCCCCGTTGATGTGATTTGCATCTCCTGTTTAATTAGCGTGGCAGTGACTCTAAACGCAGGCCACACTTCTGACATGTGTGAGCACGAGATAGAGAGACGAGAGAGCTGCGAGGAAGCGGGGACGGATAGAAGTGGTTAAAATGAAGCTACCTCTCCCTCTTGCTCCTCTTTGATATGGACATGAGCTACCATCTGCCTCAACTGTGTGATTTCTGCTCTTTCTCTGTGATGCCATTTGGTCACATTTGGCTGCTACCGGGATGAACACGGGTGCATTCGCAGGTCAGTTCACCCACATTAAAGGAAAAAAAAAAAAACCTCTCCTCCCCTCATCATCTCACTATGTGGAGTTTTTGATTTGCCTCCAAAAGTGAACTGTTGTTTTAAATGCTCAGTGGTGAAAAAAATAATATTTAAAAAATCTTACCTGCCTCAAAAGAATTTATAAATTTCATTTCACGGACATTTTTATTGGTCCTCTGCTAGAAAGTTTCACCCGTAAGAATTGAGGATTGTGGATTTTCCAGAGTAATTTAGCAACTGCTTTTTTGCAGGCGCTCCACAGGGACAGGACTGTTGGGATGTTTTTTTTTTTCAGGCAGATCAGACCAAACTGAAATATTATATGTCTGCTAACAATCCACAAATTTCCTTCAAATTTTGAATATTCAGGCATCTTTCAGGACATTAACAAAATTATTAGATGAAAGAAATGAAAAAAAATCAACTGATTTTTCTCACTGCTCTCATTTGATCTAATTATCCACTTTTTTTTTTTCCATTTCTTTACATGAACTAATACTAAACCAATGACCATAACATTAGACATTGTTTTATAGCTCAGTAAACAAAACTAGCAGTCTCTGAAGAAGGATTTAATCAAATTGATACTCTCGAAAGTAAAAAAAAAAAAAAAGTATAAAAACAGCAGTTGTTAACATGAACACAATTATTTCCTCCAACAGTTCAGACGCATGAAACTAATAAGTGACTCAAAAATTCCCCGCAGGTGTCAGTGTGAGTGTATCTGATCGCCTGCCTCTCTCTGTTTGTC
This sequence comes from Salarias fasciatus, assembly GCF_902148845.1. Taxonomy (NCBI): domain Eukaryota; kingdom Metazoa; phylum Chordata; class Actinopteri; order Blenniiformes; family Blenniidae; genus Salarias; species Salarias fasciatus. Next base: position 15,193,374 of record NC_043745.1, on the reverse strand, counting down.
CTGTGATGAATGAATGATGAGCTTACAGCCTGATGGTTTGGGTTCCAGTGCTCCATGATCAAGCTGTATAGAGTAGTAAAGAATGGAATAATAGACATATACCTTTAGTTTCAAACTTTTTAATTGAACTTTTAAATTTAAAAAATTTCCTAGTTCATTTTTCAACATGTTTTTTTGTGCTATTTCAATGAATAATTTTGATTTTGGAAAAATGTTTTTGGCTTAAGTGCTTCTCTAGAAAAATCATGCATGATGATGGGGTCTTATAATTATTTCTCTCCATACATGTGAACTTGGAGACATTTATTTGCAGCAGTTTTCCCCAAATATGAGTTAAACATATGGTCACAGCCATCAGCATTTTCCATTTCACTTAAAGACATCAAAACAGCCAAGTCATTGCTCTCCCTCTCTCGATATATACGGCCAACTTGTCAAAACAACCCATTTCGGGATCATTTATAGGAGAAGTAAATTGGAAACTTTCAGAGCGGAGGGCTGCATCAGTGGAATAGTCATGAATCATCAGTGTGAAGAGAGGAGGTCTCCTGTGTAGCGGCGGGAGAGGGGCTGAGTGAAATGTGGGGACATTTTTGGGACCGCTGGAGCGCGACAAGGTGACGACACGGAGATGAGTCTCGGTCTCGCTGATGCTTGTGCAGGAGGCGCCCGCTGGCTGCAGCCTGCAGGGCTGACCACACCTTGTACGCGGAGTTTGTCCTTGTTGCTCGTGAACAACTTACATCTTCCCCCCTTTAGAAATATTACACAGTTTGACCTGACAGTGACTTTACAAATAGGGAAGGAGAATCTTCAAAGTCATGAAGGCTTATCCTCTCGGGGCCTGAAGCGTCTGCACTGACTTAAAAGAGGGCTTCGGCTTCATTTAAGTTCATATTTCTATTCCTCCATCCTTCCGTCCATGTATACTACTTCTTCCAAACATATGCTCTCATATTCACTCTTTCAGACAATTTAGGATCACCAATTAATCCCACGTGCATCAATAATAATATTGAAAAGGGTGTCATCTGCATATTATGTATTATACTGTATAATAACTATACATCAATAACAATACATACAAACCATGCATTGAATGAAAAGATCTCTAATGTTCCTAATGAAGCGATTTTTGTTACACTGGGCTTTTCAGATGCTTGTTTTTGAACACAGACTAAGGCCATCTGGAATAATTCTGAGGAGGATGAGCATTAGAAATCAGTTTAACTATCCCAGATGGCTAATATCTGTGTTTACCTTCAGACTCAGAAACAAATGCTCGACATGAAAATGATTCATGCAAAATTGAAGTTTGTTCAGGGAGCTCCTGGCAGATCTGTCGTTTTGCCATCAATAATTACTGTGAATGTCTTTGTGCACCTCTGCAGTTCTTTGAGACGCTACAGATAAATGAAAAGGCCAAAAGAGCATGACCTATTAACACATTAATGGGAAATTTATCATGCCAGCAGAAACCAGAAATGTCATTCAGCCCACTCATTTGCATGATTGCATTAAACCTGCAAGTCACAAATTTCACATGCACATACTATATACACTGTCTGTGTGTGCACGCACATGTGCGCACACGCATGTGTAAGTAATGAAACAATCACCAAAAACCTTGATATCACTAACATAAGCTCAGATCTGCTGTTTGGGATTGAATTGTGTCGCTAAAACCAGATTTGAAGCTGATCTCTAAATCTCTTGTTGTCTGTCATATACTTAACCCCAATAAAACCTCAGCGGGGGGGCCGTGACCTTAATATGAATGACTGCTGCGTGTGCGCTGCTTTTGAGTTCATGTGGAACAGCAAGCAGACGCTATCTGACAACAGCAGCAGATTTCCAGTGATGTGGTTAAACGGAGATTTTGACACTGAAAACAAACTGAAAGCATTCAATATTAACACAGTGTACTCATTTTATTTCTTATCCAAGAGCTTCTGACTGAGATAGAAAACAATGCAGTATATTTGTTTTTTAATTTGTACTATTTGACGATTTATACTGTGTCACAAATGTGTTTGAGGAAAACTCAGAGTATGCAGTGAATATGTAGTGAAATGCAAAGAAATCATTCACACAAGAGATCAATAAAGTAAGTTGTTTTGTTTTGTTTGTTTTTTGCAATTAAAAAAAAAGAACCCTACACTAAGGGTTTGTTTCAGCTGCTCTCTTCCAGGAGCCACGTTCAATCATACGCTCCAGATGTTTGATTTGGCACAAATGATGGGTAACCTTACCTGACTCAGCCTGAGCAGTAGGGGGAGCTTCAGGTTGATGCAGCGGGATTCCAACAAGTGAACATCTGGATACAAGCTCCCCTCTTTAATCTTTAGGTCACCACTACTCTGCAGGGAAAAAAAATTACATTTCAAAATAGACTCATTTTAATCTTTACAGGAGTAATCCTTATTTGAAGGTGAGGTATTATTTAAGTCTAGGCAGCAAAGAGGAGCAACAATGATTTGATTTTTGGTTTGGTCATCCATAAAGGGAAGCAAAGTGAAGAAAATTGGAGGGAAAAAAAAAGTAAAAAGGCTAAATTGGAGCATTTGTCATACGTTTAACCCTCACCTGTCACAGTTATTGGCTGGGTACCTCAGAGTGGTTGAAAAAAACAAAACAAAAAATAAACTCATCAGAAGATGACAACATATCCAGAGAAAAGTGTCTTGATTCTGTCAGAGCGAACCATCAGGATGTGGCCTGAAGCTCTCAGTGCCTGCTTTACTTTCCGTCAACATATTTCTTGAGGTTAATAGTCAAAAAAAAAAATCTGACACACCGTTGCATGTCATTAAAAACAAGGAGCTGGAGACTAATTATTAATTTAATCTTCTCGCCTCCAGGCCAGAGTTGTAGGGTTTGTGTTATGGATGAGTTCGATTTGTACCCGCTCTCCTCATGTTTTTGTATTCCAAAGTACAAACTGTGATCATTTGATGGGACGTCAGAAGTGGAGCTGAGATAGCAGCCACTCTGGGATAACTGCATGACTGAAAGAAGTTCTCCTTACCCTTTTTTTAGGGGTGAAAAGAGATTACATGAGTGGCCGAGCCTGGTTGTGCTCAGGTCTTTGCCTTTGTATCATAATCCCCTGTAATTCTCTTTGTGGTGGACGCTCTGGGCTGTCATTCATTGTTTGATTGCGGCTGGGTTGCCCTCAAAAGAAAGGAAAAGAACACCACTGATATGCAAAGACAGCAGGGAAACTTTCTTTGACATTTTTTGGAAAAGTATGAGAGAGAGAGAGAGAGAGAGAGAGAGAGAGAGAGAGAGAGAGAGAGAGAGAGAGAGAGAGAGAGAGAGAGAGAGAGAGAGAGAGAGAGAAGAAGCAGTATATTCAGAGCCTTCTCTCTGTAGTGTCACCTCTGATAGCTGGAGTATAGCTTGTTTTTTCAATATCACTCCATAAAAAAAAATCACAATTTATTGCTGGAATTTGCAAGAAGTAGTGAATGCAATGATTTTCTGCTGTGCACAGGCTTTAAATAGCATTTCAGCTTTATTTTAACCTATTGTTCAAAATAATGTATACATTAGTCATGGTGACATTAACCTTTTCACCTTCATTGTGGAACCTCTAGAAAACTGTAAGAGACCAACAATGCATACATTTATACAACTGCTACGTAAAATCTTATATTATTCTCAGGACAAGTCAGAGAGAAAGAAACACATTCTATATGTATAGATAAATCAGGCAAGTTATGATTTTCTACACTGACTTTTAACACCTGTTCAATGATTCTGCTGTTAACAGCAACGTATCATCGTCATACCATCCATTCGTCATCGGTAGTACATTATGATGTAGTAGTTCAGGGTTGCGGGGTGATGGCGCTGACCCCAGCTGACTGTGAGCGAGGTCAGGATCCACCCTGGACAGGTCGCCATCCATCACAGAGCAAACACAGTGGGTGTGGTCAACCACACCCACACACATTCACACCTCAGGGCAATGTATGGTCAGCGATTACCCTCACATGCATGTTTTTGAACTGTGGGAGGAAAACCGGATTTGCTGTGGGAAACCCAATTACACACAGGGAGAACATGCAAACTCCACCCAGAAAGGCCTCGCCAGTATTTGGTTTTTATTAAAACAATGAAAATACAACACAAAGTTCAAACAAAAGTGATCAGGTAGAACTTAATATGTCCTTGATCTGACCTTACTGGTATTTATGTCCATTTGTTAATGTAAATAAATGCATGAATATTTCTCAAGTGTTAAAATCTCGTGTACTGATGCCGTTTAGATTTGTCATGGAGCAACTGTGTAACACAGAACATCTGCAACTTACACTCTTTACAACGAATAGACAGTTACCCGAGTCAACAAGCACCAGATGGAGAAACTCAACACACTAACTGAACAATCCCGAGGAGTTGCCACTAATGCTGAACCGTCCAGGTGTGATCCAGGTGTTGACTGGACCGCACGTGGAGTTTCGTGAGTTTCTCTGCACTTTTACCTCAGGAGTTCAGTCTCTTGCAGGGAAGGTGAGCGTGAGCCCTGATCCGTGGCTTTCTCCCTTTTGTTCACTCACTGGAGGTGATCCAGCATGTGTGAGCGCTGAGTGGCTGCAGGCTGGGAGCGTGCGCTGTGGGCGGAGCTAAAGTTTGTGGGCTTGAAAGCGACCGTCCAGCCCGTGTGGAGCGGAGGAGGCTCGTCCTGGAGCGCACCGGGGATGGACCGCTCCTCGTTCAGTCTTCTGAGCGCTTTGTGGATTTAGACGTGCTTTCTGCAGTTTTTTGTTGTTGTTTTTTTCCCTCCGTCGTCTGCGGGGACTGTCTGCTGAGAGCGAGGCTCGTGTCGGTAAGATCTCCTCGCGCCTGCTCGGGTTTCTGTGGTTTCCATGTTAAACACCTTCCAGAGATCAGCGGCAGCAGACAGCAGGGGTGAAACTGTTCAACCGGAGGATTGATGGTATATAGATCTGCTCAGCCTGTTATGAACATTTTAAGCTATCAAGCCATATTCATGCCTTTATTTACTTGCAATGGAGCGGATAACAATGATTCAATTACACTCGTAGCTCATTTTTTTCTTATTATTAAACCAAACTTTGAATATATTTCCACATGGGCTTTGCTGTCTTGGTTATTCACATGCCCTGAATGAGGGCTGTTCTCAAACTAAATGCAGCACTGGATAAATGTGCTGTGAAAACTGTTTGTATTATTTGTATTCTTGGGTCAGAAGCCGGCCTTGTGGTGTTTGGATCCAGCCTGATGGGCTTGCTTCTCTGCTTTTTGTCGACCCATGTGGGTAAACAGCTGCTGTTTGCATCCAACGTGAAGGCATAACAAACCCAAAACGAGTCTGTGTTACTGGCTCTGCTTTATTTTCACAAAACTGGGGGAAAAAAAAAGGAAAAGAAAATTGTTGAGAAAGTTTCTCCGTGTAAAGCCCTGATTAATCACACATTGCAGTTGTTTGCACCACAGGGATCCTGCTTTGCAGTTGCTTAATGACCCTCACTTGTTTCCTGGTATTCTCTCCCAAATTGCCGCCCTCTCTTATCTTTGCTGGCATGTTGTAAATGTGTTGACATACGCCCCATATCAATTTGCATTTTGGCATTATGATGCCCGAAACTAGAGGTGTCAAACATCAGGTCCACGGGCCGAAACAGGCCTCCAGAAAGATTCAATCTGGCCACAGGATGCATGGGTGAAAACGGAGGGTATAGGAACCATGGATTCGCTGGAGGTCTGCCCCTTTGCTAGATGGCATCCGAAATGTGAGTTTATCCATTTTAATGCTTTCCTTATGCACTTTGCCGCTTTGATGCAGCTGCCTGCCACTAGTCGGCACTGCAGACCACACCTTCACCTTCAGTTGAATGCAGCCGGGATTTGAACAGGCATCGTCTTGCAAAATCTGTCTGCACTTTAATCTGCAAATGAAAACAAGGTAGGGTGTTGGCTGTGCCAAAAAAAAACAAAAAAAAAACAAGCAAGAACAAATAGTATCTCATCGCTTTGCTAAACAAATGCTTAATCGTTTTCATCAAGTCTTCAGCCTCCATGAAACAACAGCTGCTTCCAGCCACACTTTGGACAATTCCAATGCAGAACGAGGACAAGCTGTGTTTCCATGTAACTTTATTGGAAGTGAGGTTTTTTTTTTTTTGGATGCTCATGTTTAGCCTGAATGCAAAGTTTAAATTTTGAAACATTTTCCTGTTCTGTTGTTTAGTCAACACACAAATTGTTTGCCTGAAATGCCCTCAATCAAAACAAGCACCAAAAATTGTTTTCCAATTTTTTGATAAAAGTAACTTCATGATTCGTCCTCAGATGCGGGTGAATAACGCAACAATGAGCGGCAAATGGGGTTTTGACATAAAGCAGCATAAAAGAGTAGCTTTGGGTAAACTAAATTGTATTATAATGAATGGTGAGTTTGCAAAAATGTCCACATGGACATTTGCAGAAATCATGTAGATGAAGAGCTGAGAGTCTTATGCCTAAATCTTTGGTAAAGAGGGATTCAGATTGCTGGCCTTATTGTGTGTTATTTTAGCTTTTCTGAAAGTACATTTTTCTTACCATTTTCAGGATGCACTCTTACTTCAATGCACCAAGACTGAGATCAAAATTGGAGTTGTAGTAATTCATAGGCTACTATACTGTATGTTTACTGCTTTGGTCCCATTACAGCCATAGTGGGCTGCATGTGGCTCCTGAACTAAAACAAGTTTGACACCACTTCCCCACGGACTGTGTCAAGCCCATTTTTTCAGGATTACTTATAAGACCTGTACTTTCTATTTTGCAACAGCTATATATCTTGTCATTGTTGTACTTGCTTCTAAGTGTTTCAGTGTTTAGATTTTACTTATGCATTGTCATAATTGGACTCTAAATGATTGGTGAAGCTGCATTTTTCCCTTTAGGCCTCTGCTGCTCTTCCTCCTTTTCACCACGGAGCGATACTGTATCACTAACGCCGATAGTGTCTTGCTTTCAAAGTGTAAACAAAACTGAAGAACTCTTCCCTGAAAACACGTGCAGAAGATCAGAATGCATGCCTGACCCCATCCTCCCTCTCTGTCTGTGAGACACGCAGACCCCCACCCACACATTCACGCACTCAAAACAAACACAGAGTCTCCACCCAACACTCCACCCACTGTAACAACTTCAGAGGAATGGTCAGCATGTGGAGAGGCTGTGGTAAAGAGCTGGAGGGGAAGTGAGGACCGGGGAGGGGAGATACTCTGCAGCATTTAACCCCCGCAGGGTTAGTGATAGCCCACATGAATGTCCGGAGGGAATGGGACTGCTCAGCGAACGTGCTTGCTCACAGCCCTTCCATATAATGCTGGGATGTGGGAAAACTGTCACTTGGCTGGGATGAAGTCAGATCGTTCCCAGAGACACGATGCACATGAAGCCAACCACGTTTCATCAGCGAGGAGACTTGTTGTCCATCTGAAGGTTAGAATTCTCTTGGAGGTTTGTTTTCTTTGAGGGTTTTTCTGTAATTCTGTTTGTCTAACATTTGACACCACGGTTGCCTCGGTATGAGGAATTTGTGGGAATTCTTTTGAGTGTTAACGCAACTTAAACAGTAAAAAGTCACACTTTGTCTTCACACGTCAGTGATAAGGTTTGCTGGTTCACATTTGCATTGAAACTTGGCTGTGGACCTGCTTGCAGACGGGCCCTGCCGTGTCCTGGCATAGCTTTTCAGTTGCAAAACTATTCATATGCTGCATGACCTGCAGGTCCTGCAGAGAGGCTGCTCCGGCCAAACAGGAGGCTGCATGTTGGGTCGAGGCAGAGTTGATGTGAATGAGATCGGACTCAACCTGTGCCCGAAGCCCTTTTTATCTTCCTCCATTGTTCTTCCATTGTTTTGCATTGGAGGAAAAATGCACCTTTTAGAAGCTGATAGAATCTAATGTCTATATAAACCTTAATCCATAACAAACTCTGCCGTTTCTGGCCCATCCCTCTAATTAAAAAAACATTGACAGATGTATGTTAATCTCTGCTTTGTTTCCAAGTTACAAAACCATGTTGCATAACCTTTGTTGACCGTGAGAGAAGGTTTATGTCACTTTCAGTGTCCGTCAGTACTGATGTACCCTCTCCCTCTGTGTTGGCTCTCATGAGAGCTCAACTGAGTGTCTGTCTTTGGGTGGAAATCTGTTATATAACAGGTTCTCCTCCAGAGAGAAATTAATGTCTTCTCCATTTTCCTTCTCTTGTTTTGAGAGAAATGTAGAGGAAAAGATAAACTATGACTTCGTAACGGGGACCTGTGTGCCTGGAGTGTTTTCCTTTGAGAGTCTGCTGATAGCCATTTCTTAGATTTCATTTGCGGATGATACGGATACACTTATTGTGTTTTGATTTTTCCTCAAGACCATTTCAGTTTTCCATATTTACATGAATAATCACGAAATGAACTCGTATCATTTGACAATAAAAACAAATATCTTTTCATTCCTACATATGCCAAGAGGGAACAACCTGGTGCTTGCTGCAAAATAAAAGGCTGACTTTTCAGCACTTACATTATTATTTCTTTTTCCCCTTGCAAATTTAGAAACTTTATCCTGCCTCAGTCTGTGTTCCGGTTGTCCTTGACTCCCCGTTTGTCAGGTTTTACAGCTGTCTGTAGTTTTCATACTTTAAAGTAATAACAAGTTAACTTTAACAAGGCTTTAACTGCAATCATATAAAGTATTGAACACAAAATGCTGATGGTAGCATTCACTGTTTTGATTTATCTAGTTGTAATCAGCTGTAATTTCATTTAAAAAAAATTCAGATTTTCAGGTATCTGATAAACAAAGTGACTTTCAAATGCTTTCTCATTGCTGACAGTATTTGCCGTGTCCTCCTCAAAACCACGGCTCCCGCACCCTGCACATCTAGAAACATCACCAACTACCAGAAAGCAGCGCGAAGGAACTCTGCTCCCACATATACAAGTCACGGTGTTGAACTTCCTGCCTGGCCAACAGACAGATGATTCATGATCGTCTAACATGAGGTTCTCAGTACCGTCAAAAACGCAATAATATCGAATAACTGCAGGATCTTCAAAGGGGGAAAAAAGTGGAAGAAACACTGTTTCACTGACTATTCCACAGCCATAGAAACAAAATAATCATAATAATCACAAGAGGGTGTCAGGTTTCTGCTGCCTTTACGCACAGATACAGATGTTTACTCTTGATTATGTGATCAGATGAAATTAACTGGAGGTATTGTGTTATTGTGTTTTACTTTAGCTGCAGGGAATGTGCTTCATATTATTACAGTTCTTTAATTAAAGAAAAAAAAAAGGTGGATTTTTCAGTTCTTTTCCTCTGTGTTTGGAAATCAATTCATCATAACATTAGCAGCCCTTCTAATTATTTCCAATTATTTCCCTTAGTTACCGTCAGGAAATCAATTCATTAAGATCCCCATCTGTCCCATGTATCAGCTATTATCACAAGGGCCGTTGCCACGAGGGAAGAGACTGTTGACTTACTACTTCCTGTATTGGCGGCGACTGCTAAAAAAGGCAAAGAAGGATCCTATACTTGACGGTAAACACCGAAGTGCTTCAGCTGGTCCCTTTGAAGTTGACATGTTTGCTGAGGGTAAACAGCCAACTGACGCTAAGAGATAAACCTGACAAATGACTTGGACAAACTGTCACGTTTCCACTCGATATGAGCAGTTTCGTGGTCGAGGCTCACGGTGACAGTCATTGATATTCATACCTGGACACACCGAAGCGATTTCAGTTTTGGTCTGACGGGGTGAAGCGGGGACCAGAAACAGAATACGGTCATCTGATACGCTTTGAAATCCTATTGCCCAGCTTGTCAAACCATGTAAATAAATGAGTCCTCACACTGGTTTAACTCCAGGGATTATTCCCACCATTCTCCTCCCCTCAAAGCTCAGTGTGTGGGTCATGAGATGAATGGTCCACTGTGGGCTGCCAGTCTTTTGGATTAGATGGTGTGATTAGCAGATGGACTGTGATGCTAACACCGCGTGGCCCGGACCTTACAACGGCTCCTGTTGTGTGATTGCATGTCTGTACAGTTTGTTCACAGTCTTGACTGCCTTCATCATCATCATCATCATCATGGATCCAGGCGATGAAGGAGACGTTATCCTGTGTTCTGGTCATTTGCAGCTATCTTTTCTATCTGACCTGGAAAGTCACACAGAGATCCGAGTGATGTCTTCAGACAATCATTAAATTCACTTCTGTCAGAATTCAGAACCCTAAGTGAGAGGAGTTTTTAAAGTCCCGTTTCTCTGGCTCTAATGTTTTGTGAAGTTCACACCAAAGACAGAACGGTGAGCTGTAATGGGGGGGGGGGGGGATTTCCTGATTGGTCACTGTGCTCCATTAGTTTAAATAGGTCATCGGGTTAAAAGTGTGGAGAGTTTCTCTGCCCAGAAGCACATAATAAAGAAAAGGAGATTAGTGTAATCTATTTTCCCGTCAGTTTGTCGTCTAATAGCCATTTATCCCTGGGCAGTAAAGTTCATTTCTTCTTATGTGGCTTTAACATCTCTTTCAAGTCTCCATAGTTTCTGTAACGGCGGCCGTGTCGAGTGGGGAATTATGCCTCCTATCACACTGCGTTCTGAGTGACGCGCAGCTCATTATTGACGCTTTGCAAGTTTTTCAAGAAGCGATCTCCCACCGTTCCCCGTCAGGCTTGAATAATTTGAGGTAAGGGCAAGTCTGTATCAGAGGGAATAAGGTGACCCGCACTCTCCTTAAGCACTTATCTCCTCTGCCAGCTCTGCTTCACTCACTTGTTTGAAATGATAATTACTGCTTCCTGCATGGCGAAAGCAGAACAGTATGTACACTAATGTAAAAAGAAGTTAGAATAAATCCTCACGAGCTACTGCTGCTGAGAATCGGGCTGGAAGCAGTGTCGCATTTTGCTCTTCATGTCAGAACGAATGTCACCAAAAGACATCCGTTGGTAAGCCTGAAGATTTCACAGAGGAAGGTTAGAATCGCTTCGTCGTTGCATTTAAATGAGTGTCTTTTGGTCAGAGACTCGGACGGACGTGACGGGATTATGGAAACGCTGCATGTACTGTCATTCCACAATTAACACAGATCGAGCTGCGAGCTCGGGGTCATGCAAAGCCAATTAGGGCATATTCTCTGGCCAGACTGGCACCTGATTAACATGAGAGAAGGAACCAAACAAGGGGAGCTGCCACCCAGAGAATTTTACATCCTCTTCAACAAAATCTAAAAAAACCCAAAGTATTGCGTTTGGCTGAATAAAACTGGAGTTTAAAAGTTTTCAGTCGTTCTAACACAACCAGATGCACAAGTTTTACTCCTGCATTTTTAGACAGCAGTTTGACCTAGCTTGGAAGATTTACGATACGTAAAAAGGAAAGCAGGACTTCAAACAGAAGAAGCGGACTGCCTGCGAACTGTAAACATGGGTGGTGACGGAGACAAACCGTCTCGGTTTGATGTACTGAAAAGCTTAGAGTCCATTTTACCACCTGTCCTTGCAAATGTGTTTTATGAATTGCAGTCAGCCTGCAGACCATTGATAGCTGTCTGGGCATCGACTTTGAAATGCATCCTTATTGCTCAACTGTTGGAGGATGATTGTCCGTGATATCTTTTTAAATACCTGCTAATGGCCATGTTATTTCAGCATCTGAACTGATATAGTGGTTAGTGTTTGTCTTCATGGCTCTGGCTTTGCTAAACATAAGCAGATAAGCAAATTGTGCATGTGTGGGACTGAAGAGGAGGATTCGGAGGACTGGGCAGCCTCGGCAGCACGTGCCAACTCTGATTGCTCTCCAGTTGAGTACATCTTGTGCCTGTTATGCTAAAATGGAGCTTTGATCCAAATTCAGTTCCACCAGTGGCTGTTTGTGAGGTGAGGGAGGGAGGGAGGATTTTTATGGGGTCGTGAGAATTGACTGGGTTATGACCCAAATATTGGGACTTTTGACAGCTGTTTCTTTCCCTTCAGACAAAAACCAGTGGAGAACCAGGTCAGCCGTCCACTGTAGGTCAAACACAGAGGGCAAGACAAACACACCATCTCACATTCACAGCAATGGACAGTACAGATACTCAGAATAACCCACACATGCATGAGAAGACCGTGCAAGCTGCACAGAAGGCCTGCCAACCAGTCCCGATTCTGGGATATTCTTGCTGTGCAGTTACCACCAGTACATTCACTTCAGGTTTTTGTTAGTTGAAAAAGGTCTTCATTGTGCACGAGAATGCACCAGGGACATAGTGCAGCAGGATGCATTACAGCCAGCCATCAACACTAAGATGATTCTGTGAATAATTAATAGCACTTGCAGGGGAAAGTCATCATCCTGATAATATCAATCTGCGATCACACATGTGAATCAATAATTAAGGATTTAATTGAATTTCAGTTTCGTGAGACTCCCACATTAATATGTAATGAGCTATCCTGTTGTGTCCAAGAAATGATTCTCAATAGACTGAGATGGAAATAGATTAGAAGAGTTTCTTCACATTTTTGTCCGAAGCCTGTTGTATTGTTTTTCAGAAAACAGTCAAATGGAAAGTAATAATCTGCAACTCACGATCATAATTAGAAATATGTTTAGGCTAGTGAAATGAAGAGCTGCATGTTAGATCTGTGAATATTTGTATTTTTTTATTTATTTTTTTTTATGGTATCTTTTGTAGAAATTTGTCCCTTTCAGAGGAGCTTTTCCTTCAGGCTTCAGCATCCCGAATCCTCAGTTTGCAGCTGTTATGCATTGCAGACCTTAAAGTTGGAGTGTGCATCAAGGTTTTCACTTTATCTGGGGTTAAAATCCTCTCTGCAGTGTGTTGACATTGAGGCCTCAGCAGGTTTGAGTGCCAAGAGAAAATCGAGTTACCTGCAGGGTAGAAAATGATATTGGAGAGACAATAGAGAACATTTTTCTGTTATGTTTGTGTTTTTTTTTTTTCCCTCTTCTTCTGAACTGTCACGTAGAAGAAAAGAGTCGAAGCAAAAAAGCGGTGGTTTATGCACTTCTGAGATCTTATATGCAGCTTAGCTTTTTGAACTTTTGCATTTAATCAGTATTTAATTTCCTTCTCTATGGGAAGTTCCCCTTCAAGAAGTGCACTCCATTTGTTAAGAGGAGGTTGTCCATATTAAAAAGCACTGAGAGGCTTCTGTGAGAGGAAATCCTGGAGATTTGACTCTGATAGGCCTTATAGCCAAGAAAGCACCGCTGTGGAAATGCTTGAGTTTTCCAGCTATATCTTAGTGGGGACTTCCTGCTTTTAAAATTCCTCCTACCTATTAGCAACATGTTTTGCTGTTTTACAGCCAGAAATGACGACATCAGACCTGCATGGTGATGATGGGGCGCCTCTCTAGCTCCGGGCTGAACTGGGGTCATGTTATGAGCGCGCTTTTAGTGTAGAAATGTGTGTGAGAAGCCACGGAGGGCGAGTGAGGGCGTGTGCGCTGCAGTTTGCATTGGGTGATGTCATTTTTCGTCCCACTGTCTTTATCGCTGCGCCGGCTCATCCAGACATGCTGATTCATGGTTTGACGCTGTGTAAACGCACCGATTCACTGTGATGATGAATTTACTATGAGCTCTGCCAGCTTAGGAAACAATCGCTGCCGTCTCGGCTGCAGCACGGGGTGCTCACGGTTTATTTTTAACCCAGTCGTGATTTATTTAGCAGTCGGCTTTCTCGGTGCCGAGAGCGGTGAGCTCAACTGAAACCTGCCTTTTTACTCCCCCGATGTCCCACTCCCAGGTGGATCTGGGAGGAGTCATGTGGTTCTTCACATATCCACCATGAAAACAACACTTCTCCCCATGGCAGAATCATTAGCATAAGAACAAATGCTAAAATGAGCTGAATGTAAACTAAAATTAGTTAAAAGGCCTTATTGATACAGTTTTTTTTTTTTTTTTTTTTTTTATTGTGTATTGGTTTTCAAATTGATTATACAGTCTACAAGATTAGTTATTAAAAAAGAAGTTGCTGTAATATGTGGAGCTGTCGGGTGCTAGTATAGTGAACTCTAAGGCTGATTCCTGGTGTTTTAGCTGCTTATAGTTCAGTATTTTGCTGTAGGATTTATGAAAAGCCAGTTTGGAGAGCCTGTATCCACAATAATGAAACACTATGCTGAGCACGTGATATTGATGCACTCTAGAATATCATTAAAGAAATCATAGTTTTAAGTATGTGTGTTTTAGTCAAATGAACAAGGCCAAGTTATTTATTTTCTCTGTTTTATGTAATTATGAAATTTTCTGTTCTTGTGTGTGTTTGTCTGAGCTGTGTTTAATGTAGGTCTGGTATAATTATACTTTCACTAACTGATATTGAACCACCCTCATTAGAAGCACTTGGTCAGATCCAATGAGTAAAGAATTAGATGTGACGAGTAAAGCAACATCCAAATAACTCTGGTACCCGGTCTGTTTTCAGCTGTACATGAACGTGTCTCACTTTCCTACATCCGACCGATCAAAGAAAACACCGCAATCGTTTATCTTTTGTCTGAGATGACCAAAATCACACAGTATAGCTGGCTTGAGAAGCAGCTTTCAGGAAAGTAAAAACAAACAAACAAAAACACCTTTCAAAACTTAGAAGATGACAGTGTGTTTTGTTATTGCGACAGTGTTGGAAGAGAAGAAAGTCTTAAATTGAAACAACATAAAGGTATTTGCAATGGCTCAAAAGTCATCTCTGCATCAGCCACCACAAGCCCCGTCATTGATTTTGGGTAAAATTGCACCACCCCCACATCTCCCTGCTTGATTTCAGAGGCAGTCATGCTCTGCCCACTCAGCTAAGCAGACGGCTATAAGTGTGAATTATAATGACAGACCCAGCAAGAAGTCTCTGCCTTGTCAGTCACCTACCGAGGGCCTTTCTGCTCAACATAATAGCTCCATAAATCTTACTGAATAGTAATCTGAACCCAAGGGGCCATGTTGTTTTTAGGGTTGGATGTCAGGAAAAATCAACTGTCACATTATACCAGAAGAGGAAAGCTTATATTTGACCCAATAAAAACTATTTGAACCTTTTGATGTCTTAACTTCAACTGCCGAGAAACAGTTTCTGATACTTTTTGAATACACATTCCCAGAGTTCCCCTTAAATCTGACAAAAAAAGTGAAATACTTAAAAATGCATTTGCAACTACACAATTAAAATGAATTGTTTTGCTCTCTTTTGCTTGTATTTACTCATGATACTGGTAATGTTGTGGATTTTGGCTTCATCTAGCCTCTATTGAACTCGGTGATGGTCCTCTCTTCACAGCGTCCTGCCAGCTGCTAATTATCAACACAAGAGCCCAAATATGAGACTCATCACTTCACAGAGACGAGTTACTGGGAGTATGGAGTAAAACACAAAGGTCTGCCGTTTACCTAAAGCCAACCAAAAGGTTGGCGTCCGTGCTGCTTCCTGGGCAGTGAACTCGGCCTGACCTGGCCGGGCGCATCGTCCAGCGTGTCAGTCACATCTTTTCTCCCTCTGAACAGATGCAGGTATTAATGGGGAGCCTCCGGGGAGGTTGGGAAGGTTAATGAATCTGTAGCTTTAAGCAATATGGCACCAGATTCACCCTTCACAGATACAAGGAGCGGCAGCCCCTCGCCTAGATGAGCAGATGGGTCCTGTGGCATTGAGCGTGGTTGGTCACTGGTTGGCCGCAGCAGCTCCAGTTGAATAGCGCTCTAATCCTATAAGTCCTTCAATTGTTGCCTCTAATAAGATCACTTTCCCTGGTTGAGTACTTGCTGTCAAATATGATTTAATGCTTATTAATATGTAGGACATTTTCCTTCTGATCCCTTATCCATTGTTCTTAAGCAAGGATTAGAACACGACATGATTAATTTGACTAAAACGAATGAACGCGTGACCTGATGCGAGTTTGTTAGAAGAAAAGAGAGTACAGTATTACATCGGTTTACTTGCCCTGTGCGCCATTGCTACGGCAAAACAGACATGCCTCAGGCATGCAGGGCATCCGTCAGTCCTCCCAGGCGCTGACCCCAGCTATATGAACATTTATGAGTCATCATGTATTGTGATCCTTCAGAGACCCGGTGTTTCATGGTTTGTTTTATGATGAAATGCCCAACAAATTGACAAGACCTGCTTAAGGACTGTAAGAAGGCAGCCGAGAAAATACTCTTCAGGAATTTCATTTATGGTGTTTTTTTTCCCCATATCTTGAAAAGCATTGTGGAAGAGACTTCCCCTCAAACTTACGGCTACGATTTGGTTGATATGAGCTGTGTTATTCCTGGCATTGACTCCGTGTTTTGTTAACCTGAAAAGGATATACTCGACATCAAGTCGGTGCTCACACTTTCCTGTAGAAACTTGTAGAAACCTTGTTTTCAGGTCTGTGCCTCTCCAGTGTTGCTTCGCCCCTCACCTCACAACACAAACAGTTTAACAGCTGTCCATTCATCCCCCCATCTTTTATACAGGATCATCCAAATGAGGGCTGCAGGCGGTGGGAGACAAACTCATTAGAGCATACATAGAGGGACAGTCATGCACGCTGTTATTCACACCTGAGGAGAATTTAGAGCTGCCGTTTAACCTCAAATGCATGTTTCCGGACTGGAGGTAACTGGAGGACCCAACCAAAACCCACAGTGAGAACAATCAAGTCAACGCTCAAGCCCAACTTGGATTTTTTTTCCCCATATGATTGCTAAATCCCTGAACAGCTAACCACAAAAGTTGTGAAGTTCATTTTGACGTGTTCCTTTTGCTATGTGCTTTGCGACATGCAACACAATGCATGTTGGGGGATTTTGTCTAGCAGGGAACTAACCAACAGCCCATCGGTCATATAAGAGTCAACAAAGGGACAGAAACTCCTCCATTGTGAACATCAACTGCTATGCTGCAGTAATGCATCATTTCAAAAAGTCAGTGACTTTCTCTGATTGGTCTATATAAATTTCTTCAGTCTGTGCTGTTTTTGCACTTGAAATGAACTCGGAGAGTTTGTTGGTCGGCCTGCTGCGACCTACTTTTCAAGCAGACTCTGTTTAGTGTGCCGTGTTGACACTCTACTAAAATGGAACAAACCTAACGAGTGTCAATACACTCTTAAAGTTCATTCATTCATCATTGATACTACTTTATCCAGCTTGGGGTCATGAGGTGCTGGAGCCGGTCCCAGCTGATGAGCTAAACCAGGGTACACCTCAGAAAGACTGCCTGTCCACCCCAGCGTAAACACAGAGACAAACGATCAAACGCTATCACATTGGCGGTGAATTCAGTCCGACTTATTGACCCTAAGCTCATGTTTTTGGACTGTGGGAGGAAACCAGAGCATTCGGGAGAAAATCCATGCATTTACACATGCAAACTCCTCATAAAAAGGCCACCCAGACTCAACCAGAGACAGTCTGTCTATGGGGCAATCAATTAATCAATCAACGCAATATCTACGTGAAGTTATCCATTACTCATACCAACTTCAGAGTACTCTCACTTTGTTATTAGTTGGGTGCTAACTATTCCGGACGGAGGAAGGTCAGTTGCCAGAGTGTTGTGATATTTCTTTATGCATGATTGCCCAGGAGTATCGTCCAAAAAGGGCTCTAATTTATCAGAGGAGCAGGAAAGCCTCCTCACAGCACCCTCTCTTTTCATTAAAGTTTAACAGACTTCTGGAGTTACATAAGGATGTACCCTGGGAACATGGAGGCCTGAGGTGCACAACACATGCAGGGCTGCCATGCTTGTTGTCCCAGCAGGCATGAGAGGGACCACCGGAGGAGGAGGGAAATGTTACAGGAATCGTGGGCGGATGTTTCAACCTCTAGTGACTCAGCTAACTCGAGCGACGCTGCAAGAAACAAAGCAGCCCTGGTGGGGAGGTGAAAAGTGATGCAGACACGGTATTGATTGGCTGCTCGGGATCTGAGGGATGAGCGGAGTCTAGAGGCCTGTACTACTTTGAGATGTTTAGGGTTTTCGAGGTAATTTCAGGTTAATGTTTGAGATTTCAGGACTGTTCCTGTAGCTCATTTGTTTTCTAGGTTAGCTCACCAGACAAATCGATGATTCACTGCTAATCTGCTGGTTATGTTGAAGATAATTGGGGGAAAAAGGGAAGACTCCTTTATGAAAAAGAGACAGTCCACAAGAGGGCGCCGCTCTGAATAAACATGTTGATTAAATTCCAAGAGTAGCAGAGTACCTCTTGAAAGAGAAGAAGAAAGTCAACAATGATGAACGTAATATAAGCAGAGGAGGTAGCACTACTGTTGATAATTGGGAGATTTACCCCGAGGCATTGTTTCGTTTCTATATTCAAGAAATTGAAAAGTGTTGCTTTATTTGTACATTATCTCTTATTTGTTCTAAAAATATGTTTGCTGTTGAAAGAAGGAAGCTAAATATATCTCTCTGTGCAAACAATAATTTAGCCAAATTCACAAATTTGATTGCAGTCACAATTTCTCTTACGACAGCTTGTATTGCACAGATAGTTTCATTCTTCCTTCATCTGGAAAAACTCGACCCGTTTTATGATGGATGTGATCAACAAATGGAGGGAATTAATCACACAAATGTCTAACAGCATACCCATCTTGTGTTTTGTTTTTTTCCCCTCACAAAGGTTGTTTTATTTCTAAAAGTATTCGTCACTTTCTGTCAAGAGTTGTTCTGCGATTCGTAACGTGACTCAGAACAAATGACGTCACTTGAGTTTTGTGTCGCCTCGATATGACGACTCCACCCACGCCGAGGCTGTGCTGTTTGTAAAGGCGAACGACAGAGGCTGAGCCAAGGCAAGTAGTGCTGGAGTTGTTTGAAGGTAAAGTGCCATTACGGACATACAGAAAACAATCCGCAATAAATGTTACAATTACATAGGTTTGGTGTCTTTGTGCAAAAAAAGACTACTCGCTCTGAGACACGGCACGTGCAGCATGTGAGTCTCGGAGTATAATTTCCTAAGCTCCAACAGGGTTCAGCCTCTAACACTGATGATGGACAAACTACCAGGTGTTTCAACAGTCATTCCTGTTGTTCTTCAGTCTTTTTTACTGTCATTGATTTTGTTTACTCCTACTTATTCAGTGGTTATATTTAGTATCTAATTCATGGTTGAATTGATTTGGAAACCTGGAGGCGCTGCATTCGAGACCCTATAGATGTAACCAAGCCAGTTTATAATATTGGACTAAAGCAGGAAGCACAAACATCCTACAATTTCTGTCTTTGTTGTATAATTAAGTGGCCCCTTGGTGTGACTGAGAGATGCAGTGCTCGTCGGTCCCATCTCCAGCTGATGTGCTGACGGGTAGCAGAGGGGCTGTGAACGTCAGTGCAGTCCTGATCAGCTCCGACATACGTCAGCACGGTGTAGAAGTTTAAAGTGCACCTCCCCCAGCAGGGCCCTTACTCACCAGACGGCCCGGGGGCGGCTCGCCGCCCTGCCCGGGACCGCTGTTGGATTTATTAGCCGCCGTAAACATTTGAATGAGCTCATGTGGGAGTTGTTGCAGTGATGCAAGAGGCGCCATGTGCTCTCCCGTGTTTACTTTCTAAACTTTACCACCTATGTGTGTGCTTCAGGGAGACATCCAGCGCCGTCAGGCAATAAGGGGAAGTGAGTTGTGTTTTATCACAGGCTTTATTGCGTTCACTGAGCTGAACTGTTGGTTCTTTTCTCGGGATGCTGGTGAAGGCGGGAGAAATAACAGTGGTCGTTTTACTCCTCTGGTGGAGATTTGAAAGCTGTTGACGTGTGAACTGGGTGGTTTTTGCCACTCTCGCAACGCAGCTGGAGGATGTCAGTCGGGCTGGCAGGACATCGCTTTGACCCAGATTGAAATATGTCGGGCAAATAGCCATAAAATTCATTACAGGCATTCAGACCGTCCTCTGGATGAATTTTAATAACTGTGATGATCCTCTGACCTTTCATTTAGCTCCATTATTGGATCAAAATAGTTTTTCACAAAACATCAGCGCAAACTAACAACATTTCCATCAGCCTCAGCTGGGCTTTTTTGTTGTGTTAATTTGTAAATTTGCATGCTAACGATCTGATTTGAGCTGAATAACCTGATAAAATGACTCTTGAGGGGCTGATTTTTATTTATTTATTTTTTTTTTTTGCACTTGGAAAGGAATTAAACTGTCTGAATGTCAAACAACAGCAGACATGTCGATCTAAAAGTCTTTCTATCTGATTGGTGGAGCGTTGTGTCAGTAGTGCATACTCGGCGCCAAAACAAGTTGTTTTATTCTCATTGCAGATGATTAATGTGGCTTAGTAAATAATCTGCTTCGACATTTGCTAGTTTGTGATGTTACAAACACTTTTTCTGTGTGTATTTGTCAGCCCTAAGTATTATTATTTACCGGGTATATTATGCACATGGGGACATATATTTTGGATATCCGAATATTCGGACCTCAAAATTAATATTCGGATATCACTGCAACAACAAATTATTTGAATATTCATGTTCAACCCTATTAATTTGCGTGTTGCATTTTTTTTCTGTACAAGCTGTCATGCATGTACAAAGACAACATTAAAAAAAAAAACATTCAAGCTTATTTTAATTTTTTCGTCTTTTACATCTACTCAGTATTTACTTTATGTAGAAATAATGTGTCCATTCATGTGATCCAGATGGCGGTGTAAATGTACACACTGTTGAAGACGCATTGTTAAATTCAAAAGACAGAACAGCACGCTCTGGATTCCTCCATCGTCATTTTTTTCCATCTACTCACACGTGTGCAGAGAAAGTGTTTGGTTTTCCCTGTTTAAACACTCCAGCGTCTGTCTCTAGAGATCATTGCACTCTGGAAGCCATTTTCAAAAAACTGCCTTTTTCATTGACTCCCAATGCAGTTTATGAAGACAAACAGCACTAACAGAGAGGGTGATGTTTTCTCTTGAAAGCGTGGTTGGGCAAACAGTGTCTGTATTGGGGAAAAAAAAAAAAAACATGCTTGTTGAGACAGGATTGCCAAAAAAAATGGGTTAAACACTGTATGGGCAAAAACCAGCCTGTTTTTTTCCTTCCAATATTATCCACCCTATTTTTGCAAAATTAGCAGATGTAACACAGCAGAAAGAAGCAGAATGTAGACTCCTAATGCTGCTGATAAAGCTGCTTTTTTTGTAGCAAAATTGCATTAGCATTAAATCCATACTGTTTTAAATGTTTGTTCATTCAGTTTTTAATGGCGTTTCGTGCTTTTGTTGTATTGGTTGAGCTTAGTTGAGATGCAGTGCAGCCAGTAAATGAAGACAGTTTGACACAACTTCTTCAGAACGACTCTATTGCCCACTGTAAGAGACAAAAAGTTATAAATGACACAGAAATTTCAATTAGCTGGTGAGACTGACGAACTGACAAAAACGCGAAGATAAGTTGATATTAAAATGAGATTTGCCAGATGGTCATAAATGTGGTTTGAAATAAATTTCAGCATAAAAACCAGTTCACTGCTGTAACTCAGAAGTTGATTTGTCCTACACATGGCTTGCATTGCTCTGGTGCGCCCCCAAAAACCCATTCTTGTTGGTTGGCCAACTGAGAAGTCATTGTTTTCCATTGTTAATTATGGTCTTTCTGAAGATGCACAGCTGGTCTTGTTTGTTTTGTTTTGCAAAATGAAAGGGATGGGAGTAGAACCTAATTCAAGCACTTTCCAAGAAAGCTGACATCCTATTAAATTTTGGGGGGAAAAAAAGCTGGCATGCCTCTACATAAGAGGCACCTTATCTGCAGAGTCGCACCGAGGCCAATAAAAGTCACAGAGCAGATCTGTTCATTGCCCCTTCTTTGTGACAAATTACAGACTTGTCCCACGATTCTCTGTTCTTTCATTTATTTCCCAACACAGCCACAAAATCTGAGCCATGAGCCTCCGTCTTATCTTCATGAGGATCTCTCGCCAGTTGTTGATGACAGCGTAATTAAATACAGGGATTAAAAAAAAAGATCCAGCCGTCGCTTTATCTTGTGGAGAAACTCTGCGGGCCGCCGTGCAAACATTGCATTGGACGCTCGCTTTGATTTAAAAGTTCGTGGAACCCTCGCCGCCGCCACATGACGAGTGTGTTCATGTCAGCTGGCTGCTGGTCTGGTTCATCTGTTCGGTTGGTTTTTGCTTTGGCAGCGTGGTGATAAAGCAAACAGTAGAAACATGAGTAGCAGTTGCTGTGAGTCTCATTTGGATATTATTAAAGTCTTTGGATGGGGGGCAGTTTTCAGTGATGAGACTGAAAGTGTAAAAACAGACAGCCGCCTGTTAGCAGTGAAAGCCACGCAGTCCTCAGAATGAACAAACATGGCAGTCTCTTCACTCGTGTAGTTTAAGGTGATGGTGTCAGGTTGGCTGTAAATCTGTTATTTCATCCTGTTTTTAGTTGTGTTGTTGGATCCCTCTAAAGGAAAAACCTTGTCTCTATTCTCTCCACAGATCCAACATGACTTTTCCACAGTGTCCACCGGTCGACGCTTGGTGCTGAACCATCCAACAGTGCTGTGAATAAATGAAAACAAGCAGCTTTTAATCTGGAAAGGGTTCCTCGTCTCGGTGCTGAGAGTCGACTAACTGTGTGTGAGGGCCTCTGGGAGTACAAGAGTCAAGTCAAGGACACGTTGACCAGGAGCACCACCGCCACCGGCACCACCCCCCCGTCTCCGCCTGCTGGAAGATGGGAGTGAGAAAATAAAGCTCTGTGGAGTCGAGAGGAGCCAAATGAATTCCCAGGAATCCTAAAACAAACAGCGTGCAATCTTGTAAGTGTGTGTAAGAGAATCAGCCAACCATGTGGACGCTCGCTGTGACCGTCCACCGCCGCCTGGCTGCCGCGCTGCTATTGGTCAGCTGCCTCCAATCGGTAACCGCCACCGAGGACGACGTAACGCCACGCATCAGCTTCCCCTACAGTAAGTGAAAATATCCACACCGCTCTTCAGACACGGTGATGATTAATGAAAATGACAGAAAATGTTGTCTATGTATTTCCCATCCAACTTTATCAAACTTGGGGTTGTGGGAGGATTAAATCCCTGCTTAGCTGGAACAAAAGGCAAGGTGCGCCCACACAGTCCACCACAGAGACGGACAACCACAGTAATCACACCTACGCTGTATGCATATGTTTTAACCAGGGCTACACAGTGCAGCGCTAATATATCCTCATCTTCAGATCAACAGGAACAACACAAATACAGAAGAAGGCCGACTGAACTGCAGCAAATGATCTTTGCATTCATGCTCAGCATGTCAACATATTAGGACAATCAGACAAAAACGGCCTGTTGGCCCGGATGCCTGTCCTCTTAGCAGAAGAGCGCGTCTGAGGTAAAATTCTGTGGAGAAAGCTGAGTCAGCGTCGTGACGGCGGAAGACAGCCAATCGGGTTAATTTGGTCAAAGAAGAACAAGTCGCTTAGCGCTAAAGCTCTGTTTACTCGTTTTCAATTGAAAAGAGTGAACTTGAGTTACATTCCGGCTGCTTTCTTTCACGAGGACTGTTTTCAGTCTTTGGAAATGATGCTTGTTGAAAGTTCTTCTAAAGTTTGTGTTTCTGTCTGTCCGAACAGGGAAAATAAGTTTTTCAAAATACATGGCCTTGGCACATGCACGCCACTGTCGCAGCCGATAGGTTTTTTTTTTTTTTTTTTGTTTTTTTTTTATGTGCCAGTAGATTGACAACAGTGGCTTTAATAGAAATTTCTTAAAGTTTCACATTTATTTTATTGTGCTGTATTTATCTAAGATTCTCACATTCACAGAACCGTGCAATGATTTGCACTGTGGGTGGAAACCGCATGTTCTCCCAATGTATGTGTTTTTTGTTTTTCTCTGGCTACTCCAGACTCCACACAGACAGGGTATCCAGCAGTCCAACTGAAAAAAGTTCATATATATATATAAAAAAAAAGTCTATACTTTTCCCCTTTTTAAATTTGCATTCAGTGACTGATTGGCACTTGAGCCCATGCTGCGCTTTCTGAGAGTAGACCTGTGCACCTCTTCATTTTCATGCTTTAAAAAGATCGCCTTTCAGATTATCTTCCAACTTCAGGTAACTGTAGACTTTTAGTCTATTATTATGACATCATGGCGACAGGAGTGAAGTTGCCAGCTAACTACTGCGTTTTTTTGGTGGTTCAAATTCTAATTTCAGTGGTCAGCTTGTACAGACTGGCTCTGGAAATCAGACGCTAGGTTTTTGCATGCCTCCAAAAATCAAGAACACCTCAAAAAAAAATACAAGAATTTGGAGGTGGAAATGTCCCACTTAGTGCAATGACAGCTTGACAGGAGAACCGCTGTAATTAAAGGGGACGGGGCTTATCAAGCCTCCGAATCCACACAGAATGAGACAATTTAGGTCAGCAGCAAGGAAATGCAACAAACTGAGCTGCTGCAGTGCAGCACCTTCGCAACAGTAAACTCCCGAGGACATGTCAGAGATCACAAGTACCTGCAGGCCTGAATGCACACATGCCGACATGAAACACAGCGAGCACCACGCCCCATAACTACATGTAATTATTACTTTTATCTCCTCAGGGGCTTCTTTTCTAAAATCTACTTGTCACTCTACAAAAAGTGTTTATTTTGAGCTTTGACTATGGACGATGCACATCTCATCACGCCTCAGACGTAATAGCGGGTGAAGTGGTGCAGTTGGAGGCGAGCTGCTGTGTGTTGCAGCTCCTGCAGTCTGGCTTCATCCCTTCAGAAGCACTTCCTCTGTTTTTCCTCCTAATTGACCTTTTGGTAATGTGCTGCTGAGTGCAACAATTTATCTCAGAAATAAAAACGCAGTGTCTCTGATGGCGAATCCGCTGATTGAATAGAAGACCTTTTCTGCACCTGACTTCATCAATGTATGTAATTGCTGCACACACGCTGCAGCAGTCTGTCTTATAATCACTATGGATTATAGCCTTTATAATTCAGAAACACTCCGCTGTTTTATCTTCAGTATCTGTTCAGCTGACAGCTTTTTGGTAATTGATTGATGCATTATGGGAGCTTATGACAAATGAGGTAGCTGTTTGGATGTGACTCACTGCAGGAATTGGCTGCATTTGTGGAAAGCCCCTCTAAACACAGAGTTTTCAGCATCCTCTGGTGACGAAGATCAACCAGGTGCTGCCTAAACTCAAGTCGTTTACAGTGTGTTTCTGTCCTCATTCAGGCAAATTTGCTGACAGTGCAGCAACCAAAACACGGTCTAATAAAAAATGTAAAGGCTCCTGCTTACCACTGTAAACACAACCTGCCTCGGTTTGAAGCTCGTTGCAATGAAAAAGTCTTTCTGATGCTTGCGTCTTGCACTTCATCTCGGCGAGGCTTCTCCTTGAGATGCCTCTCAAATTGGCGTCATAGCTGAGAACAACCTTTCACATACTTGAGCCATTTAACGTGTTTTTCAAAACCAGCTAAATGGATTAAATGGGCCCAAAGCTGCTTCCCAGTGTTTCCTCAACCACCGGCGTTTCTCTTCTCTTCCCTTCCCACTTTGCGCTGCGCCACTCGGCATTCATAATCTAAACTTCATGTATTTTGACATGAGGGGCTGGTGATTGAGGTGGTCGGCCAGAGAGGACGAGATGACATGCTTTAGCAGCTGTTCATATGGTGCAGAAAGTCTGATTTGAATTTCACTGCCCTTGATTGTAACCTATCCAATTACAAGACAGCTTTGCATAAGCAGGGTCTTCAGCATCACTGACATGCTAAATGTTTCCTATATAAACCTCGCTGGGCTTAGCCTGCACTTGATTGGTGGGAAGCATGTAAAACAGGGCACCCTTTAAACTAGGCTGTATTGTCTGTAAGAAAACAGGGGCGCCCGGTTGTTTTCTGGAGAGAAGACCCTTGCCCCTCTCCTAGAAAGGCGTCCCTTGTCTTTTGTGTCCTCCTTCCCTCTCCTCGGGCTCCTTCCTTCTCTCCTAATGAGCAGTCTAATCTCCCATGTGTAGTGAGTGGAGGTTTTTGTGGTCGCTGCAGAGGGAGAGCTTGTCTGGTTTTCATTATGGCTCTTGTGCAGAGAGGCAGCACAAAGGATCACGGGACTCGACGCAGTAAGCATCGGCTGGGCATGTGGTGCGGATCACTGCTAGTTATCAGAAACTTCTCCAGCAGGATTTTGCGGTGTTTGTACAGACGGAAAGCTGAAAAAGCAAATGCTTTGGTACCTTATTTTGCTTTTACTTGGAACAAAAAAAAAAAAGGTTCGATTTAAACTATACTTTGAAAAGAAATTTAAAACTCCAGTCAATGAAAACTCCAGAAATGTAATTCTTTTTTTTTCTATACCTCCAGACACCAGTGAGAAAATCCAAATTTCCATCTCTCAATCATTTTTTTTCAACAATTTAAAACACCACGTGATGTGAAATGGTGCAAAGTCACATTAGAATAAAGACACACACATCTCAAAGGCCATAATATGAGCTCAATGTTTCCATATTGGAAAGCAGTGTATAATACAGAGTTCCATCCATTTCCCAAGCTGTCTCACCAAGTGAGGGCAGCAGGGGCTGGAAATGATCCCAGCCCACTGTGGATGAGGGAATCGGTAAATCTTAGACAGGTCACCACAGGTCACACACAAACACACACACACACACGCAGTCAATAACAACACCACAATCCTGATATTAAGTTAAAGTTATGACTGAGCAGACACCTCATCTGATGCTACATATGTTTTGGGGGGTCCCCCCCCCCTTTTTTAACTGAGCCTTCTGATTGGTGTATTTTTTCAGATTTGTTATTGTTTTTTCTGAACTGGAGCACAGAGTTTCTGTGCTGTTCAGACCTGCCTGCTTGTCTTGACTGCAGACATGCCAGCCCCCATCTCCTGACTAGCAGACGACCGGTGGAAAAAACAATAAAGCTTTTCTTACAAAGTGCAATACATGCTTCAAGGTTCACCGTCTTTTACTGAAGAAGCTCCTTATTCTCAGTTAAAAGGTGTTAAGTCTTGGGTTCTTCTTATAGTCTGACATTTTATAAACTGGCTCCGTTATTGTCTTACTGTGCTAGATGAGTGGATCAATGACGCTCTAGTGTCTCTGCATGGATTGTAAAGCCACAGCAGAGCTGCAGCATGTAGCCTCACCCTGTGAAGGAAAGGGTTTTTATATTTCAAATGAAGGGCACTCATTTATTTTCTTCAGCTTGGAGTGAATTAATAGTTAATCATAAGAACGGATTATGAGGGGAGACTGTAAAACAAAGACTTCACAAGCTAAATTTAAACCTCTAAGCATCAAAGTATCTTCTGTTAGTTTAACATGAAGATTTGTAGGTCATGTGCCGTACACAGCGATAAAACAAATAAAACCAACCCGACACAGAAGCTTTTGGTATAGTCCCTTTAAGCCAAGCCGTTGTGCTTGTTTTTAGTGTATGCTCGGCGTACACAGGCCTTTCTCATTCACGTTTGGTGTATGCTCATCAAATACTGTGCGCTTTCTGCCATGCATGCTAATCCTCTGACCTTGGCAGCGTGTGGATCGCAGTTCAGGTTTAGAGGAGGGGACGGCCAGAAGGAGGGAGGGGCGGTGGGGGTCAGGCCAAACACTCGTGAGGTTTTAGACATGCTCCGATGCCCACCTAAAACCCAGCAAGGACACGCCCACTGATCCTGAAAGGGAAAAGTGCTTTGTGGCTTCCAGCAGAGGTGGCACTCACAAGTGCCTGCATAAAAAAACCATAACAGTGGCAACAATGGGACGTAATTACCGCACATCTACTCCGTCTGTTTCAGACGCCTTAATGGTTTCATCGCTTGCATGCTCCAGAGAGTGTGCAGAAAAGTTCAGTCTTTGCAGATTTCGATCAGGAACAGTTGATTTGAAGAAAATGGCAAGCGGCGAGTAATAAAGCTGCAGCTGTTGATTAAGATGGACAGAGAGGAATGTGAGGTTACAGTGTCATTAGGTGATGTTTTTCTTTTCTTTTTCATGCACCACTGTGATAAAGCAGTAGATTTGTACAAAATGAAAACATGGTTACCACACATGAACTGTTAAAATACTGTAGCACATATTTTTGATTTTTATTGACACTGTAACACAAAACACAGTTTTTACAAGAGTCTGAATGGGACTTTTTTGTGGCATTGAGGAACATTCACATGGCTTTTGTGGTGCTGGATGTAAATCTGAACAGCTCTGAAATCCTGCAATATTACATTTTACTTTTTCTTTTTTTTTTTATTACATTTTAACAAAAGATTTCAGTCACACTTTCATGTCCACAATGAAAATTTATTTACTCCCAGTTTACAATAAACGCACAAGACTCATCTTTTCCTCTGTTAGAGTGGAAGACATCTAAATCTTTCATATTTGTCTGGGATTTACTCAGGGCAGTTCGTAAAGAGTTGAAATTCACAGTATTTGCATGTGTGTGTTGGTTCACTGTCCTGTGTATAATGATGGAGCTGCAGAGTCACAAGCTCAGAACAGACTTTCGCTTTATTAGCAGGGTTGATGTGGCACTGGAGAGAGCTTTTTTTTTTTTTTGGATGTTAGAATTTAACAAAGTGGCACTTTTGGCTCTTCTGAAACGTCTTTCCATCATATTGAATTATTTCACACACTTAAAGCCACTTGGTTAGCTCCAGTTTTTCCCCTCACTAATGCATTTCATGCTGAGAATGGTAATTTCCCTTTGTGTCGCAGAGTGGGCAGTATTACAAAACGGCTGCTTTACAATCTTTAATTTTCAGCTAAATGGTCATATGATAATTTGTTCAACTGGATATACATACATTTCTATCGAGCAAGGCACTGTGAATGTACTCCTATTTCCAAAGGCACCTCGGGCTTTATATAGAGCCAGAAGTGAAACGGTTAAACGAAGCTGTCTCATGTATCTTTCATTAAAAGTCAGAACTTTCCTGATGCGGTTCCAGTATTTTAATACGCTCCATATGGTTCTTCTATTCCAACTGGTGGATGTGTGTGAAAGGAGAGACTGAGGTGTGTGTGTGTGTGTGTGTCTGTGTGTGTGTGTGTCACCACGAGGCCTGGTTGACTATACAATGAGATGCACAGCTTGAGGAGTTTATTTAACTGACTGATTGCACATAAATCTCACACTACCTGTTTTTTTTATTTAAAGACGGCCCCATGGAGTGACAGCCGTCAGCTTGTGTGTTTGAAACGTGTCTGAGGGCGAAGGCATTTGTTCATACGTTCGCTGATGCGGTCGGTCCTGTGCTCTCCCGATGGCAGCATCACTATGGGGAAGAGACGTGACGATTGATTTGCGAAAGTGAAAGCTTGCAGCCGTGTACCTGCAGGAGTGTGCGTGCGTGTGTGTACGTGTGTGTGTGCTTAAATCCATTAGCAAGGAGTGTAAACCCACATGCTTGACCACTTCCCATCCTCAGTCACTTTGTGGTGGACGAGTGGAGAACTGGAGACTCGAGCCTGCTCTTCTCTTCAAGGACCTCCACACACACACACACACACACACACACACACACACACACACACACACACACACACACACACACAGAGTAGAAGCTGGTGTTTGTTTGTGTGCTGCTGTTATGCTTTAAAGACCTTCAGCACATGCCAGTCCACAGTGAGTGCACTCGGTACACTGCAAGCAGCTCCACCGGTGCCCTCGAAAATCAGCTGGAAAAGCTTGCAGCAGAGATGCATGGAGATGTGCTTTGATGGGATTGGAGCTCCGGCAGAAACCATGTGCAGGCATGTGCTAGCCAGCTGGATTTGGATGTTTGCATGGCCGACCCAAATGGCAATCCCCCCCCCTACTCTTTAAATCCACTTGGCAGACTTCATGTCATTCATTAAGCCAATCCTTCATGGCGTGCATGTGTTTTTTTTAGACATGGCAGTGCCGGTGAATGGCCCAATCTGCAATGCTTTAACAACTGTGGGATTAAATTCGATTCAGTTCTGGGCAGTCGTGGTCGTCGGAGGGTCAGTCTGTATGACTTTTGTAGTCCTCTGATCAGATTGTGTTGATGACTGTTTATTGCAGACTGACTGCCAACTGTTGAAATATTTCACACAAAGTTTTAAGAGCAATTAAAAAAAAAAAATGGTGTACCTTTTTTTTTCCCTTCTTGCTGTAGCCTCAGGTTTATTGTTGGAGAGCTAACGATGGGGGTACATCTTAACATCATCATAAGATCGCAATCTCACCTATAACTCACCAATATACAGTCCTGAGTCCAGTTTCATGGTCCTCTGCTTCTGCTCCAAGTAAAAAATACACACACACACACACACACACACACACACACACACACACACACACACATAAATTGGGAAGCTTAAGCTTAATGATCTCTTCGAAGCTGCCAGCGATATTGTAAAGATGCAGTGTCATTCAGCTTTATCTGTGTTTTAAAACATAGCCAGTAAAAATCTGTAAAAGGACCCGTAATGGCAGCCTGAATGTGTTGTACCTTTATTGAGTTTTTGTTAAACACAAGCCTCATGTTTGGCCTCTTATTAAAAATACATTGACTTGAAGATCAGGAAAACAAAAAAAATAGCTTTGCTGTGACATTATAGATGACATGAAAAGGTACCGAAATGCAACAAGCATTTGATCAGAGAGTGCTTATATATTCTGAATAGATTCACACACACGCTGCCTGTTATGCATATAAATATCAACACCACTGATTGTCAACAAAACGTTGACTGTTTTAAGCTTTGACCCTAAAATTGACCTTTTTCACATCACTCGCTTCAGCCATGAATGCTCTCCTGAGTGAAACTACAGTATCTCTCTGTCTGTGCCGCATTAATGCTTTTCACCCTGTCACCATGCATGATCCACCCAGCAGAAGTGTTTATTCACCCAGAAGTAGACTTTCAGTAAAAACAAAATCCGCCCCCCCCCCCCAAAAAAAAAAATAATTTGTGTCTTATCTTCCTGCTAATACTGTTTTAGCACCGTTGTACTGTTAACACTGTGCGACTAACGTCCCGTCACCCACACGTGCTACGCTGCGCATTAAACCAGCGCACCCTTTCATGCTGAACTGTAAACACAGCAGGAGCGGCTTTCATTGGACACAGTATGAACCTGTTCAATGGTTAGACATGTGATGTCTTAAATTTAGTGTTATTGGCCAACACACACACACACACACACACACACACACACACACACGACAAGCTCGGGCATGACTGTTTTGAATTATGGGTGAGGAAATTATACCAACCATCTCTGCCACTCTCTGGGCTCCAGTGTCGGTGTTTGAATAACTCACTCACAGAGCGCACAGAGTCTCTCTCTCTCTCTCTCTCTCTGTGTGTGTCTCACAGAGGTTGATTTTGTAAGCTTTCAGCTGTGATAGCCCACTGCACTCCATCACTGTGGTGTGCGGAGTGTTGAGTGAGTGCGTGCCAATCCAGAGTGCATCAGGATGACACCTAAGAGCCTTTAATTACAGAGCAGAGCATCATGTCTCCGTCTGCCTGTCCTGCTCTGCTTTTAGAGGTATCCTGTGTTTTGTGTACTGACCTCATTCTTCTCACATGTGTGTTTTAGGGATCATTTTTTTGCTTCAAAGTGTGAAATAAGCATTGTTCACAATTTTAGGTTGTACGACTTGCGCACATTTCCACACACATTTTTTCGTCATTTCGTGGTTTTCATGTCATTGTCCAGGTGTGGTTTCGGCACCTGTAACAATTTGGCGCCATTATCACTGTTTTGATGTGTAATCCTCAGATATAGCAAGCACTGGACTCTCACACTGCCGAGCTTTGGTTTTTCTCTGCGAGGTCCAGCCATCTCTGAGTACGACATACACACACAATTCAAACGTGTACATGAGAGAGAGAGAGATGCCACGTAAGACTGCAGCACAGCAAACAACACAGGGCATGTGAGCCTCTGGCCTGGCTGTATTGATACCGTAGGTCTCAGTCTGAGAGTGATTTAATGCTGTCAGTTTTATTCTCAGTGGTGTTTTGTCTTTTTGATTGTCTCCAATAATGTGTTTTCTTAAAAGACCAGTTTGCATTCTTCTTGCTTCTTACGTATCTAATAATCTAGATATGACGTAAAACATTTTTTAAGAAGTAAGTATTTAAATCTAAGTATAACCGAGTCCACAGGTGTAACCAGTGATTTCTACCGCACCTGCTCCTCTGACGCACTGAGCTCTGTGTCCTCCGACTGTGCGGACAAGCAGCTTTCCTGTAACGACTTGGCTTGCATACTACGGCAGGAGAGAGCAGGGCCAATCTCAGTGGCCTGCACTCACCGGCTATGAAACAAGCCTCACGTTGCCTAAACATCAGGAGGAGCGTCGCCGAGATGACCTTGAAGTGACTTCTGTCAGCTCCGCTGGCGCTATCAACCCCATTGTCAAATCATGTCAAACAGAGAGCCTTGAAGCTGCGCTCTGCTGTGGAGGTTTGGACGGCAGAGGGCAGAGATAGTGGGGCTTTTTTTTTTTTTTTTTCAGATGAATTTGTGTCTTGCATGCAAGATAAGCCGAGCCCAATGTGAGATTAATATCGGCTGCGCTGCACTCGCCTCTCTTTTTGGATTTCTCAGCCGGGCTGCGGGTGCACCCCTTTGTCCCCGACGCCCTCTTGCCTTGTGACTTGGCTCACGCTGGATGTAGTAAATCTGGGGCATGTTTACACTCGGAGCTTTTAGGAGCGTCCTGGCGGGCGTATACCTACCAAGCAGCCGCTCAGTCACCCGCCCTTGATGTACCATTAAACCTTGAGGATTAAAAAAAAAAAAAAAAAGAAGAAGCGGGGTGGGGGGGGCGGTTGATCCTGCTCCATTTTCTCTGAAATATGACGCTTGCCAAGGTGCTGGCATGAATTGTATTTCTCAGCGACAATATGTCTGCGCCCTGGCACCCTGTGATGATATTTTAGTTACCTCAGTGGTGAGTAAGCGCACGGTGAACAGTCTGAAGTGAATGGAGGGAATCAGAGGCATGCAAATCTGAGCTGGTGTCACTGTGCTGTACCTGTTTTCATGGCACAGTCTAGATAGTTTGAAAATCATTCATCTCCTATCATAGATAAATATCTTTTGTAGTTATTCAGTACTTGATACATTTAAAAAGTGTAATTAGCGTTGAAAAAAATGCAAGGTGACCACAGTTGTAAAGCCTTGTAGTAAATATAATCAGCACTGACAAAACGTAAAGAAACGGTGTCCCGGGCAGATGAGCAGCATGAAACATGAGTTTGTTCCAGGTCAGCGTCAGCATGGCAAAAGACAAACCTCTGGAGGGTGCCGAGAGAAACTTGATCTGCAGAACAAGTTGAAAGGAACTGGCTGCTAAAGAGGCAACAACTTCTGTGAAATGTTGCCCACATGACTTTGACGCCTGGATTCATTTAAATGTTACGGCTGTAAAAAAGAAAGAAAAAAGAAAAATGCTGTGAGTGATTCTGTCCCTTTTTCCAAAAATAAACTTTAATTTCATGGCGGCAGTTCGATATTACTTTCATTTTTTCTAGCTACTGAGAAGTTTGTGTTACAACTATGTGACACACACAGATATTGTTTATGACTGAATGGCATATAGGTGAAAAGTTAGGTTTTCTGATTTCTTAATTTTCTCTATCATAAGTGGTTGTCAAGAAATTTTAGGAATGACATTAACTGAAAGTGTTAAAGATACAAAATCATTTGCATATTACTTATCTCTGCACTCACATACTGTTGAAGCCAGAAGTTTACATACACTACATAAAATAACACAAACTTTTTTCTTTCTCACAGTTTAAAGGTAAGTCAAACTAAACCCCTCTTCTTTTAGGTCAGTTAGGATTCCCAAAATTATTTCTATTTCCTAAATACCACAATAATGAGAGAGATAATTTCTTATAAATTTTTTATTACTTCCTTCATAGTCAGAAGTTTGCATACACTGAGTTTACTTTAAGCAAAGTTGGAAAGCCCAGATAATGATGTCATGGCTTTGGAAGACTCTGATTGGTTAATTGACACATTCTCAGTTAACTGGAGCCATGCCTTGTTTAACATCAAAAGAAATCAGCCAAGATATCAAGAAGACAGTTGTGAAGCTCCACAGGTGTAGGTCATTCTTGGATACAATTTCTAAATGAATGAAGGTATAAAGTTCTTCTGTTCATGCTTGAAGTTGCCATGTTCATCTGCTAAAACAATTAAATGCAAATATACACACCATGGGAGTTTTTGGTGACATGTCCTGTGTTCTGATGAAACTGAAGTGAAACTGTTTGGCCATAATGACCAGTGTTACATTTCTTTACAAAATTAATGCCATTGTGAGGAAAGAACATCATGCAGAAATATAATATCAAAGCAACATCTCAAAACTTCAGCCAGAAAGTCGAAACTTGAGTGCTACTGGGCCTCCCAAGTGGACATTGACCCTTAACACACTGCCAAAATAGTTGAAAAGTGGCTTGAGGACAACAAAGTCAGTGTTTTGGAGTGTACATCACAAAGCCCTGATCTCAGACCCATGTGGAGGGTCTGTAAAGGCGCGTGTGAGCGAGGTGACCTTCAAACCTGACTGAGTTACACCAGATCTGTCAGGTGGGATGGGCCAGAATCCCAGTAAACTCTAAGAGAAACTTGTAGAATTGTCCCCAAAACGTCTGACCCAAGTTATACAGTTAAAAGGCAATGCTGCCCAATATTCAGCAAATGTATATGAACCTTTGAGTTCAAAAGAATGATAATAACAAGAAATTCTCATTATCCTCTGTCATTATTGTGGCTTTTAGCAAATACAAATAATTTTTGGGAATCCTAGCTGACCTAAAACAGAAGACGTTTAGTCTGATTTAACTGCAGACAGTGAGTAAATAAAGATTTGTCTTTTAATGAAGTGGATGTAAACTTCTGGTTTCACCTGAACATGTCGCATAGCTCTCATCAGTAGTCAAAATATTTTATACTGTTCATATGATTAAAAATCACAAATGAATAATCACGATCTCACTCTAAAAGCAGACCACTTCTGTGATCACAATGCAATTGCTCACCGAAACCCTCGGAGGTCTGATTTTTTTTTTTTTTTTTGTGCCATCTTCAGCCCCACTGCCCAACACAGAGAGAATACAGTGAATATTCAGCCAAAATTGAATCTCAAGTAATTAATTGCCTGAGGGTTCTCATGCCTCGGTGGAGGCAGAACATCCAGCTCTTTAATGTCGTTAGTGCTGCGTGCAGACCTGGTTATTCCAGCTGTAAACTATCCTAAAATGGTGCATCGTCTGAACTGTTGCTCTCCGCCGCCGTGGAGAATCGAGGCAAATGCACTCAGTTTGAATCCAAGACTGAGATTCAAAGAATCTGCGGTGCAAACTAATTCAGCCTGTTAACATCGGCAGTAAAGCGGCCGTATTGATGGTAAGTGTGATGTGATGACCGACGGCGGAGGACGAGGGCCCGGCCCGGTGACAGCCAGCTGATTAAACAGGGGGGTGATGAATGTTGGTGGAGCCCGGCTGTGAAAAGGCCTGCAGTCGCTACCGTTGTCCGTGGATCTGCGGCGCTCCGCTGTGAGCATGTCAAAACGCCCAACTGATCCACTGTATCTGAGAGGGCAAAAGAAATATCCGCCTGAAGAACCGCGACGCCTCAGATTTCAGTTTGAAATCCTCGCATCTTGAGACAGCTCTGACGTTTGTTACGGTTTGACCTTTCTTGCTCTTATCAGAAATCCATCTCGGAGCACTTGGAAAATAACATCGTCGACCTCCCCTCCCCCTCCCTTTCTGCATGTTCCTTCATAGGTCAACATCTCAATCCAATCTTCCCGGTTACCACAACTCCCACTCAGTACCCCGACCCCGGACCCACCCTCCTGCTAAGTAGCCTCGGCCTGCTCCGAGCGAAAGTTTCATGATTCTGCTCTCTCCTGCTCGTTATTCCATTGTCTGCCTCAGACATTGTCATTGTGATTTATGTCACAGGGTTTTAATATGCTGAGCAGAGGCTGTTTTTGGTTGGAGTGAGTGTCCAACACTCAGGGGAGCCATGACAATCCGGCGATGATATGTCGCCCTGTTGGGAGGAGCGATGGCACTCCCTTTGTCTGCCAACGGCGTGCTCCTCTGGGACTGAGTATACCCATCTCTGTCAGCATTTAGGGACATTTTAGCTCTTTAAATTTTCCTATAAATAAGACCATTATTGCCTTTTCATCACAGGAAAGCTTGTTTTTCCTTTCCAGAAGGACGTATGGATGAGAGGACGGTTTTGGTGCTTTTTCCTCTTCTTTCTATACCTTCCCCTGGCTTTTAATGAAGAGCCCCTCTCTTTATTGACTCCAGATGTCACAATGTTTTAAACAGAATGTGGGCTGTTGATCTGGAAAAGGCCCAAGATTTGATTTTTGGTCTAGATGGGGCTCGTGCAGCTGGCTTTTGCTCCCGTTAGGGGAAGACGATCATCTGCCAAAGTGCCTTGAGTGTCAGACGAGCCATTTGTTTGTGAGCATATTGAAAAGTTGAAGTCATGGGTTGTAAACATTTATTGCAGTTTACCGACGCTGTTTGCATTATGGTCCGGTGCACCACCTGCAGTGCTGAAATGAAACGTACCGCCAGCGTGTCTTCCTTACTGTCCGAAGCGTCTGAATTCAGCTTTCCTGACTGTACTGAGAGAGGCTGTAAACTATTCAGCTGCAGCAAATATTAGCATTTACGCCCCCAGAATCGAGCAAGTCATCTTATTTGTACAAGCAAATGGAGTCCGTGACCCCGCTGTTTTGTCTTTAGAGGGACATGGAGTGTGTTTTTTAATATGTTTGGAATGGCGGGCGAGAGATAAACATTTACAAAGATAGTCAAAAACTGCAGTCTACCAAGTATGTAAGCAAACAATGCAGAGATATTATATCCAGGGTCTCTTGGTGAACTTTGTATAGATCTGTTGTATATGAAATGATAACGTTCACCCAAGATGGTAAAAAAAAAAAAAAAAAAAAAAAAAGGGGGCGCAGAATGATCTTTTCTTTAAAAACTGAAGGCTGTGATGAACACATTTTCAAGGGCTCCTTGGCTGCAGTGTCGGTCTTTTCAGCTGTGGCAATCTGGTTTTGTTTGAAGCAATAAAAAAAAACTTAAGGTTCAGAATCTAGTCGTTTGATTTGCATCTCTTGATTTATGTCATTGTGAATGCAAACAGACAGATTGTTGCCACTGGAGCGTGCTGGGCTGAATGCGTTTGTGGTTGTACATTTATTTTAGTTTTTAATTTCTTTACATTTTTTTATTCTAATTCAGTCATTGCCTGCAGGACTTGATGTTTGTACACGGAATCACAATAGTACCTCGAAAACACAACTTGAAAGCATAAAGCTGGAACTTTGTCTTCATATACAGGTCATTATGGTGACAGCCAGGACATTTCCAGAACAAAGACTGAATTCACCAGCGTCAAGAGGCTGCCAGATATTTAACGTTAGAGTTATCTCGTGAAAAATATTCACTCATTGCAGATTGTTGTTGACAGCTCAACATCCATAAATTCAAAACAAATCCAGGTGTCCTTGTCATAGGAGCTAAATCGCTGAGCTGAAATCCAGTTGTAGCTGATCACACATTAAAGTCAAAAGGATGCATTTGTCATTATCTCTTTTTGATCACAAAAACTGACTGAAGCATCGAGCATAAACAGTCCAGATTTGTTTGTGATGCGAAGAGGAACTCTGTTAAAGGAGCAATGCGTAGATGTGCTTGGAGCTGGAGCTATTTCCAGCAGTAGGAAAGAAAAAAAAAAAGCACCACGCAGGGAAAAGGTAACTGTTTTTGACTTTTGACTAAAGAGATCTATTTGACGAGCGAGCAGGATGAAGGAGATTTAGATTAGCATTGAGGAGGGGATACTCGACACTGCTGCCAGTCCTGAGTGCAGAGAGAAAGGCAGCCGGCGCAGGGAAGTGTGGACGTGGCTTGTTGGCGTACGTGCGACATGTTCTGGTGGAGTTAACAGTAGCTGCTGGCTGCCACTGTGCCAGAGCGATAAACAGAGATGACGGTCGCCTCCAGGAGCGAGGGTTACAGGAATGACAACAAGCGCCATGAGAGTTTTCCACGTCGCGCGAATCAATTTGACAGAGACTCACAACTTTGTCATTGGCTGTAATGTGATGTCTTTCTGCTTGTTCTCTCTCCCTGCTTGATTTGTGTTTTTCTGTGAGGCCGCGGGACATCCTCAAATATATTCACAGCAGAGCTGAAAACACTGAAGGGCGTTCTGATGGGCTGAAGGGTTCGTTGTTTTCTCTGAAATCTCCGTCTGACGGGACGTTCGGATTACTAAAGCCTACACAAAGGTCAATTCTTGGTCACTTGTGGTTGTCATTTGAGATTTTCGCTTTAAACAGATGTGCGCAAGTCACTTCAAATGAGTGACGGCGTTTGGAACTTTCTTTCTCCTCGAGAGGAGAAAAACCTGCAGATTTCTGAGTCGTGTACTTTGAGCATCAGGACACGTTCTGTACCCGTCCGCTCAGTTCTGTCCTGTCCTGCTGTGTGATTATAATCTGCTGCATTTGTTTTTTTTTGTTTTTTTTGTTTTTTTTTCCCACTCCCAGATGCAAAGGAGAGATCAGCCAAGAGATTTTCGGCTGATGGAGTCTTCAATTACACCTCTCTGCTGCTCAGCCAGGAGGACGACATGCTCTACGTCGGAGCCAGGGAGGCTCTGTTTGCTCTCAGCCTCTCGGACATCAGCAAGACCAAACTGCAGAAGAATGTGAGTGAGGCCCAACGGTCAGAGGCTGCAAGAGTACTCTCATTCTGTGTTTTAGTAGAAGGACTGATACTTGGCCGGAAAAATAACCCTCGTTCCATTCAGGCAACACTGAGAGAGGATCAGATTCAAGCTCTGCTTTAATACAAAAGTAAAACTAACATTTAGTTGTTTGTTGTTTAAACTATTTGTTGTGGATTTAAGAAAAAAGACATATGGTTTGTTGAGTCATCATTTTAACATTTCCCAGCATGCTTTCATCCTTTTCTGAAATGTACGATTTAGACTATGATTTTAAAATGTTGGTCCAACAAATAGCACTATTGTAAGTCATAGATATGGAATTCCTGGCAAATCCAGAGGAGACCGGTAAGCCTCTGTGATCAGTCCTCATGAGACTTTCACACCCAGTTTGAATCATTCACTTTTATTGCAAAACAGAAATTCCTCTTTTTCACGGTATCGCGAACTGAATAGTCGCTCTACGTCTCTCCTTTGTTTTTACATCTCTGAAGATAAACCGTTACCTTCACGGTGAATAACAAGGCAGTTTTTAAGAATGTGAGGAGAATAAAGTACAGATATTTGGGTTCAAAGTTTTGAGTATAAGGTTTTCAGAAAAAAAAAAGCACAAGCGCATAGAAGTGAAGTGTTTCATTTCCTTCTGCAAATGGTGCAAAAGTGCTCACATGCTTTACTGAAGCAGACATACAGATACTAGAGTCAAACGTTTCAATTTAGTGTTTCAACTTCTTTACTTAAATAAAAGAATTTTAAAAAGGTTATATATATTATAGTAAAATTTCAAACGGTGATTAGGAGACAATCGGAGGCATCAGAGCCACCATGGTCATTCTGACTTTCAAGGGTTTTTATTTATTTTTTTTCCATCTTCAGCTGACGTGGGGCACTCCTGCTGGAAAGAGAGAAGAGTGCAGCTTCAAAGGGAAAAACCTTGAGGTGAGGCTCGTTGTTTTACAGCGTCGGAAAGATGGCAGAATGTGTCAGAAAACCAGTTGACGATCCTGGATTTGGTCTTCCTTGCATCCACCGCTTCACTGTAGCCGTGAGACAATAAAATGAGCGTGAGCTGTGTGTTGACAAACCTTTCCACCAGTTACAAATGCATTTATCAAGTGTGCAGGCTCACTGGGGAATTGCTCTTTTCTTCTTCTTCTGTCTGCCTGTTACCTTGTTGTCATGCGAGCTGTTGTATCTCTGGGCGACAAGCCTCAGCAATCTATGTACTTGCTCCGTACAACTTTGGTCTGTGTATAACAGAAATCTCATAAGGCAAGTGCTTTGTGATGCTGGGAGGTTTTTCCCCAGCAGTGATCGAGCCAGAGGGAAATGTTTTCTTTAACACTTTTCCATTCAAACCCTCTCTGAAGTATTTGCTCTGAACATTTTCCTTATGATTATTTTAAAGCAGAGACTTTTAGCAGCTCTAGAGAATCAAGAGTTTCTCTGATTTTATCAGCTTGACATGCTCTCCGTTTGTTCCCCTTTAGACTGATTGCTTCAATTACATCAAAATTCTCCTGCGACTGAACAGCACTCATCTTTATGTGTGTGGCACCTTTGCCTTCAGCCCTGTCTGCGCCTACATAGTAAGTAATGACCTCTCAATCTACCCATTGTTCAAGAGTCTCACGAGTGGATTTTTCTTCCATCATTAATAGCGAGTCTTTTCATCTTTCCCTGCACTTTGCACTGGAACCGGGTTTAATTTTGATATTTTTTCGGGGCTCAGGCTCCTTTTATCCACCATGTCAGCGTTGGATCTGCTGCTCTCCGAGCGTAACCAAATCCTGCTGAGGCACTTTAGCCAGACGAGTCGACGGGGGGTACACGAGCTGTGTGGTTTCCAGAGAGAGGAAAATTGTAGATCTGTTTATCTAGCAGAGGAATACCGCTGGAGTGATGGTAACCGGCAGCGGGATGACATTGATTTCGGTGATAGTGGGGCGCTGGAGCTTGGCGACAGCTCAGCTCTTCAAGCGGGGCATTAAACTCCAGCCTTTGACGTCAGAGCAGAAGAAAAATATGAGGAATCTCAGGCCTGAATGTGGCTTGGCAGGACTTTAGGTCCCTGAACCAGGATTCCAAGCAAGTCTTCGCCTTTGTGGACTGGGTGAAACACTCCTCATTTTGATAAAGTCCCACAACCATGAGTGTGTGTGTTAACGTGCGTGAGCAAGTGCGTCTGAGGACGATATTAACATCGATGGATGTTTTATTTTTATAGCGCTTCTCAAAACAGTCTCGGAAGTCTTTATGGGCAGCATAACAGGACACCGAGGCCAAGAAGATACACGAAGCACTCAAAGTAACAGATGTTAATCCAAACAAGCTCCCAGTGAAGCAACGTCTTAAAATGAAGAAGCATGGGAAGATTTTCCAAGCACCACAGCACTCCATACTGTCCTGTTTGATTTGATTAGCAGCAAATGGAGCAAGTTATTACTGTTGCTCCAGACTGCCTGCATGCATTTGTCATGCCTTTCTTAAAACAGTACTTGTATTCCCATGTCT
The DNA here is from genome assembly GCF_902148845.1 of Salarias fasciatus. Classification (NCBI taxonomy): domain Eukaryota; kingdom Metazoa; phylum Chordata; class Actinopteri; order Blenniiformes; family Blenniidae; genus Salarias; species Salarias fasciatus. Next base: position 15,152,040 of record NC_043745.1, on the reverse strand, counting down.
GCATTTAATGACTCTCCTATGGCCGTGGTTATTCTTCCTGTCAATTCTGGCTACAGAAGGATCCTTTTCAGAGCCCGCATGCTCCGTCTGTGAAAAGATCTATTTTTCAGTCGAAGCCGATGTCGAGCTTTCGGAATCTCTTTCACACAAGTACTTTTATTTTTAAGTCACCCCTCGCTTTAATGAAGGAAAAGCTGCAAATCTGGAGCTTTGTTCAAAACAGAGTGGAAGCTTAGATCAGGGATTGGCAACTTTGATCACGGTGAGGGCCACAGAAGTTTCAACTCCTCTCCCAGAGGGGTTTTTAGCAATGAATGAAAATTCAATCAACTCATTTAACATAAACATGGTACCAATTAGCTGTTAGATAATGTTATTGAGGCAATATGCATGTGTTTGTTTAATGTTCACCTTTAAAACGCTTTTAGTTTTACAATATTTAAGGATCATTAGCAACTGATGCGTTTCTTGAAGCGACATTTTTGGAAATAATGTAGTGTGCTGCTAGGAAGCCAGACGCTTGTCCATTCCTCTCTTTAGTGTTGATCAGACTGTTAAACTTCATAGTTTAATTTGGAAATTCTCTTCATATTGTTTATACCATCTTTACTTCAAAATATAGTAATGCCTTGCAGCGAGTATGGTCACAAAATGCAATTGATCCTTTTTTTTTGTGTTATATGGATCATTATTCGATGCAGGTTTCAGGAAGGATCTATTTGACTGATTATACATCTAAAAAGTTAAAGGCTACATTTTACTGTCGAGAACTCCTGAATTATAGACACTGGTGTGGTTTGAGCTCCCGGGATGTTGGACCATATATTTCAGAGTTAGGGTGTTTGGAGTATTTTTTCTGAGAGGGAAATTTAATTTAAAACACTGTGTGTATCCATTAAGACTTTCGTTCTTTTGCCAGTCAGCTGAAAGTCCGTCTGTTCCCTTTTGTGACATAAATCTTTGAAATCTAGCAGAAACATAATCCTCTGTTCATAAAGAAAAAGAACAGCTGGTCAGTGTAGTTTTTGCAAACGTCACTCAGACACTTGTAGCATTTCTGGCAACAAGAGACTTTTTGTGTGATAGACCGATAATAAAGTACCTTGGCTTTATTCACTGAAATGAAAAGATATGTCACAAAGGATAGCCTTCACACGTTATTAGCTGGGATTTCTTTTTTATTTTGTCTGTGGGATTTATTGACAATGATGAAACCGCTGTTATACCAGATCGACTCGTCTGCTGGGTTCAGAGGTGCATTATTGCAATGAACAAACCTTTAAGTTTTTCTTGTTTCGCAATCGATACGAAAAGTTCGCCCAAAACGGCGGTGAGTTCAATGTCGCCACACTCCCAAATATATGAAACCACTGTGTTTATTGTAATGGAGGGAATGAGCGTGAGGTGGCCGAGCTCACGTCAGCTGACATTTTTACTATAAGTAGAGTTTCATTGGGCTGTGCCTGAGGGGACGTATGCTGTTTGTGTCTGTCTCCAGAACACGTCAACGTTCAGGCTGGAGAGAGACGAAGTGGGCGAGGTCGTGATGGAAGACGGGCGCAGTCGCTGCCCTTTCAATCCCGAGTACAAATCCACCGCCATCATTGTCGGTAGGTCTTAATGCAGCTGCGGCGCCCACGTTATGAATGGCTTCCTGTTAGAAGAGCCTCCGAAAACAAGTCGAGCTGTTTACTGAAGCTGCTCTTCATGTTCGCAGCTCCGTCTTTGATTCGGTAATGAGTTGTGATGTGCCTGCAAATGTTGTTTGTCTGCGTCGGGCTGTCTGATAAATAGCCGGACACCAGCAGACTCTGTTTGTGTTCAACTTCTTTAGCAAGCAATTAGTAAATAATTGAACTGGATATGAGGGGGAGAAATAATTTGTCTAATCCCTCGCTCTCAGAATCTATTGCTCTATGACTGACTTCATCTCCAGCCCATCGTTTCTTCGTGATTCATTATCTTCAGTCCTGCTGAATTTTATCCTTTGCTGTGTTCCAGATGGTGAATTATATACTGGTACAGTTAGCAACTTTCAAGGCAACGAACCAGTCATTTACAAGAGTTTAGGGCAGGGAAGTGCTCTGAAGACAGAAAACTCCTTAAAATGGCTCCAAGGTAAGAATCCAAGCGCTCCGTCAGACTGGATACAGTGTGTGTGTGTGTGTGTGTGTGTTTTTCCCCTGGTCTTCTACATATCTCCCATTATGCACCGTCCACAGCAGATAAGCTCTAAAAAGTACAGATCATTAGTGAGGCGCTTTCAGTAATGCATTCAGACTGAGAGCAAAGACAAGTCCTGCTAGATTGCAGGAGCCCGGACGTATCAGCTGCTGCACATGCACATCAAAACAGCCTCCGCCGGCTGCCACCGAGTTCGCCGGAGTGAGCTGCACTTTGTGCACAATTAAGACCTCCCTTGTCTTTTGATCTGTAGGTAATTCGTGCAGAGAGCTCCTGATGAGACATCTGAGTACAATTACACAGTGGATCCCATTTCCTCTTCCCTCGTAGGATTGTGTGACATGACACACTGGTTTAGACCTATTCCCAAACTTACGAGGAAACAAAAGTGAAATGGCTGAATTAAACACTTTAAAATAAAGGCATCATTTGTCTCCCTAATCATGCTTGTTTCTTGTTTTCCTGCTCTTGACAGATCCGGTCTTTGTGGGGTCATCTTACATTGAGGAGAGCCAGCCAATAGGCAACCCTGTGGGCGACGACGATAAGATTTACTTCTTCTTTAGCGAGGCGGGGAAAGAATTTGACTTCTTCGACAACACCATCGTGTCCAGGATTGCTCGCGTGTGCAAGGTGAGATTTTCGGGATGAGGGAGAAGTGATTACGCAAGATGGCCATGCAAAAAGAAAGAGGCGCAACAGGGCTCAGGCTTCCTATCCGTAATCCTCACACAATTGCACAACAAGACGTGACACTCCCGTGTCAAAGCACACTTGGTAGCATTTAACTGTACGTCATGTCTGGGAGGATGCCATAGAAATATGTCACTGATGTGTTAAAGCTCTCTCTGTTTGAGTGTACAAACATGTTTTCAACGGATTTAGTCTTCCTCTGCCTGAATCATCGCCTCCTCCTGCTCCTCCTCCTCCTCCTCCGGGCCTCTCTCTCCCTCCTGCCCTCCCCTTTCTCTGCAATGTCATATCCCCTCTCTTTCCATCTCCCTCACAATGTCAGCTGCACTCGTCCATCCCGCCAGCTTCTTGCCTTTCTCCACCGGCCCTTTGAGCTTTGCAGGCATTATTAGTATTCAAGGATGCTTCGCAGCAATATGAAATGCTTTTTTTCCTCTCTACTATATGGCCTGTTTTGGCTTCGGGCTGTGCATGCAAACTGTAGCAACTGCAGAATTCACACCATTTACGTCGTTCCAGAGTTTAGTTTGTTCGATCGCTTAACCGTTCAGTCACAGACATTTTTCTCTTCATCACCTGCGTTCGGATCAATTAAAAGTCTAAGAGGCTGCGCACGACACATGAACTCGGCACCCCCTCCAACTGATGCCTCTTGTTCATGGAGGCAGTAATGTGAGTAATCGTGGGGACAGCATGTAATCTTAAGTGACAGCTTAATGACTTAGTCCTGCCAGGCTCTGGCGCTTGGTGCTGCGACACCTCTCCCAGTCAGCAGAGCAGCTCCTGGGTTCTATATATGGAAATCCATTGATAGAAAGGACCCCAGACTGTGGCAACTTGCTGCAGATGAACTGTGCAATAGAAACAGAGAATGGCTTTCTCGGCTCTGTAAAGCGCTTTTATTTGGCTGGAATGCAGCAGCTCCCCATTTCTCGCTGACGTCTTTTCAGACGTTCCTCGGTGACAATACAGGACTGCTGCATGTGGCTTATTGTCCAGATTGCTGAGCAAAAGCTCTCACAACATTAACAAATCACAATGACTCGTTGGAACTCCACTTAGTCTAGTTTCTATTAAAATAAATGATTCTGTGACATGCAATTGTCTGCGCATTATTGTCTGGTAAATGTCATTCTCCTCTCGTTTTCAGTCTGCTTTGCAGCTAATATTGTTAGATTTTATAATTGCATTTACTGCGTTCGCATTTGTCTGTATTCCGTCTACTGTTAAGCAGTTTGAACTGCACCCACCTGGATTAAACGTGCAGTACAATTAATTTAAATTGGCTGATGGATTCACCTTTCTCTGGTAAGCTCTGTTAATGATTCCATAAATTTAAGTTTGACTGTAGCTTGGAAAAGTCTAATGAACTGCAACTGAATGACCAGTGTTTAACACCAAATCAGGTTTGGCTGATTCCAACCTGGACAGTCAGACGGTCACATTCACCCATTACTTTAAAACACACGTGTTTGTACGCAGGAAGAATATGCAAACTCCACACAGAAAAGCTTCCCGACTTAAGATTTCAACCCACTATCCCACCTGTGTGGCCCATCATGTGTGATTGCATGCATTTTTTTTTTCTTTTTTGATAACATTAATCACATGCAAACACACAGTGTGTGTTGTCTGCCAGAGCAGAAAGTGCTGAACTCGGATGGTTAGTTAAAACCGAGGTATGGAGACTCCTCCCTGCGGCCAGTGTTCATATCTTACACCGTTTTGTGAACTGACAGAAAACACGAACCTCCTTTTCTTCCTCCTTACCAGGCCAAATCCAAATGCGTTGGAATTTATTTATCCGACTCACGCTGGGCGTATAGGTTCATGTTAGCGCAGAAAGAAGACGTGAATCCGCGAATGTCTTCCTTTTTCTTTTTTTCCTTTTGGTCTTCTAACTACTGTTTTACTCGACTTTGCCAAGTAGCTCAGCTTCCGAGTTGTTTTTTCTCCCCCTCTTCCTATCGGTCCCCCTCCTTTCTTCCACTCCCTCCTCGCTCCTTTGTTTATTCAGGTGTGCACTCTGAGGGACTGTGGAGAACGGGCAGATTATGAACACTGTGTAGCACCAATTTCTCTACCTCGCGTTCGTCTCCTCCTCGGGGTTGATAAACGTGAAGAATTCAAAATGCGATAATAATAAAAAAAAAAAAAAAAAAAAAAAAAACGTCTGAGGGGCAAGTTAATGCGGCACGGAGAGGCAAGTGTATTTTTGGAGGGCAGATATCAGAGGGGGGGAGTGGTCGAAGCGGTTCGACGTAGAAGCGGCGCAGTGGAGCGCGGCAGGAGCGGCGGTGGACAGCTGAGAGAGCAGGAATGTGGGCTCCTCATTATGTGGACAGGCTACTTCCACAGCCTTGTAATTGGCTTGCAGGCCCTGCATCAATCCCACGAGGGCTCACCTCAATGTTGAGCAACATGATTGTTTGTGTGTGTTTGTGTGACAGCGCGCGGACGAGGAAACAAAAGTCGTTCCAGTTTTGCACTTCATCATCTCCTCCGGGGTGCTTCTCTCCTTGCTCTGCTGTGTAGGAGTCGCTCTGACGTTCGGAGGCCGCGCTGATGGGATAGTTTGGATCGGAGGAAGCAGAACTGTCCCGAGATTGGGCGAGACCCCTTGTTTTGATTCTTTTCCTCCTCTTCCTCCTCTTCCTCCTGTGCTTTCAGGCTTGCTTGCGTTTGGGCGGAGTTACCTCTGGTGTGTGTTTACAAGCTTTTTGATAATTGCTAGTCCGAGAAAAGTCGTCTGATAACTGTTTATGTGACTATCTTGCGGCAGCGTAAAGCTCTGGCCTTGCGTTGCAGGAAAATTGAAGCGACTGATCTGTGTTATAAAGCTTCCATTAATAACTATTGTTTGTTATTTTCCATTTGACAATATCCTCTCATTTTAAAGACCTTTCATTTTGTTGGACGGGATCTTTCATGTGGAGAGGCTTTCTTTTTGGAGTTTCCCTTCTTTATTTTGTCATTAAAATATCCTTTGTAGTGCAGTGCAACATGTGCTGTGCCACAGGAAAAGGATTTCAACTTGGGGGACTTGCATGAGAAAGTTGGAATTGTGGTTGATTGTCCAGTTTTTTTTCCTTAAAAACAGAACATAATGGTCACAGTAAATACTGGTGTCTTCCTGCACTGCTTGCGACTTCAACAGCACCCTCTAAAGCCAATGATGGTGACTGCAAGCACGAGTACAGATGGATAACAGCCTTGAACATTTCTATTAAATAGGCACATGAATGGATGTTTCTGCTGTTAAACTGAACACTTTCTCACTACAAGAAAGAATGCAGATCCTTATACCCTCATTTATATCTGCTATGCAAAAAAAATGCACTGATAAACGTTTTGTGTTATTGTTCCATTCAGTAGGGTTAGGATCGATCTCAGCATTGAAAAGATGGGCAAATGCAAAAAAAAAAAAGTTGATTTGTCTAAACTGTAATAAAGGTAAAATTAGAACCTGTATGGGTTAAAAGAGATAATTATTGTGTTACGCTGTCAGGTGTATAAGGAAATAGAAGAAACGTTGAGGTTGTTGAAGTGCCAACAACAGACAGCGGTGACAGTTTGTGGGCTCCGGTGTTGCATTGAGCCTGAAACTTAGAGAGTTGTTTTCACGTTCCTGTGAAAGGTAACACGTAAACCAGATGGAAAGTGATTTTCTGTCTGATTAAGTTCCCCTTGGCTTTCCATCTTGACTCAGCTAATTGCCCCCGGAGGCCTCGGGGGCCGCCGCTCTCCGCCTTGTGGGACTCCTGCTCCGTTGTCCAGAGTTGACTCAGAGGCCACGGCGTTCCCTCCTCACCCCGCAGTCACAGCCTCACCAGCTGCAAACAGACTTTAGTGGCAGCTGAGCCGGGCTGCCGGCGTCTGCTGCCACCTCACCTACTCATGACCCTGACCCCGCCCTCTCCTCCACCTGCGCCGCTCGTGCATCATGCATCGTCATGCGCCTACCGGCTGAATAAGCAGAGACTGTGTTCTCCAAGAGGGCCGCGCAGTATCCAATAAAAATCAGCGAGACATAAAACAGTCTCCCTCTGACGTGCTGTAACATATTGGATCTCTTCGCAGGGCGATAGGGGGGGCGAGCGGGTGCTGCAGAAGAAATGGACCACCTTCCTGAAGGCTCAGCTCCTGTGCTCGCTGCCCGACGACGGCTTCCCCTTCAACATCATCCAGGACATGTTCGTCCTGAAGCCCATGGGAGACAGCTGGGAGAGCACCGTGTTTTACGGCGTCTTCACTTCCCAGTGGTGAGAGACGCCAAAGATTCAGACTGTGACCGCGCCGCATGTCACCAGTGGCAGCGGCATAAATCACAAACGTAATGTGATTTACGCCACTGTTGCAGTCGATGATTATACACAGTCGGATCTCCACGGCTCAAACGCACCATCTAGAGCCAGTTTTTATTTAATATCTGCACCAACACTTGGCAGGCTGCCTTATTTTTTTTTTTTTTTAAACTTGGCTCCTTTGAATTTAGAGCAGTTGTAATGAGCTTAAACACTAACAGGAGCTTATGCAACCCCAGTGTCTAATTAATGTATCAACAAAATAAAGGTTTTAATATGGAAATCATTTCAGCGCCCACTCTGCAACTGTTCTCCATTGAGAAGCGGCTGCTGTACATTTTTTTTTTTTTTTTTTTTTTGAATGAAACAACAAATGCAGAAAGCATGAGTTATGTTACATTGTAGAGTTACACAGGTTATATTAACCCAGATTAAAACCTGCAGGTATAAGGGTGCCTCGGGGAGCTCGGCGGTGTGCGCCTTCACCATGGCCCAGGTGGAACGAGCCTTCAGCGGCCGCTACAGGGAGGTCAACAGGGAGACGCAGCAGTGGTACACCTACAACCATCCCGTACCAGAACCCCGGCCCGGCGCGGTGAGTAGTCCAGGCAAAAACGCTTTAAACGAGAAACGATGCATCCATTCAGTCAGCATCACTCAGAAGAGCGCAGGTTCAAATAACAAGTCTTATTAGCTCAAGCTTGTGAAGACTTGCTTTTCCACAACATGTGTCGGTCGCGGCAGTTTTAGTGTCGTGTTCTCATCTAGCCTGTTGCACTGTGCTCTGTACCAAAACAAAACTGAGTCTAAGTACAAATAATGGGTTTGACGTTCCCCACCCATAAACCTAGAAAATAGTTCAAGCACACAAGGATAATATTATCTTAAAATTATATGTATATCAGTAGTAAGGAATACTAGATATTAAAGGTTTTCAGATAAATTCGTGTTCATAGTCCCACACAGGTCATTGCATTTCCAGCTCTACTTGGATAAGCAGAGATTTATTCTTCGTTCTTAATTTACTTCTCCTCGCAGTGTGTGACCAACCATGCCAGGCAAATGGGCATCCAGTCGTCTTTGCACATGCCCGATAAAGTGCTCAACTTCGTCAAGGACCATTTCCTGATGGACAGCGTGATCCGCAGCGCTCCTCTGCTCCTGAAACGTAGCGTGCGCTACACTCAGATTGCCGTGCACAAGATCCAGGGCATGGAGAGGGCTTACGATGTGCTCTTCATCGGAACGGGTACACTTTGTTGCGTAACATCCTGAAACCTGAACGGGGAAGCAGCGCGGCAGAAGCTGGTCCCTGCAGCGTAACTCACAGGTGTCTTGTTCTGTGTGTGTTCCAGATGATGGAAAGCTGCATAAGGCCATCAACGCCAATGACAAGATGCACATTATAGAGGAGATGATCCTGTTTCCTGAGCCTCAGCCTGTGCAGCACATCGAACTGGATCCTCAAAGGGTAAGTAACAGTTAAGTCAGTGCGCCATTAACAAATGGAAGAACTATCAATTACAACTAAATCATTACTGCCCAAGCAGGTTATTATTAAATGTTTTGGCATGCTTGCTCATGTTTCATTTACTTTCAACTCATAAAATTAAAGAGTTAGTGTATCGAGAGCTGCAAACTGCCATCGGAGACTTTGCTCTTTCCTGGGGGGCTGTTCATTGTGTTTTCCTGTAAGTTATAGGACCGTCTGAAATGGACTTTATGAACCTCACTGCCTTTTTATCCCAAGCTAAATTTCATTACCTTTTCTCTCTTTATTACATAATAGCCTCTCCCCGGGCCAAAGCAGCTAAACTGCAATCTTATCTGAGATTATGTAATTCTAATAAAGTCAGAGGTAGTTCTTGTGAGTATATTCTTCGCTCCAAATAGGGATGTGTGAGACTTACGGCCGAATCCACATGATGTCTATCTCCTATACTAGCAGATAAGCCCGTCTAAATATAGGCAATTTACTTGGCAGCGTGGCCCGGTGTGTGTACGAGTGTGACTCCTTCATGGTGGAGGAGCCCAAGTGTTACACACATGTTGGCATGAAACATAAATGAGAAAAGTGCTCGGTAACAAACACTGAACATCTGTTCAAAGACACATGCTCACAGTGTTACTCAGTTGGCATCAAGAGAGAGAACAGCTGGCTGGAGTTAGCCCTCTGCGGAGGTTATACTCTTCTGTTTGTCTTAGGAAACTGCTTGTGCATGTTCCCCTTTGCTTTGAAAAGAGAAATCTCTAACCAAAAGCAGGCCCGGCTCTTCCCCGCGGTCACTTTCTCTATCGCACACGCCCACTGACGTAACTTATTTTCCCCCCGTCCAGGGCCTGTTGTTCGTGTCGTCATACTCGGGCCTGGTGGAGGTCCCAGTGGCCAACTGCTCAAACTACCTGAGCTGCGGCGAGTGTGTGTTGTCCAGAGACCCTTACTGCGCCTGGACCGGGCGGCTGTGTCGGGACGTCCGGATGGCTCCTCCTGACAGGTGAGAGCACCCGGAACCCGGAACTTCCAACAGGGAGGAATAGGAGAAGGGTCGGTGCTGGAAGAAACATGAAGCCACTATAGGTGCTTTAATATGTTATGTACAAATATTTAATGGCAGTTTAATAATTGATAGGTATGTAAGAGTCAGTGTAAGTGCACCGTGTGCTTTTCCTCACAGTCGTACCAGGCATCACAGCGTTGCCAACCTTTTGTCCTCCAGCCACAATAATTTTCAATCAAGGGAATTTCTGTCATAGTTAAAGTAGAATCAGACTACGAAGTTTGAAGACTGGAGTTGTAATCTTCATTTTTGCACATTTTAAGATCTAATCTAAAGTGAAAAAAAATGTTGCATCAGCCTGATTTTTCTCATCTTAAGCAGCAGTCCTTACAAAAATCTGAAGAAAACAGCAACTTGTTTTTTTTTCCTTTCTTTTTTTTTTTTTGCTAGGCAGGAATGGTGGATTTGTTAAAGGATTTTCTACACAACAGCTCATGGCACGCTTGACTTATCAGTAAAAGACAGGGTTGAGTATATGAGCCGTGTCTTACCTCAGCATATTTTACCTTGACAAGTTTAACATGATTATGTTTTCACAGTGAAGATCAACCCAAACAAGCACAAGAAAGCTTCTGAAGCTCATAATCATGTGCTTGAAAAAAATCTTTTGAAAGAAGAGCAGTCTCTTAGTCATGCTGATGAAGCTGCACACTCTCAAGCCTCAAATTAAAGACTCGCAGAGCAAAATAGATGCAGCCATTTAAGGTGCCTCCAGTTCCAGCTGCTAACCCTCGGCTTGCTGTTTTGCTCGCCGTTTTGTCACAGCCACTGGCAGCAGGACGTGGAGGAGGCCGACACGTCGGCGATTTGCAACAGGACTTTTCCGAGCCCCAAATCCACCCGGCCGGCAGCCTCTCGTGAGTGTTGTTTCTGTCAACTGCTCTGTAATTTTCGTTTCCTCAGTCGCTTCACAGACGCCACAAACAACTTAAGATACATGTCACCTGTCCTCTACTTTGTTTTTACAACTCTTGCGTGAACAGTCTTGTCACCTGACTTCATTTTAAGTAGTTTGTATTTGCTTCCCGTTCGTTTCGTATGCTGGATCACTGATGTTTATCCTGTGAAATACGTTGTACAACAATGTTTGCTGAGCTCAATGCAACACAATGCCTGATGCTTTATTGCGGTGGGATTTCAAGCAGCTTAGGACTCATTGACAGGATGCAAAATGCGTGAAAGAGTTAAAACAGCAGCAGGACACTGATTTTATACTGCAGTGTGTCGTATAATCCTGTGTTTGGATATTTTTACCTGCTATTTTTGTTGATATGACAAGAAAAGGCTTTCAGTTCAACTTGATGGAATCAGACAAACAGATTTTCCATAAACTGACAGTCTTAGTTGTATCAAAATCCCCGTAAACCGCAGCTTCGTTCATATATTTAAATATTTTCCTCATTTTCCGCAGGTGGCTCCCCCTGCCAGCTCATTACGATCCCTGCCAACACTTTCAGAGTGCTGCCCTGTAAGCTGCGGTCTAACCTGGCGCGCAGGAGATGGCGTTACAGCGCCAGCGCCAGCCAGTTCCTCTACGCCACCCCCGAGGGGAATCTGGTGGTGGTGGCTCAGTCCGAGAGGACGGAGACGTACGAGTGCTGGTCGGAAGAGGAGGGCTTCCGTCAGCTGCTCGCCAACTACTGCGTGAGAGCGGAGCCCCGCCAGGAAAGCACGACCCTGATGGGTCACTCGCGCACGCCCCACATCACACGGGAGGAGACCATCATCCTGCCCGGCGAGTCCCGGTCCGAGCAGGTCCACACCAAGACGTACTGGAACGAGCTGATCGTGGTGTGCGCTCTGCTGGCGTTCTCGCTCGTGGTGTTCTCCCTGTTCGTCATCTACAGGAACCGGGACCACATGAAGTCCATGCTGAAGCAGGGCGAGTGCCCCAACATGCAGCAGAAGAAGCCGCGGATCGTCGGGAAGCCCACCGAGAGCCTGCCGCTCAACGGCAACACCATCCCCGTCTCCACCTCAGACCACAAGGGCTACCAGACGTTAAACGACAACTACATCTGCAGCACGCCCACGCACGAGTCCTCGCCGGACAACAGCAAGAGCTTCTCCGAGGCCTCGGACAGACGGCCGCTCAACCTGAAGGAGAGCCACGTGGAGTACTCCCCCACCTGCCCTCGGCCCAGGGTGCGGCTCGGCTCGGAGATCAAGGACTCCATCGTATGAGAGCGCAGCGTCCGCGGAACAGTGGCGTCCTGTGTCACCGTGGGAGATACAGTCCACCGAGCGAAGGAGAGGAGACCCTGACATCCTCCTACATCACAGCACGTCTTTCCTTTCAGCCATCTTTCGTTCTGTGAGCAGTGCGGAGGTCGTTTTCTTTCATCATTTCCACTCCGGAGCCGGAGGTTGGCCTGGTTGGCCACAATAAGGTCAGAAAAATGAAGCAGCACAACACTCCGGTTTTAACCAGGTTCACAAGTCATGGCAGCTGTTACGTGGAATTATAACAGTCTTTTTTTATTATTATTATTATTATTTTGAACCATTTTCATAGCCACTGACTTCATATGTGTTTTAGCACAGGGCTGGAAAATAATGGGAAGGAAAAAAAAGAAAAGAAACAACGAGCAGAAGACCTTTCTCCCCTACTCAGTGCTTGTCTCTATGTGTGCAACATCCATCAATAGATTGTACAGTGGATGTTCATCACATGTACAATTACAATAGCAGACAATAAATCCAGGCACTGGTATTTTTCTCAGCCCTGTTTGCATAATCTTGCACATTTAACCACAGAAGGTGGCTGCCACGCTTCTGTTATTATGCACACTAGAAACAACCTACATGATGACCAAGAGCTCATGCTTAGGAGAATATGATACAGGTAAACCATCGCATCGTATGTGGAAGCAAGTCCGAAGCACATTTGTTCTCTTTTTCGCTGAATAAATGACCTGACTGAGGAGGAAGATGTGAAAGATTTCCAGGAGAATCGGCAGTATCAGACCTGCACTGAAACGAAACAAAAAACTGCAACGTCGATACTGATGATCATAATTGATGGTCAGGGGCCTAAAGACTGACACTTACCTCCTGAATGTATGATGTTTGTTGAACAAAAGTCCGTCTCACTCACAAAACTGTGCACCGCGAACAATTCTAGGGAAGCGATTACAATTCTGCTCATCTGAGATCATCCTGTTGGCCACGTCAGGCAGCGGGGAGCCTGCGCATCAATCCTGACCAAGACACAGATGCCCGGTTTCTTCTGAAGTGATTATGGGAAAAGAGACATTACAGAATGCAAAGAAGCAAAAAATAAATAAATGGAAAATACTACACCTCTTTTCATATTCAGGGCAGCACCAAAATCATCATGTGCACTGTGCCAAAACAAAACTAAATGATTGTCTTACTCAAATGCAATAGTGCCATTCTGCTACCATCACTCCCATCTCATGCATCCTATTAACATTGATCACTGTCAAAGAGCACATGGTGATGGATCTAACCGGGTTTGGGTTTCACAAGAACTATTGTGGCAGTAATAACAAAGAAATAAATGTGAAATGCAAAGTTGGGAATTCTCTCCGAGACTGTTATCTCATAACAACTTTTTCAGATTGTGTCGAACAAAGTAATGTACTGACTGGTAAATGTTGAACTGGGGCCAAAGGATACAGCATGGAGATGATCTGCCATGTGGCTGTCGGGTTAAAGAACAATCTTGTGTCCTTCTGCCTTCATACCGACAAAAAACGGGAGATATTTAGCCTAACAAGCGCTCACAATAGAAACTTTGTGGTTGTTAATAGCCCGCTTGTGTTGTAAAAGAATAAATAATGTGGCAGTAGAAGAGAGCTAATAGACTGAAGCTGCACAAATTAGTGATCTAGATGCACAAAGCTTCGTGTCGGCGCAATATAACCCCTTCCCCACCAGGTTACATGTCCCACATGCATGGCATTCACCACTCTTGGTCAGAGGTCCAGGTGACGTTAATGTGAAAGCACAAGTAATCAGGGTGACGAATACTTACAGGTTTGCACATTTCAGTGGAATCGGAGCAAGTTGTGAGAACTGCAACTACTGAGACCGAGGGTGTGGCTGCTAAGTCGGAAGATTTAGTAGAAATCAGTTCTTGCAGGGACCAGTGCAGCCATTGGGAACACTCTTGCACCCACATCACTTAGACTTTTGAGACTTAACAGACTTTTCCCAAAGATGCAGGAAGCCAACTGTGTTGTGTAAATCCGAGTGAGACGCATCGACACAGCCGACGCGGCGCCACTTTTCTTAGGAGACATCAAGAGTTCACTGTATTGATCGCGTAGACGTACAGTATATATTCCAGTGTCACACAGGATCAGCATAATGCTATTTTCAACACGGAGCAGACGATGAAACGCTATGTAACGGCTACAAGTTGACAAAGTAACTGCACAGCATACTGCGCAACAGTGGTCAGTGTTTCCTTTTTTGTTTTTTTTCCAAAAAAAAAAAAAGTTTTTGTGTATATACAGTACCTGTGCTTAATATTGTGTGTTTTCAAGGGACCTTGTGCAAGATGTGTTGTAGAGATAGTCATGAAACTAGAGAGTGAACACTGCTGATCTTATTCTTTTTTTTATTTTGTTTCATAGTGCTTTACTGCCTACTTCAGCATACATTTCACCCCGCTGTTAGTTCAGCACCTGGGCTGGTTTGTATCAAGCATGTCGAAGCAGGAGATCAATCTGTTCTTCTTTTGGTGTCATGCTGAATCAAAGGGGTCACCTTATTGTTACATTTAAAAAAAAAAAAAAGGAAAAAGACAAGATCTCTCCTCTCTGACCAATTACAAAGGAAAACACGTCGTGCTAACAGCTGAAATTGCCTTAAGAATAAATATCAGCCCAAAAACAAGTCTGTTGATGAAATTCCATTTTTAATTACACCTAAATACTCTAAATGTGCCTGAATTAAATAACTGGGTGTGTAATTTTTGCATTATTAGCGCTGTAATTCATGCTAGAGTGTTGAGATAAAGTGCAGGTCTTTTAATTGTTTTTACTTGGGAGTAAGTTGGACCTTTTGCTTCAATTAGGTGGAGACAAATATGCATAGATTTTGGCATTTTTCCCAAAATGGTGAAAAGAAATCAGTGTTAGGGTTGCGCAGTATTGAATAATTGAAATTGGAGCTCCCGCTGAATACTTGGCTACACCTGCTCCTCGTTGGCTAAGCTCAGCTTGAAGAGCAAGATGTGATGGGCGAACTCTTTACCTTTGTAATGAGTTTTATGGAAGTTTGAAGCAACATTTTCATGCTCCTCAGAAAGATCTGTGAGCACCTATCAAACTCTGCAAGAAAGGGAATGTTTGGTAAAAATAGACTGAGAAAAATAAACCAATTGTATTTGAGAACAAGAAGAAATCTGAATTTAAAAGACTCAAACCCCAGAGACTTTCTGTTGAGACGGATATTTTCAACTATATTGAAATGTACGTCTCGGTAGCCTGCTTTGAGATGCTTGGTGGACTAACCACACAACATGTAATGCCTTTTAGATATCCAGCTGTTCTGCCTTCAGCCACGTGCCACTCCGTACACTCTGCCCAGCAAGGACGTCACCAACCAGGAAGGCGGTGAATGAATGGCGTGATTGTAGCCCTCGGTGGGCGCGCATTTAACTCCACTACACAACGCGGGTCAGCAGTAGATTTACAGTTTCAGCCAAGCCGACACGAACTTAACCTGCAAACATGACTGGGAGCTGCTCAAAATCCCGCAGCATTGTGACACCTTTGTTTTTATGCAATAAGTGATACACATTGGGGGGAAAAAAAATATGCTTTATAAGAGGTCAATGTTAAAGATTAGTATTGCTCAGAAAAAACTTGTTACAATACAACTCGATCTCATTGGTTAATCTTAGATACGAACTGTGTCATCAATGTGCGTGTTTATCAGCGACATGCTTTTTCCCAGTGAAACGCTAACAACAGCACCAGGGTAAAAGATCTAGATTTTGAGTAGCTCCTGGGTGATGCAACATACTGTACTGGATATGAATGTAGCCAACTATATATTTGTAGAAATCTACAGCAGTCTATTTTCCTAAAAACAGCATCCGTAAGGCAAATCCGTAGTGACATCTTTTTAGGATTTTGTTCGTGTAGTTGAAACTACAAAGAGCCAGCGCAAACAAAAGTAATGAATGGTTTGTGCTGCGTGACGTAGTCCTGCAGTCAGATGCAAGCACAGCTCCAAATCCTCCGTATCGGCTCAGCCGCGAGACACAGCGACAGCTTTGCCTCAGCATACCGAACACCATAAGCTTAGTTGACTGAATAACTATTAGACAAATGTGGTCTTGCCTGCATGATTCCTTTTTTTATTTGTTGTGTACAAATAACATTGTGAACTGTATTTTTTGTATCATTGAGATTGTGACTGTTGTTTTTATTATATTGTACATAAAAAGCACTTTATTTTAATTTTTTAAGATAAATGAATAAAATACATGTTTTGGCACATGCATGTGTGAGTGTCTGTTTCACTGGGGACTGCTGTGAAAGGGTTCGATGCACTTGACTAAAATCACAAAAGAGGAAATAGTGTGTTTGATAGTCAGCCCAAATTAATTAATTTAGCCATTAGTCAATCCATCCATCTTATTTCCCAACAGAATCCAGGCTGGCTTGGAAAGATCTCAGCTGGATAAATGACAATATCTATGGAGGTCTGTGGATTGTAGGGAGAAACCAGGCAGCAAAACATGCAAACTCCACATACAAAAGATCTGTTGTATCGTTGTGCCATGTCAACAAGTAAATGTACACACAAACTAAAATTATTGAACATGTGCAATTTGCGAGATAAGTAAATTGTTTAAAATGTAGCTTTGTGTGCTTTGTGTTTGTAAAAGTGTATTTTACAAACCTGGAAATGCATATCCTATCTGTCACATTTCCTATAATGTGACAGAATTGTTCCTCTGACTTTTGTCTGGCTTGATGGCTTCTGTACAGCATATAAAAAATCAAAAATAAAGATGGACACTGAACAGCAGGAGGATAATTTAGGTTTGCAGTCCATACTCCCAGCAGGATTAGTTTTGCTCTGGTCACACACACACACACGCAGTACCAGAGAGGGCAGCCTTGTCATAAGCAGCAGCTTTTTGAATCAATACAGCTATTTTTGGACACTATGCTGCTGCCACTCAGGACTAAATGATATCTGTGATGCAGACTCTGGGCCACATTGTTGTTTTGTTCGATCATTTTACAATCCTGGTGAAGATTTATGTTTTAGAGCACATATACTAAACCACACAAAGCAGTCTAAATGAACATAAATGTCAAGTTTTAAGTTTTGATTCCATGTTTTGAGCCCACAGTGTCTGAAGCCAACTGGCCCTTTGTGATAATAATATATACCTCTGCTGAAATCCATCCATTCATCTGCACCTGCTTTCTCTAAAGCAGGGTCCCAGGTGGCTGAGCCACTCCCAGACAACACAGGGAAAATTGCAGGGTAAAGTCTTCACAATCCAAAAGACTACAAAAGTGCAGCGCTCACTGATCTGCATGAGACACACCCAGGCCTGATCACCACCAGCTCTGCTCAATCAAATCATCGCTTAAATATCCACTTTTCCGATGCATGAGGTGTCACCAGCAGCATGCTGGTAAAATCTAAAGAAAGCTGGACAGATGGGAGAAATACACCAATTCGGTGTATTTAAATCACAATGTTATGAAGCTATTGTTGACTGACTGTGAAAGATCTTATCAGGAATCAAGAAGGCTTGGAACAGAAGTGAGCCTCCCCAGAGGATTCGTCCATTCACACCTTCTACAAGGCCACGGTGACCGCTCAACCAGAAGTCACTAAACAGCCATTCAAAACATCCAAGAAGTAGATGGCGTCTTGGTAAAGGTCACTGTTTTTTCACTCCACTATCGGAAAAAATGTTTGATTTGTCTTCAGGTTGCTCCCCTGAGGGGTCACCATACATCCATTTCCTCTTCTACTGTCACAGCAACCATCTGGATCTCCTTCTTCAGTACATCCATGAATCTTCTGACTGCATCTCAAACATTCTTTATCCACCATGTTTCTCCAATGGAGTTACCTTAAAAAAAAAAAAAGTTTATGCATTACCGTTAAATTCCTTTTCTATTTAAGAAGTCTTAAATGATTTGCGTGTTGCAGCCTGGGACACATTATCTGAGCTGAGTCGTCTCAGGACTGATTCACTCATTAAGTTCAGCTGGAGTTACATCAATTAGTTGGAAACCAGATGGCGGTGCACACATATTATATGACCTGTTAAAGTTAATTAGTCGTTATTAAAAGTCCCATATTTTCAGCTGCACTGCACACAGGAGAGGTACAGCTTTCAGCAGCCGTGCAGACCTCCTATCTTCTTTAGAGAAACAGATTAACGAACAAATAACAACCAGAAGCAGCCGCAAAACATCTGAGCTGGACTGACAGGAGCAAAAACACTCTTCAAAAGGTGGGCAAGCAATAATTCATGTGCTACAAAAATATATCAGCAACATGGAGGTATAAGATTACATCTGATACAGTTCCTTAGAATCAGAGACATTTCAATACAGTGGTCAAAAATCTGTGCTATAAAAAGCATGCCTTTCTGTTTCTCAAGAGGAAATTTTGAGTGAATACTAATAATATTTAGAACAGTCAATGTAGTAATCAATGCGTGACGATTTTAAACTTTTTTGGCCTGGTTTCCAAGTGGCAATATACGTGAAATTTCGATTTCTTAATCACAATGATTTTAAAACATGAAAAAAATTGTCTTGAAAATGTTATCATCTTTTTTTTCTCAGAATTCTGACTTTTTGTTTGACAATATATTTAAACAATCATTCAGTGAGTGTTGCTTATTTTATCTCTGCTTCATATTGGCATCAATCTGTAAATAAAGGTAAGTTTCTAATGAAGTCTTCAACTAAGAAATTCTAATTTGACTGAATTTTCCCAAATGAAACATAAATAAGTGACTATATTTAAAGATTATGAACAAAATATAGCTTTTAACAGTGTAACATATATGTGGAACGTCTTTATGGAGAAACCAGTGTGAGTCTGACTCTGCTGAGTCTGCTGCTTTTTCTCAACATCATATGGGGAACATGTTCAAGAAATATGTGGTTACACTTTATTGGAAAAGTCAGTAGTTATTAATCACCACCATGTGACTTCCAGAAGTCTCTCTTAAATATCTGTTCTTCAGAATTCCTCTTCACAGTAACATGGTTTCTTCAGAATCTCAGTTCTTTCTCTATTCCTGCATCATATCAGCTGCAGACGTAAACAATGACGAGTCTGACCGTCATTTCCTCAAAACATCTGCAAACATCCCGGCTGTTTAAATGATGTGCAACTCGGTGCATTATAATAAGGCCACATTACAGATGGTCTCTTCGGAGAAAAGGAGAAAAAAATGTCGCTGCTGTTCAACAGCTTTTATGTGAGCATCTGATGAAACAGTCAGTGGCTAAGTACTTCAAATTAGTGAATGAAGTGCAGTCTATGAATGGAAATTTTGGGCATCTGGCTTTGAATACCAGACTGTAGTTGGGAGATACTTCATGTTTCTGAGAAGGCTGTTAATGTTTTCATTGCCCATTATTCACAGATATCTACACATGGAAGCAAAAGAAGCTCATCTGGTTGGAAAACTGTTTCCTGTTGAAGATGCTTTTGACCATAACTCATCTTCTCTTTCTCAGAACAATCTGTTTTGCATATTACAACAATATTATAGCAAGAATAAATACAAACTTACAGGGATTGAATTGAGAATGAGTGATGCTTCAGAAGTAAAGGAGGTACTGCACTAGTTCTCTTGTGCCACTGTTAATTGTTCCTCTTTCAAAAAGTTGCTTATACATCAGAGGTACTGTGGATTTGATACAATATTACTTACGGTCTTTTTTTTTTTGTCAGGAGGACTCAGTTAAACTGTAAAATTGAACTTTTAAAGACAATCAAATCTCTACAATAAGTCTGAGCTTAAGGGGTTAAACAAAGTTAACATGAAGCCGTGAATACAACACTGAGAATGAGACATCTTTTAGTTTAAATAAAGTCATCATGATAATTATTTAAATGATTTGTTTGTTTGTTTGTTTGTTTGTTTGTTTGTTTGTTTGTTTGTTTGTTTGTTTGTTTGTTTGTTTGTTTGTTTTGTTTTGTTTTATCCAACATGGTTTTATAGGTTTCCCTCAAAGTCTCAATGGTCCAAAATGTGGAGAGGGTGATAGAAATAAAAAAGGGGTTTGTTGGTTTTTATAGAACTTCTCTGTTTCTGCTTTGGGACATTTCTGTGTGGCATTTTTACCAAACCTTCATTTGAATCCAACACTTTTTATTCTGATCAACAACACAAAACTTGTCTTTAAATGTGATACGTCACTGTGAGAAAGAAAATGTATAATGCTTTTTATTATTATTGTGAAATAAGGTTAAGAGCACACAGAAAATCCAAAAGAGGCATCGGGGGATGTTGCTTCTTTCTGCTGCACTGCAGCAGCTTTGCTATCGTGTGTTTCGTTTTGACAGATCTTCCACGTTTATGGCATGACACAATTCTCCTCGTTGTATCAAACCAAAGATATTCTCTGTATAGTTCTCGACTAATTAAAGTCAAACAAAACATCTTCTAAAGCTGTTTTGATGTGAACGTGTAATTTGACGACAGCTTTTCATCCTCTGATTGTCTCATTTTTTGTGGGTAGATAATGTGGAGAAGATTGAGACAATTACAGCTTCAAAAGAAAAAGCTCTGGATTCAGCCAGCTGCTCCAGGGTGAACAGCTGTACAGAGAGCAGGCAAAATCTTTAGATAAATAGCAAATTTGCAGTGTTTTCTAGTTAAAGTACAATCAGGACCTTGTGTATATCTGAGATAAAAATGTAATTTTTTTGAAAGAAAATGTATCTAGAATGCTGTTCATCTGGATATACGTATATGAAAATGCGGGGATTGTAACTGAATACCTTGATTTCAGTGATTTCAAAACCATTTCGTGTTGAATTATAGACAGACGGACCGGCCGTCTGTCCAGGTTGTTTGCTGCCTATAATCAGATCCAATCCAACCCCTCATCACCCGCAGGTGACTGAAGCAGTGTTAGAGAAAGACAGAAAATAAGAGGCAGTTCATTCCCATAACTAAATGTGTGAATGACGAACTGTGTTCTCCAGCCAGAGATTGACTCCAGACTTAGCTGAAGCAACCTCAGTGCTTGTGAAATATCCTGCACGCTGCTCAGACGCGGACTGAATCAGGAAGAAATCTGGCTACACTGATGTCCCAGCACCCCTGCTGTGGCAGAGATCAGCTGTTAGCGGGGATAATGGGCCTCTGCTCTCACAGACCGCCCATGTGTGTGATAGCTCTGATGGTCACATGAATAGAGAGTGTACCTGCGGCTCGCTGCGGCTCTCATCCGACATGCATCCTCGCTCAGGATTGATTAGAATAAAGAGTGAAATTTTTTCTCCTCGCGAGTCCTTCTTTGCTGTTTTCTCTGACTTCCCCCAAATGTCACAGTCGCCTGTGTGTTTTGATACCCTGTGACAGATCCCATTTGTGTTCAACCTCAGCCCCTCATCTGCTGTCACCGACCATTTGATGAAGAGCAAAGATGGTAATTTGCCGTTCATTATTAACAAATCACTGCACTGTGAAAAGTGCCTGTTGTTTGCTGCTGCAGCCTTGAAAACAATTACAGTCGTGCTGCATTTCAGCCGTGATTGCATTGCATATTTCATGGCAACGCTTCACTGATGGCGAAATTGAAAAGCAGATTTACTTTTTCACAGTCGATGAAGGAATCTGGAAGCTGTCCTTAATCAATTCAAAGTGAACTTCACAGGTCGCACATCACCTCATCTCTCTTAACAACTGGGTGTCCGCCCAATAGTTGATCTTGTTGCATATTAGCTTAACTGGAAAATTAATTAAAAATAGATGTCTGTTTTTCCTTAGTGTCTTGGTGTGCCACTGAGCTTTTGACAGTGTTGATGAATATATTGATTTTCACAAAAAAAGGTTGATTTTAAATCGTGCCACGCCATGATGTAGCTGTTGATCTTCTTGCCTTGTAGTGAGGATCCCCAGTTTAATTCCAGGCAATGAAGCCCGTCTGTGTGTTTTGTGTTGTTCTCCAGTAGTCCAAGAATCCATGACTCTGAGAGTAAGTCGTGGCTCTACATCACTTGTAGCCATGAGTGTGACTGAATTAAAATGTGTGTTCTGTCCTGTGACGGACTGACAGCCCGTCCAGGTGGGATCGACTCCGTCGACCCTGAGCTGGATGAAGCGGTATAGATTAGAAGATGAAGGCTGGACATGACAACAGCATCGGTGTCAGAGGTAAACGTCATACCAGTCATATAAAAACTGATCCATGCAAACCAATACTACATGATGACCAAGTTCTACTTTTATCTGCCTTATTTCCACACCGTCCAAGGGCAAAAGTGTG
Organism: Salarias fasciatus; assembly: GCF_902148845.1. Classification (NCBI taxonomy): domain Eukaryota; kingdom Metazoa; phylum Chordata; class Actinopteri; order Blenniiformes; family Blenniidae; genus Salarias; species Salarias fasciatus. The sequence goes on along the minus strand of NC_043745.1, from coordinate 15,129,825 downwards.
TTTGTTTGATATACCGGTGCATGTATATATAAACTCCAAGACAGACAAACAAATAACAGAGTGTCTCTCATTTCACACACACAGTGAACTGTGGTAGTGAGCTGTGTTTGTGCATCAATAATAGAAATGGTCTTTGAGAAACATTTTTTGTTTTGTTTTTCTTTTTTTGCTTGTACGGTTGAAATACAAGGCTGATTTGAAAGGAGTGTAAGAGTTCAGAGAAGAGTACGACACACACTTAGTCTGTATTTTCACACTGAAATGATCAGATCTTTTTAAAAAAATTCCACTTCTCTGCTGAAGTGGTTCCAGAGGTTTAATGGATGGACGTACAATTATATATCCATTTTATATCCATGTGGCACACTGTGCTGACTTTTACTGAGTGAGTTGTGTGAACCTCCGGCTTCACGAGACAGCAGCCTTCAGCAGATCTGACATTTAATAGACAACACATTCCTCCCGTCACATCATTACTTGCAGTTTGATAACTGGGCTGTTACTGCGATAAGGCATCGCATACACCCTGTTTCATAGTTTATAACACCCATCATTTCTCATGCAGTCATTATCTGAATAAATGGTTTCAGCCGTATCTCTGTTTAAAGCTGCTTTCACCTTTCCAAATAATGGGATGGGAGGGGTGCTTGCCTGTGGCGATGTTTACCAACCACATGATTAATGTGATAATCACATTCTTATGTAAACAAAGCTTTGTACACACTTGTTCACAGAGTAAACAATCACTGTCTGTAGTGGGAAACTAGACCAATCTGACATTTGCTGGAATTTGAACCTTTTTCAAACGCAGTTGTTGCAGACAGTGTTTAGGCTCCTCCACTTTTTTCACAATTTTCTGCTTTAAAGGATCAAAATTGAACCTTTCAGTTGAACTTAATGACCCAGAATCATGAAACGCAACAATGTGGCTGTAGAAAAATGTTTCCATTTGAATGTGCAAGACTGAGTTTAGAAAGACACTCCCAGGTGTACTCAAGATACCAGAACCACAGTCAGAGTCAGGATGTCAGATTATAACTCTGTTTTAATTCATGTCGATCTGAGTCAGGGAGGTAAATTCTGAGTCAAGATCCACTGCAACATAGGTTCAGAAGTTCTATACAAAGGTGGAGTATTAAAAGGACAAGAACCACTGCAACGCCTCCGAGTATTTATGATGAAGAGGTATGATGGGCGGATCGGATGGATGAATCTCTGCATCGCATTTAAAATGACGTCCCCTCTGGCGTAGACCGGCTGAGGAGGTCATTTCATGTAAAACACATCAGACATTCCAGTTGATATTTGCTAGATGAGATTTTAGGAATACTCTGATGGAACCAGTTGGGCAGAACTCGAAGGACTCTGTCAGGTGACTGTCAGGCGGCGCATTTGGAGCAGGAACCGGGAGACGCAGTAATAAATGACTGTCAAGTTAAAATTGAGAAAGAAAACCTTGAAGAAAACTTGGCTCAAGTTGAAGAGATTTTTTTTCTTTGCTTGATAGGAAACAAAAGCAACTTTAAGGATGAGATTTGGTGCTTCAATACTTAAATGACCTTGCTAAAATCGATCCTTCAGTGGAGAAACCTGATAGACACATTTACCCTTTTATACTATTGTATAATCCTTGAAAAACTGGAGATTTTTATCTCAATACTTCTGGAAATGTTATATTTTTAGGTTGTATTTCAAAATGTTCTCATTTTTTTATTTTATTTAAATCATGATGTTTCATCCTGGAGATGAAGTCCACCTGTCACCCTCTGGCCAAAATGAGCGAATCATAACAGTTTGCGTTGTGGCTGTGAGGCGACGACACACGACCGAGGCCCCAAACCCTGTCTGGGGTTCGGCTGACTGAGCTGGTAGATCCATAAATCCCTTTGCTCAGCAGTCTAGAGGGGGCATAACCTGGATAGAATTTTGTCAGTCCACTTCACAAACTTTAAGCCTTAAATCTTGTGTCCTCGCAGTGAACATCCTGAGATTCACACACTCTCCTGAGTGCTGCTGCAGAGTTGCACCGTTGGCTGCTGACCATGTTAGACAGTGGATTTCAGAGAGAAAAGTGAGAGATTTTTTTTTTCCTGTTCCTACACTGCTGAGCTCTAAGCCTCTCACGGTTCAATAAGAATGAAGAAGACCAATCCTGCCGGTGGGACATCTCACCTGTGGATTTATGGCGACTAAACCTTGACATAGATTTAATGGTATCAAGCCTTTTTAAATGTGATATTGGGGTGATATCAGTCTGAATTTTGTACAGTTTCTGATATATTTTGCTGGTTATACCCTTTGATCTTTGACTCAGGAAGTAAAGGTAGATTTGGTTAAATCTCCACCTGAATTGGTGACTCTAAATTGTGTGATGGACTGGTTCCTGTCTACATGCGTCTTGTCTTTGGCGTAATGACAGCTGGGATCGGCTCCAGCTCTCCTGGTTGTTCATGATTTAAGTTCAACCAGTGCATCACCAGCAACCATTGTTGCTATACCTCCACAATTTAATCAGAAAAAAATCCAAAGAGGCAGATCTCCCTCTGTTCTGTGTCTGTCATTATCACAAAGTCCCTCTCGGTCTGTTCTGAGAAAACCTGCCAGCAGCCAGTCGCTCTGCTGGGCCGTATGCTTGAATTTAAGTGAGATCTATGCAAAGCTGTAAGCAGAGCGCTGTGGATGATTGCGGATAAGGTTCTGGAATTCTTTTGAATTCAAGCGACCTGCTGATTTCGCATTTGGCCCTCATCACTATTCAGCTCGTCAGCTGCTCGCCCGCTATCTGAGATGGGAAAAACGCTAAAGTGGTGATTTAATTATACGCCCTGTAAGCTGAGAACTGAGGACACAAACTCGCTGGATTTCAGTCTGTACACACACAGCTTATTGACTATAAATAGTCTGAGCCGCAGCTTGCCGGTCTTAAGGACATTAAAATGTAAGCAATATTGACTATGTGGCGTTTATGCTCATTAGACCTAGACATGAGAATGAGCACAGTCCTTTTTATTAAATAGAAACCTTCAAATTATGTGAAAGTGTCAAGTTCATTCTAAACTCTGCATCCATTACCTACGTTGACAGAGGTTGTAACAAGGTCAAGCGCTCATAACACGAGGATAACCACAGCAGTCACACTCAGTCTGCCTCAGCATCCTGACAGGAAGTCTTCTGAAAATGCAGTGGTGTGTGCTGCCACCTCGTGGTCACTCTGGCACATTACTATTTCTGCATGCTCAGGTTGGAAATGTGGTTGTGTGACTCACTACCTGCAGTCAGAACATAGAATCAACTCTAAACCATGAGGTGTGTGAACAGGTTTGTTCTGTAGTAGGTATCATATGAAAACTGTCCTCAGTGATGTGATATCATGTCTTACTCATAACAGGAAGCATCCGTGAAATGAAATCCTTTGAGATGATTTTCATTTCTATGGTAGATCGAATGCACAGTGACTATAAACACATTGAAGAAGTCCAAGGAAAGGCACAGGATCTTTGTGGTGAGTTATGAGTTGCATATAACAGTAGTTTAAGCACTGATAGGTGTGTCTGCTTTTCTTACAGCGTCATCACTTCAAAACTGGTTTCCTTGCTTTAGAATACAAGGACTTTTAATTTACCAAAACAAAGGCCTCTATGAATAGATGTTTTATGTTATTGGGCTCCTTCCAAATATTTTCAGTGTTGATATATTATGTATTTCATGGAATTTACCATTAAATGGCCATAAAAAAATTTGACCAGTTAGAAATGGCTAATAGAAACCTGTTTGAGATTTTAAAAATGTGTAGAAAAGTATTTATGACATCCGAACTGTTACTTTACATACTCAGATGTATGAAACAAAGATGTCAACCTACTGGAAAACAACACTGACTATTTTGTTTTGGCATTTATAAAAACATTTGTGATAAGTGAATTCTGGGGAAAACTGAGATGCTAAATATCACATTTACACTGTGGCGTCAGTGCTGCAGCCTCAGGGTGACACATGAACAGCACATTCAGATTCAAGAGTGTGAGAAACTATGTATTTTATTCATTATACACATAGGATAACTGTACAACTGATTGATCTCTATTTCTGCATACTAAAACCACTGTGCAAGAGGTTGAATTTTGGTTATTTGATCATTATAGAGGCTCTTGAAGGTGCAACAGTATGATTGAGGTGAATTATGGTTAACATCAAAATGTTAACTATGTTAATAAAAGAAAGTTGTGATATGAAAAGGTCTGGCCCAGTGAACTACTTATGTTTGGTATAGCTTTCAAGTGGCCATAACAGAAGAATGTATAAAATAGAAAAATTTAACTGTAGTTATTATGCTTCAATTGTTCATAAAAATGATCTGACCAACACAAAATGTGAAAAATAAAAAAAAACTTCATGAACATAACCCAATATCACACAATCATTTATGTCAGATCAATTTAACACTCCAATTGGAAAACTTCTCTCTACTGTATTTAAGGTTAACAGACATTTCAAATAACTCAAGCAAGCATCAACTAAAAAGATACACTTTATTTGAAACCAGCAGGGGACATTTTTGTACAAAAATACACAATTGTTACGTAGATGCTTTCCATCGAGAATTGTTCATTATCCTGCTGCCTACAGCATTGGAGCCCCTCTGCATGAAGCACCAACGTGGGACAACCACTGAATCGCTCAGACATTAATTTCACCGTGTAAAATAACAAATCCAACAGGCAATGCCATTTGCCATCGGGAAGAATGGAGGATCCTGGATTCTTGAATCTAAGACAAAAATGACAGACCCCTTTTCTTAAATATCAGGAAGAATGTTGAGCATGGGATGTTCTCAGACGCTGAGCTGAATTCATCTCCGACTCTCATCTGTTAGTTGGGTTTGGTCCCAGCTTTCGACCCCTCACCGCCTCCGTCTGATTTTTTCTGCTTCTGCTGCATTATCGCGGCATCCCTTCAAAAGAAAAATGAAGACTTGTTAGAGCAAATGCAACTGTATCATGCAAGACTGTCCTGCATAGAAGCACTGGCATGTTTTCTTCATTAGAGTTGGTGAATGCAGGAGATCTGAGCGCACCACATTTCTTGAACCTCCTGCAGACTGTTGTTTACCTTTGCTTGCGGGCGGCAGCTGACAGCCCATCTTCATTCCTCTTCCCTTTGCCATGCTCATTCTGCTTTTTGGCATTCTTCTGACGAGCGAGCTCGCGCTGGTTTCCTCCTGAGAGGCAGACAAAACAAGACATCCACAGTGCAGATGAACAAAACGCAACCTCAAGTGACACGCACGTTCAAGAATGTAAGCTGCGCCCTGAACACACCTGTTTTATGCAACAGCGTCACAACAAGCGCACGCAACCCAAACGAATCGAATGAAATGTGATTAAAAAAAAACGATGTTTCTGTTACTGATGGAGCAATAACGAGACGAATGGGAGATGGAGAGAAGCTTGGAAGCAGCCGACGTGGCAGAGAGGCGCTGTGGAGAAGCTTCACGTCCACAACAACAGCAGCAGAGCCTTTTCCGCCCTGATGACTTCTGTGCCACCAGCTGAGTAAATAAAGACGCAAACACTCTGGATGGCACGCTAAAGCGTAAATGGCCGTCGCTCTTAGACACGATCAGTGTTTATGCTCAATCATCCGCGTTTTATGGGGGATCTGTGTCCTCTGTGGACAACAAGCGTAACGTTGGTCTCGACGGTTTTGACTGTAGTACGTGGCACGCGATAAACAACATACGTCCATTAGACACACGGTCAAGACTTCCGTCATTTTACACAAGCCCACACACACATAGCAGAGCTGACAACGTGCGTGATTTAAAACGTAGAATGTTGGTGTAAATCACGTTCAATATAACCGAGCGCGTTCCAGCAAATAGACGGCACCCGTGGCGGCTGAGGCCAACGAGGGGCACGAGGGATTACAGACCACATGCAGGCAATATAAAGTACGTGAATGCCTTACAGTCCAAATATATGTCGATACCCACTGGTCATTTTAGCAGTCGCCGCTTCTTCAACCCGGAATCCAAAAGAGTTCAGCCTCAGGGCCGCTGGCTCCCTTTTCCTAGCTCCAGTCGCTGTTTCTGCTTTGTGGTGGCAAAGCTCGAGTCTCGCGAGACTTTACGACAACCAGAACGTTCCCTGCACATCTGAGCGCATTGCGCATGCGCAGAGGCGCTCCTCAATCAGACTCCGTGTATTTTGAGATCCAATATAATGTTCTCTGTCAGAAAGTTTAAAAAATCCACAGGAATACACTTTATTATACAGTTTTGTACATTTTATCAACTCAATAATTTGAGAACATCGGAAGTTTTGAACTTTCTTTGAATATTTATGATCTGATGCCAGAAAAAAATCATGATAAAAAATATTTTTTGGTAATAGTGAAATCTATTGTTTTGTACAATATCACAGCGTTCCAGCTCATCTTTCACACCAATCACCCCAGACAGGTCAGCAGTCCATCACAGGACAAACACCACTGTCAATGACAAACACAGACAGATTACCACACACACTCAAGTTGGGGGTCAGCAATGAACCTGAAATTGATGTTTTTGTAGTGTGGGAGGAAGTCAGAGTTTCCAGTGGAAACCCATGAGATCCAGGGGGAGAACATGAAAACACCACACTGTAAGGTCCGGCATTTGAGGCAAGACAAGAGCCACAGTGACTTGTCTTGACTATTTGTATTGCTATTATTATTGCTATTGTTGTTGTAAATTATATTTATCATTGCAATTAGTAATAAAAAATGATTTGTTGAATTTTGTTTATTTTAATTGCTAAAGAAATATTCTTGTAGTTTATGAACAGTATTGAGAGTTAATATAATCATTTACAAACACGTATTGATCTTTATCATTGGTGTCTCTTGATGATATACAGTAAGTTCATTTTACCCCTCACAATATTTCTATTTTATCACAACAGAAAAAAACACTATAATGAGTCCTGTAATTATGAATATGAGAAAATGAACTGAAATAACATTTGAACACCCAGTAATAAATGACGGGTGATTACTTGGATTCTTTATATCACTAAAGGAATTCACATTTTTTAAAATCTGAGACAGTGGGCTCTGTTTCCCATCATATTCACGTTTGTGAAACCCTGACGTTTTGTATCATTAGAGAAGAACTTGTAACTTCAACAGAAAAGCCAGCAGGTGGCAGCCTCAGATAAAGTAAGGCAGACTGAGGGACAACATTTCCATCCTTGGTGAAGAGGATGATATCCAAATGAAAATGCATTTGAAAAAAAAATGAAATATAGTAATTAATGTCTTAAATTTTCCAACAAATTTCAAACTTGTGAAATGAAAATATTCGAGATTGTTTGGAATCATGAAGTGGGAAAGCATAGTTTTGAAATTCACACATATGCTTAACTTAATGCGATTTTCCGAACAGGAAATAAAAACATGCTGTTTCTTTACTGGTGCCAGTATTGGGATTTTATAGACTGTCTGGTGGCTAAAGTCCTATTACTGTGTCACGTCTAGCCAAAACTTAATTTGTACTCAGACACTGTAAATACTATACAAGCTGCAGTAAGCATCTGACCTGGTATGTCCATAATGTCCTGCTTCTCAAATTTGTATGTGATTAAAATTCAAAAAAACTTTACCTGCAAACATGAAACAAAATTACAAAGGTGGCCCTTCATTACTTGTCTCTCAAGACAATGTTATCCCTTAAAATCACAGAGGTGGACATGAGCAGAGAGTGGAACCAGCTTTGGAGTCTTTCCTGGAGGCAAATACGGTATTTTAGGACATAATTACTCTTTAAATACAATGAACCATCAAACTACTACTGCTGCAATTGTCTAGCCAAAGCTCCATTTTAGTGAAGAATAAGGTCTTCTTAGAATATAATTATACACTAACTTTGTTCTGGTCTACTGCTCTCTGCATTACTTTTGTAAGCATGCTGTCCAAAAAAACTCAAAGTTTAACTTGTTTCAAACCCCTTTCAAGCTTTTTTTTTTTATCTTCCCTTGAGGTCAAAATCATGATTGTTGCTTCGACCATAATGAGCAGTCATTTAGAAATGTGGTCATAAATCACCGGCTGGAACAGAGTGTATAGCAGTGTGTAGATATTACCGGTGAAGAGTAGAGCATTGATTTTACTGCAGGCTGCTGTGTGTGTGTGTGTGTGTGTGTGTGTGTGTGTGTGTGTGTGTGTGGTGAGCCTTCATTGTCATCCCAACAACAAACACACAATGAAAATGTTGTTTTTGGAATCAAAATATGGCTTGAAATACTTTGTTTGGCTCTTATTAAAAAGACAGCAGTGTTCATTCAAACAATTTTCAAGTCATTTTGTTTGGAACATCTGAATTCAGTCTCAAAAACATTACAGAGAAGCACAATGCTGCTGGGGGAGTCACACCGACTCATATGAAAATTCAAATTGAAATGGAGTCAGCACCAGTGGACGATGGGTAAAAGCAGGTTGCACCCTGGACAGGCCACCAGTAGATCAGAGGGCAAACACACACACACACACACACACACACACACACACACACCTTACAGTTACTGCTTATGTTACTACTGTTTATTTTTTGACTGTGGAAGGAAATTTATTACTCAGAAACAACAGTTATATTTGAAGTTGATGCAGAGGGAATAATTAAGAAGGTGGAATTCTACAAAAACGGAGACGTGAGGTCTGACAGTGAGCGACAGCAAGCACAGGATTTTGAGGTTCCAGAGTGTGAAGATTTTAACAGCCTGTAGAACAGTGTGTCGAACACTGTGGTCACTTTATTGGGCTGGTGGCGACACGAGACAGACCAGGATGTCTGCGCCATGACTTGTTTTCCCCACAGCTGCTTTCGGTGACAGCGTCCTGCCTAAAGTAAACTATTTTTGATTTGTGGTGCAATTATCACCACCTGGTAATTTTGACATTGTCGACTGCTTCGGCTGTACCTCAGCCTCTTAATGTTAACGCTGCCCTTGTGAGAGCGCTCTGTGACTCCTTCTGTCAGCAGTTTAAACAAGAGGGGACGGATGACGGGGAGGAAAAACTGTGTTTCCATTCATTTCATACTAAATTTAACCGGATAATTTCATACTGACTGCAAGAGTCCTTGCATTGTCATTTTCTCTGGAGCACTTTCAGGCCAGTGACAGACATCCTTTCAACCCAGTTTGTGTGAGCTAATTGCCGGCACGCCTGCAGGTAGTGGGTAATAACGTTTTTCGCCGTTTGCATGCGATCATTGTTGAATAGTGCATTACAGACAAGCCATCACATGGAGGTCAAATTAAAAGCTCCGTGGCAATGGTTTGTTTCCACAGTTACATTGAGAAAACCTATAAATTTGTACATACATGCATCTCCATGGTTTTAGAGTAATTCTGTATTTTGATGAAATATAATAGAATTAAAAGAGCTGATTCTGAGGTAGTTGAATTGGAGCTTTACAGACAGTAACATGCGCAGTTGCACTGGAGGAGCTTTTATGTATTCCTGATATGCCATGGAGGACATTTAATGTGATCTGAGGACAGGACAACCATCTCGAATTTCTCCCCCAACACGTGATTGCGCAGTCCTCGTGCACAGGCTCAACTGTTTTTAGAGCAGTCTTTCTTAACCGAGATCGTGGAGTGGTGGAAGCACTGACGTGTGACAGTATAAACTTAGTGTGACAAGCTGGACGTATGGCGCATTCCTCTGTCTCATTTCACCGCTGTCATCCATCACGCTGCCAGAAACCTGCCTGCTGTCGTGAATGATTGATTGGACTTGCTGATCTCATCTTCTGCTCTGCCTTAATGTCCCTCATGCCCTGATTGTTGGAAGCTAATTTTGACATGTGACTACAAAATTAATATGTTGCTCGTTCTGTCTTTCTGACAACAGTCCAGGTACTTCTCTGCTCTTGTGCGAGCCTGATTTCAGACCGCTCAGATGTTTCAATTACCAGTGCTGTCGGCCCACTTTTTTTCTAATTAGTTTTCAAAGGCTATAACATGCTTTCTGGCCCTGTAATGGACTGGTGATCTGTCCAGGGTGTACTCTGCCTTTCTCTCAATATCAGCTGAGATCAATTGTAGCCCCTGGCACCCCAAAAATAAATACAAGTTTAGAAAATGGATGGATGGATGGAAATTGAGTATCCTATGGGCTACATTATTGAAGCCAAGAGTAAACTTTTAAAAATCAGTCCGTTCTGCTGGAAATACCTTTCATGCATCATCTGAACTGCTGCTTCATTAGTGACGCCCAGCTGCACCTCCTGGAGCTGAAAGGCCCGATTTGTGGCACCCTCTAGTGTCCATGGTCATGAAAGGTGGTAATAGTAACAAAACATGAAGTATATAAAGCTGGTCAGGGGGAGACAGGGGAGGGAGCTGGCATTCGACTTCCGTCCACAAGTAAATTAAATGGATATTTTCTTTTGTTGTGTTTCTAAACTGCACAGACTCAACAACTCAAAGCCAACCACTCAGAGAATTGGGTGTTACCACTTTTAAATTTAATGATGCAGACAAGTTCCAAACAGTCGAGTCTGTCTCAGCTGTCCCCTAAAAGAGTTTTTTTACGGTAAACTACTTTTACCCCATGATATCCCCGTGAAAAAAATGCTGTCCGTCCATATTTGCCAAATTTTGGTTGGAAGCAAAGCGAAAGATAAAAATGCCAGCAGTGTTGATTTATATAGTTGGAATTTCCAAGCATTGAAAAAAGTATCAGTGATACTGATACTGTGTGTGTTTTCAGTGAATATCTTTGACTTTTTTCATCTTGAAAATATATATTTTTAGGGATAGTGAGTGAACCAAATAATCATTTCTTGTAAAATGTTAATTTAGTTTATTGTGCACCTTTTAATTATACAGTAAACATGCAGTCCAAGGTTTTGACAATTTAAAATTTTACACAGTAATCTATAAGTACGGAAGACATAAATAAACAACATACTGTATCTAGTTACTCTGAAAGTGTTTTGTTTTTACTGGTTTTAAAAAGTGGTCTCTTAAAGGGCAGTCCAAAATGGTTTAAATAGTAAAACCTGCCACTTTGCATATTGTTCTCCCACGCTGTGAGAGGGAAAGTGAAGAAGAAGACAATCCTGTGGTCCTGTTTGGGTCACAAAATGAGTTTGGGGTTTCAGGGTTAAACCAACTGCCATCAGGCAAGACGTTTGGTAAATGGTCTGCCTGTGTATAGCAAAGGGAGACCGACAATCACCCACACACACTCTTACACACATTTTCCTTATTTAAAGTCATCCACACACAGAAAGAGAGAGAACATGCAAACTTCTTACAGAGTGAAGTTTGATTGAAACCCAAAGTGTTTGTTTTGAGGCAACAGTAACCACATCATCACAGTGACACTCTCTTGTGTGTTTGCTTGTCTATGTTGTGTAACACGGTGTTCCATTTCATCCTCACTTTTGTATGAAGCATAAAACACGCTGAAATAGGTTAACGTGTTCTTTTGATGGAGGAAATAGGACATGTATGCATGTTTTAATGTGTTCTCTGCGAGAAAGAAGGGAAGTCCTTGACAAGCCAGGGAACTGGGGAATGGAAACCTGAACTGAGGGAGAGGTTAAATGCATGAATGAATGAACAAGTGTGTTTATCACTTTTGGGAGTTAGATGCAGGAAAGATTCAGATTCAAAATCTTTAGAAAATAAAAAAATGATAGAGAAGGACAGAGATATTTTCAATATTTGGTTAAGTGAGCCAGACAAAAAGTCTCCCTCTTCTGTTTTTCTATTTCAACTCATGCCTCACTTGATTCCTATGCCATCTCTCTCTCTCTCTCTCTCTCTCTCTCTCTCTCTCTCTCTCTCTCTCTCTCTCTCTCTCTCTTTACCTTCTAGCTAAGGTCTATGTGGTTCTCCCAAGGGGAAAAATAGTCTACATGGTCAGGTTAGTTGGGGGAAAATAGAAACACAAGATAATTTCAAGGTAATGTCTCCTGGAGCACAGATGTTGCGCTGGTTGGCCTTGAGTAATGGAAATTCTCAGTGCAATCCAACAGGGGGGAGGATTTTGAAAGCACACTGAAAGTTTTTCTAACTCTCATAACTCAGGTCAAGTGAATAACTGAAATACATTACACACTTTTAATTCAGATTCACCGCTAGTAAGTGAAGGCAGCACATTTACATTCAACTGATGTAAGCTGAGAATGAAAGGCGGCTGCATGGTTTGACTCATACTTTTAACTGGCTTCATTTGCTTTGTGAAACTATAAGTTACATTTCGCTCATGGAGCTAAAACACAAGAGTCAGATGAATACAGAATTTGGGTGAATATTCGGATTATTAGTTGTCACAGTCGGTGGAGACTACACCTTTAAACAAAGGCAGTGTAAATCAAGGCAGCCACACACAATTTCCAGGACCGATGTCACCTGACAAGTGAACACCATGAGATTATCAAGAGTAATAAAAGCTTAAATTCAATTTCATGTGCACAGTCTCATTCATTCCTGTATCAGATAAATGTCAGCCTTCATACTTCGACAAATGTTTGCAGTAAAGCGTTAAACCTGTCCTCTGACACTACTTAATTAAATGCTGTTTCACTCAGCGCGGCACAATAGCCATAATCCGAGGAGAAAACTGTGGCTTCATATTTCTCCCACTGTATTTGCTTTTAGTTTGCTTCCTGATTTAATTATGCTTGTGACCTGCTTTCAACAGCATAAAATGAACTGCGGGAACAGCAGACTGTTTTGAGCCTTCATGCCCCTAAACCCGTGTGACGAAATAAAACGGATAAACACATGGGGGTTGCTTGATGGATTTTCACTGAACATACGGTCGATATCGATATGGTCAGCAAAGTGGGCTCCCATTAAGACCGGTCTTGTTAAGGTAATGAAAACATGACATTGTCCAGATGATGAGTTTAGGAGTGGTTGCCAAGGTAACGGCTTTTTCTCAGCTAATGCATGACGCCCAGAACAAGAGATGACTGCAGAACGGTGCGTGGTGCGCTGGATCAGGCCAAGTGCTTCTGACAAGGAAGGTCCAGTATCAAACTGAGTTAGAGAAAGGATAATTGCACCAGACCTACAGTAAACACATCTCTTACTCTCACACATACACGTTTGAGTGTGTGTGGTTTTGTTTGTGATGTTCCTAGTTTAAGATGTCTCCTTCTTCATCCCTGTCTGTCTCCTCATCCTCCGCCTGTGTGTGAGCTCACACTGCCTCCTGACTGACTCATCCTGGTTGAATCCAGAGACGGATGATCTGACTGATGGCTTGCCTCTCTGCATCTAAAGCACAGAAAATTATTCCATCTCCGCAGCTCGCAGTGGAGACTCACTGAAAACCTTCCAGCCGACTCATCAGCAGACGTCGCTGAACAAATTTGTAGCTCATTTTGTTCATACTGCAGACCACGTGGGAGACTGAATAAGGATTATCCAAAAAAGATTACTTGTACAATGAAATAAAGAAAATGTTGTTCAAAATCCCTCAAAAAGTTGTAATTCAGTCTTTGGACTCTGCATACGCTGCTTAAAAATCTTTTTTTTTTTTTTAAATAACTATACAGGGCAGTGGAGTTTACAGCAGAAAAGTTGTGACTGGAGGTTGGATTTCAATCCCCAAAACACAGAGTTTTATCAAGGAGGCCAAGTCAAACAAACGGATCGTGACTCACTGTGGCTACCTCAGGAATAAACAGCTGAAAGAGAGTCAGAATTTTATGAAGAACAATGCAGAATTGAAGCTTCGTCAATGATAATTATACAGGGTAAAAACAATAAAACAACAAAATAAAAAACCAAAAAGAATAAGATATGGAAAAATGTAGTGAGTTTAGATTTGATGTTGGAGATGTCTGGCTGGAGTGAGTTTCAGAGATGCAGAACGGAACAGCTAAAAGCTTTGCTCCCCATAGTGCTGACACATTTGGGAGGAGGAGGAGGACTAGAGCAAAGGAGCAAAGTTGTGGATGTTTTTGAGTGCATTAAAGAAGAATTTGGATTTTAATCTTGAGCAACTGGACTTGCTCTGACTGGGATGTTGTGATGGAATTACCATAAGTTGTTTTGGTGATGACATAAGTGTTGAGACTGAACTTCAGACCATATCAATGTTTTGGAAGGATTTGTGAATTGAATGGAAGAGAAAAGGTTTACAGTGGTCAGTATTGGAGCTGGAGAAACTGTAGACAAGAATGAAAAATATCCTGGGGAATGAGGAAGGGCGGCGAGGATCAACAGATGAAGATATGCTGAATGGTTTATGATACTGATTTAGGAATAGAATGATGAGCTCTCAAAGATGACAACAATACTCTGGAAGTATTGTCAACTAACTGTCTACATTACATGATTAAACCAGTAGTAGAAGTTTGAAATGAACCATGTTTTTATTTCAAATAGGCAGACAGTGAGGAGGGTGGGAGTGTGACATTTGGACTTGTACCTCAAGTAAAACCGATATAATTTGAGCAGCAATGGAAATAGATCTTGAATTTGTTAAAGATATTGCCTCAGGGAAGGAGATAGGCGGTGAAGAATAGAGGACAGAACCAGGACAGAACCCTGGGGCATCCCTGAAGTGAAAGTGAAGGACTGAGATCTGAAAGATCCGACTGGATGAGCTGAGTGTGACGGGAGAGGTGTGATTTGAACAAACAGGATGGGAGTGATGCCATTTGGTGATCCGCTGAGGAGGATGTGTGAGAAATTGTGCTGAAGCCTGTATTCTGATCAAGGATGAAGAGAATACTGAGAGACCCCAATGTTGGTTTGGTAATTAACTGTCACAAGACGGAAGTAGGGCAGGAAGCGATGAAAATGTGTTGCTAGATTAGATCAACAAGATCCATCCAGTTCACACATGTATCTAATTTGCCAGCATTCTTTTGTCATTATGTAAGACTTACCTTGAGATTTAGCACAGGATTCGCCATGCTTTCAACGCTTTTGTTCACATTTCCCATGGAGTATTATGCCAACGGTGTGCACGCAATGTATATTCATCTCGTCGTATAGGCTGGGAGAATGTATGTATGCTGTTTAAAATGCAATAAATATGCAATACTTAGCATTAAATGGATTAAAAGTACATCTAGCATTACCAAAACCTCTAAGTCACAGTCAAACTCACATTCAAATACAATGATAATGGAGATTTTTTTCAGTGGCACTGTGACCACAGTCTGTTTTCAGGCAGTCATGTAGAGCTCCTAGATGGTACCTGGGTGCCAGGAAACTCAGCTATATAGGTCACTTCATAATATAAGTGGCATAGCCAGCCAATCAAGTGAAAAAATTCAGTGTCATGTTCTGCCAGAGTGGGGTCTGTGGTCCTGTGTTTTCTGTTTGGGTTTCAGGTGCTTGGTGCCAGGCTGTGTGCAGAAGCAAGGGGCTAACTGCTGATTGCCGATCTGTTCCACCTGCGGTGCCGGGGTGGAGATCGTCGTCCTGATGAGGAGCAACTCTATTTAAAGACTTACTTTTTCATTAAAACATTATTTGAACCTTGTATGTCTGCCTTGGCTTGCTTTGTGCGCCTGAGCCGCCGTCCCACCCCGTGACAACGTGACCTTTTTGTCTAGAAAATAAAGACTGAACAACACTGTCTCATGTTCTATGATATGCGCATTTGTGTTGTACTCTTACGAAATGACAGCCGCTCAAGGTGAAGGTTAAAGAACAAAGGTCAAACGTACAAATTTTCTCCCTGCAACACATCTGTGGAGTCAGTGTGAACTCTATTTAAATGTTGGTTTGAATATAAGAATTCAGTATATTAGATATTTGCCAGCATGCTCCAGTGATGTCTTCATTTATTTGTTTCAGGCTAATTCCGACCAGCATATTTATTTAATTATAAGAATCACACAATATCTGATAAACATTGGAACATTTTCACAGCTTCTATGCACACCAAATTATAAATGTTCATCACAGGATCAGTTTTCCCAAATGAGACGTGCTAAAAGTAGCATCTCGGATTTGGGAGTCTCCTCCATGGCAACTTGCCTTTACCACTCTCAATTAGCTGAGTGGCAGGACACATGGGAGCCCCTTACCCATCTCCACACAGGACTCCAGGGACCGCAGCAGAGGGCAGTCGGTACAGAAGACCACTTCTGCACAGCAGAGCCCTGCTGTTGATGTGAGGTGTAGCAAATATCCACACCACCTTTTCCCTGAGAGGACGTGTGGAGACAAATATTATGAAGGTTGAAATTAGACGCAGCGTGCTCCTTTAGTCTCACCGCAGCTCCCGGGGCACTTCAGTTATAAAAGATAATGTGGATAATGATGAATACTTAACACAGACTGTGCTGTGTGGGAGTTTCTTACTGTCCGCTTTCGTTTCGATGCAACATCATTACGAAATCTGCAAAGTAAAGCAAATAGAGACGTACAATGAAAAACGGTCATTGACGAAACAAATAGCTTTACCAATGAATATATATTATGTTCATAATATAAGTTTAAAATCCTCGATCCATATTCTAATACATCCCGGGGGAAATGTTGAGCTTTGTATATCTGCTTTCTTTTAGCTCTTTTTTTGACTTTCACTGTCATCTGCAAATGAAAATGTCTGCATTTTTAGCTGCTAAATATGTCATCTGATGATTCCTTTTTCTGTTTTCGTGCTTTGCATGCAGCATGGTGAGTTTTCAAAATGATATTGACCAAATTCTTTTAGCAGTGGCAAAAATGAATAAATAAATAAAAGGCTGTCCTTCAATTTGATCATTTGAATACAGATGGCCAGAGGTGATAACAGTACAGATGATTTTGTTTGAAAAACAAAAAGAAAGTTCTAAACTCTGCTGAAAGTAAACATTTTTAACTTGTTAATTCAGAAAAAGAAAGTTCTTGCTCTGAAGTTTACTTATGTACAAAAGTAAGATCAAAACAGACTTTTTTCCTTCATATTCCGTTTCATTTTGAGACCAGCTAAGTCTACATTCTTATTATTCTGTTGCATTAAACACCTTGAAATCTACATAACCACTTTGAATCATTGCTGTACAGGACGTTCAGTCACATATCAAAATCACAAAGTCCGTTGACCAAACGCAGTCTCTCTGCTGTTCTTCTCTCCTCTGTGTTGTTATTGGCTGTCAACAAGTCTGTAACGGCTGAAACAAGCAACGGGCCAGTTCTGAGCAGAGGCCACAGATATTCATGCTGTGAAGTAGAAGTGAAAGAAAGCTGAAGAGTCGACACATGAAAAATCAAATTCAGTTCATCATTACATTGTGTGTAATTTGTAATTAACTGAAGTCAAGGTTGTAGAGTTGGTAGACTGGTCTAGGCAGTGCCCTGCCTTCTCTCATTGTTGGTTAGAATCGCCCCCAGAGCCCTCTGACCCTGAATTACAAAAGGTTATAAACAACGACGGATGGAAAAAAAAAACAGTAAAAGTGATGGACAGTGAATGAGACGTCCGTCCAGCACTGGATGGAGTTTTCGAGTTCGTGACCTAAAGCGGCTCCTTTTTCACGTGCAGCAGTTATTTGTTGCGATGCATGAAGTATTGATTTAACAAGCTTTAATTTGGCCCTTGGGACTTCAGCTCACACAGATACTTGATGCATCAGTGTTTCTGTGATGCACTGTCCCTCCGTCCATATAGCCACCACTTCAGTGGCAGCACACGTGTTCGTCCGTCACCGTGATGTCTTCTCTTATCACTGTTATCACTGTTAACTGTTAACGTCATCAAGCTGAATCAACATTAGAATGAAAAAGCAGCTCAAGTGTTAAACAAGCTGACCTTAACTGCCTCTGCTCCCCCGTTATCCCAGACTGGCTGTGGCTAAAAGG
Organism: Salarias fasciatus; assembly: GCF_902148845.1. Lineage (NCBI taxonomy): Eukaryota > Metazoa > Chordata > Actinopteri > Blenniiformes > Blenniidae > Salarias > Salarias fasciatus. The sequence goes on along the minus strand of NC_043745.1, from coordinate 15,112,012 downwards.
CCGTCCCAGGTCAGGATAACGTGAAGGCACAGAAATCCACCAAACCCTCCAGCCGCCAGTCTCCCACTGCCGTGATGAAGCCCTGCTACAGGGTGTCCAGTCTCCTACACAAGAACTTACTCTGAACAGTCATACGCATACAAATGTGCTCTGTATTGTTCAAAAAGCAGTGGCAATCTTCAGCTGAAATTACATAAAAAATAATGAGGCTGTAATGCACAGTGATATTTCCCTTGTATCTCCTGTTCCTCCTATTATCTTTTCCCCCCCCGCCCCTACATTAAATACATCCGCTTTTACTCTCCTCGTCTCGCCTCTTTTTGGACATGCGGTGCAGCTGTGGCAGCAAACTGAATAAGATGACGTCTGTGGCCTCGGTGAGTCACCGAGACCCTCCGGAGCTGCTGGGGCTGAATGACTGTACCCTCCATTCCCCCCCATAAAGCTCAGGATGAGGCAGCGCCTATCATCCGGCCCAACAACGGAGACAAAATGAACAGTATTAAACTCTGAGATAAGACACTCTGCGGCTCGTTTTATGTTCCTGATCCTTTGACTTTCAAGTGTGATTACCTGGTTGTAATACATAATACGGCTCTTGACAAGGTGATGACTTTAATCAAGCTTCAAAGGAAGTGGCATCATGCGGTGCCGACACGCACACAAGAAAAGAGAACAGGAGTCTTTTTTTTTTTTTCCTTTCAGTTTATGATCCCATGTGAAAGAGCTAGTAACAGGCTAACAGGCCTGCATTAAACACAGGGGTGTTGAAAAATGAGCAGCTGACCATGCCGTGTTCAATAAGCAACCAAAATGGTTTCTGTATTGATCAAGGCAGGGTGAAAATTACTGATGAAATTATAAAATGCAGTGAAGCAATTTTGCCGACCTTTACATTTGCTGACGTTGCAGTTTTATCCAGACTGCACAGCATGCGACTGTCCTTTGATGCATGCTCGAACATGTTGATAACCATAAAACCATACGAAGCTTCTGAACTGAGAAGAAGGACTGGAATATTTCCTAAACGTTAATTAGCATTATGCAAATACTTGGTGTTGATGGATTGGTGAAGTACAAGTATGGAGAAACCGCTTGTAACTGATGTGATGAACTGATTGTGAAATGGGGGAAAGTCTTTCCTCTGGGAAAACACATCTGTACACAGTCAAACTGGGAAATTAAGTGGTTTTGGGGAGTCTGACTTCACTCAGTGGCTGCAGATTTGGTGAAAGATCCAGAAATGCAGTCACGCTGCAGACAAATAGGATCTGGCCATGTTCTGCTCAAACTCCCAGCATGAATTGCTACACTGTCCCAGTGAAACAGACTTGCTATTTGGAACTACAAGTTCTTATTGCAACAGCTGCTAATCACGTTAATCATTGTTTTTTTAAACAGATGTGCATGAATATATTGGGAAAAAAAAGAGAGAGAAGAAGGATCAATAAATCAATAAGCAGTACTTCGTTGGAACAGCGAATGAGCCAGAATTACCGCAAATGTACGATTTTTTGCTTGTTGGCTTGTTCAATTTTTAATATGGCAATCTGAAAACTAAAATGGAATCATATAAAAGCAAACACATAAATACGCTACATACAGACTCATATGGGGATCGAGGACAATATTCAATTCTTAATAATGTCACTCCTGTCCTGCTGTAGCATTGAACACTGCTACTCTCTTTTTAACCATTTTCAATCTATTTCAACTGTTTCAAGATGAATTGAGTCCCATATTTCAATACTGCTCCACAATGCTGTGTGTGTGCGCGTGTCCGTGTGTGCACATTTAGGCATTAAATGTTTCTTGTTTGTTTTGTTTGTAATCATTGTTAATTACTTTGAATCCATTTACATTCTAAAAGTGTTGTATTTTAATTAATTGATTGATTGATTGAAGAAAAAAAAATCAAACAGTGACAGCATCTAAGAGTCGGAATTATGAAAAGAACATAAAATCTAAAAAAAATACCATAATCAATAAAATTCACCTTTAGATAAATTGTTATCCATGTCACTTCAGTTTTGTTTTGAGCATTTAAGAAGAGGTGATGGTAGCTTCATTCTCTGCGAACCATAAACCTGGTAGAACTGAGTGTTTTGTATTGGAAGCTAATTCTGTCCCAACACATGATTGATCAGCTCTGGCAGATCCTGCCTTTTATAGGACTGAACCAGTTCAACGGTTACTTTTGACAATTAACTCCCAGGGGATATTAAGACATTTCCAAAGTTTCTACCCCGATTCTAATTTGGATATAACAAGCATTACATTTATCAGGGTGTGAAAATTAGAACACGATTCCAGAGGCACGAGTAGTCCCACGTTCCTCCACGGAAATGCCTCGTCGTCTGCCGTCTGACCGTTATTGGACCGTTCTGTCACTGTGACTGTGTCCCTGCGGTTATGGGAAGTCGGCCTCAGCCCAGAATGTCTCTATCCTAGTCCAGAGGCGGTCTGTTGCCTGGTGTGTGTGTGTGTGTGTGTGTGTGGCGGCAGAAAACTATGCCAGAGCAGACTGATATTTTAATCAGAAATTCAGAAATTGTCCAATTATACCAATTAAGCTGTAAAAACTCAGACGTTAACCATCCTGGCACTGCTAGAAATTTAGCTGTAAGCAGAATGCGGTTGGTGCTGGAGCGTTTGAGAGAACGATGAAATTAAAAAGAAGAAAAAAAAATGATTAAAAGATTACTCTGAGACCAACTTAGAGCTTGTTCCAATCTGCACATTGGTTTATTTTCCATTGTAAGAAAAAAATCTCCAACTCGTGAAAGATCAAGAGCATAAAAGGGCAGCCATTCGTTATGGGAATGTTTTTCAAGTCGAGACAACAAAAATCAGCGCTTGTTTGAAAGCTGTCTCTTCTCAGGCGTGGAATGATCAGTCACACCTGTACAGTCACAGTAAAAAGCGCTGGCTGTAAAGGGCCTGAGTTCTCAGTAAAACACCAAAACACCTGGGTCTGCTTAGCAACGAGTGTATGCATGCACGCACACACACACACACACACACACACACACACGCGCACACACACACACACACACACACACACACACACACACACACACACACACACACAGACACACACTCATGCATGCCGAGAGAAAGAAAAGTTGATTCCGGAGTCCGATTTGTGTTGCTTTGTGGGAAAGTTTGCGCTCGCCTCCACTTTGAAGACAGTAAAAACAAATGTGCGGTATCAGATGTGATCATAAGCCGCTGCTTTTCCTGAGCAAGCCTGCTGTTCCAGCAGGCTATTACCACGATCACATGTTTTTCTATTATTGCGAAGCTTTTTGAAAGGAGATGGTTATTCTGTCCGAAGCCACTGAACTCTACGTCCTCTGCAATCATTCCGTCTGATTGCTTTGATTAAGTCCCATTTTTCATGTTGCTTTGGTAGGTTTCAATCTGACCTGACTTACCTCAGGAACTCTCTCTGTATTTGAGTCTCCTTTGCACTGACTGACAGTCTTTGTCCTTGAATGCTATTAGAAGAAAACACGAGATTGATTTCATTAGCAGAGCAAAAAAAAAAAAAAAAAAAAAAATTTCCAGCCAAGCGTTACTTCTCTTGCCTGTGCACTGTACTGATCATGCAGTATAGAAATCCTGACTGTAACTGTAGCTTTTCAGTGCGAGACAGAGTGGTGCAGGGCCAGTCGGCTGCCAACATGCCTTACAAGTAACACACAGCCTCAAAATTCCTCCATGTTTGAGACAACAAACCCCAGAGTGTGTTTTCATGCAGCCACGTTGGAATTCTTCATCTTCATTCAGACTCCAGTGTGTGGACAGTTAAATTCAACTTGGAAAATATTGGTCAAAATTGTGCAGATGAGTTCAAACAGCAGAGAATTTCGTATCAGATTCAGATGACATTAAGTTCTGTTGTCAACACAAGTAATACTGCAAATATATTGAATTCTCTACAGGATCATGCATTGGATAACTTTGGACAGGGTGGAATGTTTGTTGAAAAGTGGGATTCAGTCGCTGTCTTGTCTTCACCCTTGTCCAAAAAATGCAGCGTTGAGTGTGTTAAGTACCCAAACATGGGTGTGTCTTGTGTCTTGACTCATTTGATAACAAGTCCCACCTAACATTTCAACCTCAACAAAGTGGAGCTGCAGGAGGCAATGATCAGTGTTCATCACTACTTTAGAAAACATGCTTGATCTCAGTCATCACGTGCTTATTTTCTGTTCTACCAGTACACACACACACACAGACACACACACTTCCAAACCAAACCGCGCTGTCTTCAGCTGCAAACAAGTGACCTCGTTTAAGTCAAAGCAAAGAAAATTACAATGTGACTGACTTTTTAGTTTGGCTTCACACACGTACCAACAGAAAAAATGGTTCAACTTCATCGGGTGATTCTCCAAAAGGCAGGAAATGGAAAGAACTTCATCCATGAAACAACTCTATAAACGTTCAGTTGCGTTTGACACCCGACGAAGCGTCAGTCTCACACAAAAGGCGTTATTGCGGCTAACCCGATACCTTCCCGAAAAATTCTCACTCTGCCAGATACACCATCTCTGCCAGCTGAAATAACATTGTGTGCATGTGTGTTTGTGTGTACGTGCTGGCGTGCACGGCACACACCCAGTCTGAGCCTCAGCCTTTGAGTCATTAGCACTGTCTTTGTAACCAACTTCTTCGGGTTTTAAAGTGAAACGTGCAACTGAACATGATGAAAAACTGGATGATTAGCAGCCACGTCTGCTTCTGTTTTTGTGGATGTAGACATCTTTCAGAAGCATATGTGAATATATATGTGAAATTCTTTGAATTACTGCATTTTCTTTGCACTCGTTTAATGGAGTGTGGCTTAAATGGTGCATTTGTGGTCTCGCCAGTAGTGTCTCCCATCTGTATTTAATTGCATACATCTTTTACAGTTAACAATGCAACAAAGCTGTATACATTTTCAATTGAGAATCATCATTTTGATTAATCTGCCTGTCTATTTAAGGTGATCAAATACAATCAAACTGCAGCTGTGTCAGCACTTTATTCATGTAGTGTCATTGTTAAAATGCTGTCATGTGTGATGTCTTAACAATGCTCCATATTCAAATTATTTACTGTTATAACATACATGACGAATTTTTATTCTTTTCAGACTGGATTGGAAAAATGTGAGATGATCAAACAAATTTTTTTTTTCTAAATAGCTTCAGATTTTCTGCGTTTAATAAATTGTGTCAGAGGATACTGCATAGGATGCATGACTCACTGAAAACCAAAAAAAAAATCTATTGAAGAAATGTTGAAGCAGCTCACTGGAGGTCTGTGTCCTGCTCCTTATCTCAGCTTTAAACTACATTACCTGCAAAGTCTTGTTTAGTGTAGGGTTTATAAAGGACATTTGTCTGCGTCTCTGATTTCAGATCAGACCTGGAGACATAGACCTTAGATATTTTCAGAATTCATTTTCTATTCATTCTTTTTTCTCTTGTTTAAATAAAAATGTGATGAAAGCAACAAAGACTATATGAAACATCTCTGCAATATGATGTGTGGTGCCTATGAGACTGCAGCTTTACCTTACTGGTGTGATACTTGTTAACCAAAACTGAAGTTCACATCTATCTCAGCTGATTGCAATCCTCCTTTGTCCCACTGCAGAAATGATTGAATTTTTTGTTTCACTTCCCAATGAAAGGTGTCAGAAATAACTAATTCATATCATGTTTGAATTCTTAAGACTATGTGGATAATGTGGATACTTTTGAAACATCTCCTCTGTTTTACCATGTGTGTATTTTTCCTCCAGTGGAATCTGGTGGTTTGTGCTGATGTTACAGCGAGAGCATCATGTTCTCTCTGTGAGGCGGCGCTGCATTATTAAACCCGCTGGTGGCGATGCCGCGGCAGTTTTATCTGACGCCGACAGTTCAGCATGAACAATCTGTGCTTTTTTCCAGTTGCAGGTGTCCTGGGAGTCATTGACCTCAGGTGTGGAGTGTCACCCCCCCCCCCCCCCCCCCCGGGGGGGTGGGGGGTGGGGATGGGGGGGGGCTGTGCATTAGCGGTTTCACATGCAGCAGATGGTGAACCGCAGACAATGAGTGGAGGAGACAGAAGAGCCAGGTAAAGAAGAGGGAGGGGCTGAAATGGGTTAATCTCCCACTGTTGGTCTAGTGCTTGAAACCCACTACGTGCGCTTGTGCATGAGGTTGGGGGGTGGGGGGTGGGGGGTGGGGGGGCGACACATGGGACACCTGCAACTGGCAAGCACAGATTGAAAATGACATAAACACTGTGAGGAAATATTACTACACACAGGAGAGTATTTATTATATATGTAATGGCACATTTTAAAGAGACTTCTTGATGAAACAAACATAAAAAAAAAAATCTTGCATTTCTGAGAACTGTGTCAACAACCAAGAAAACAGTAAATGAGATTCATGCAGCTCTACCTGTGCAGTGTTGACCTGCAGTAACCGTTAAACCTCCTCTTATGTGTTTTCATTGAGGCGGTAGCTTAGCAATTTAACTAAATAGGCTTACTTGTCGCTCTCATCTGCTTTGCCAACCTCTACCTTCACTTCTTCACTGTCTCATGGTTATGTAAACACCTGGGGTGGTTGGCAGTGTTGTCACTTGCTTGTTCATGCCGATGGGTTCAATGTCATTTTATGTGATCGAGCAGGTGGACTATTCAGCTTCAAGTTTATCGTCACTCACAGTTGTTCTTTATTAGTTGTGGTGCCAACTTAACTAATTAGACAAAGGAAAGTTGGACAGGCTGTCAAAAATGAAGATACCTAAGCCCATTAACTCCTCAGGTTAAGCATCTTTTCCATGCAGGACTATTTGCAAACTGACCCGGATTAGGAGTGTCAATGGGTTTCTTGGTACTTATTTTTCCTCTCCTAGGTTTATTTCTGAGTTTATTTGCCAATACTATAATCTATATCAAAATGATTTTCAAAGTACTATTTTTCCACACATTTCACCAGTTTCAATGTTATATTTTTAATTATATTGTTAATTGACTAATTGACCTCCTGCCTGGTAGATAAGAATTTGTTGGCAGCCAGCAGAGTAGAAAACAGTAAATAAGTCTACAATGTATTACTTAGCTCGTAAACAGTTGTCACTTGCTTTTAACAATTGTAATTAACAATAAATATAACATTTCTTTTTGCAAAGTCAATAATCTCACACACAGGACTTGTTCCAAGCTTCAGCTGATGTTGCCCAGTCTTGAGCAATCATTGAATTTCTGTTCATTGTGTGCTGTGTGTCATAAAACTAACATGCTGGCACTGCAGTTAGCATATTTACCATTCCAATAAAGTGACTATTTTCAAAAATCTGTGACGTATCTGTCAGAATCATGCTGTTGTACATGAGCTGTGCAGTGGTGAAGTGCTTTGGACACTCACTTCTTACACCGATCATCCGCCAGTTTGAGTCCAGGCCTGGGAACCTTCGTGTGTGGGGTTTTCATGCTCTATGATACAGGAACATTTGACTAAAAGGCAGATTTTTGTTTATCCATCCTAATCCTGTATAATTCTCGTTTGTATTTTTCCACTGGACAATTGAGCCAGTGGAAAAAAATGTTCACGTATACACACGTAGTGAGGTGGGCACTGTGAGGTCGCTTTGCCTGGCAAACATCTCAGAAGCTGTGGGCAAACATGGTCTTCATATTTCTTTTGGCTGTTTTGATCACTGGCAAAATTGATTTTTTTTTTTTTTTTTTTACCACAAAATGTTGAGATTGTGGCAGAAGCTTTTGGTCTCAAAACGTTTTTCACTAAAAAAAAAAAAAAAAAAAAAAAAACGATAGCCATAGGTTTTCAAGGAAGTAGCTCATCACTTATCACAGAAACAACACTGAAATTTGCAAAGCTTGTTTTATTAGTTTTGGTCTACTTAACCAAACATTGCAATTTTTACTATCGTATCGATAAAATTCCTTTGTTTTATGTCTTTCTGAAATAAATGTTCTACTACATGTGCTGCCATTGGTGCTCGCCAATTTAGAAGAGTAATGTCAGAGAATTCAAGCATAAAAACTGCAGGACTTGTTATTTGTCATCATAATGCAGGTTTAAATGATGGGAATATGGCTGACGTGTTATGAAGAAACCTTCAGTTCAGTGTGTTTCCATATAGTAGGCCTTCGTGGAAGCTATTGGGTTGTATTGATGACCCTGTGTTGTTGCGCTGTTGCTCCCTTCACTGGCACCCTGCTGAGATGACAGACCGGCTCCATTCAAACGAGTGAGACTGCTGCATTCATTCTGTCAGGCTGAAGCTGGTCTGACTGCAGCCTCGCTCTGTCAGTGATGTGGTGGAAAGCGCACTGCGGAGAGAGGCTCAGAGCTTCTTGGCTGAAAACATCGGCTCATATGGAGCAGTTGAATCACCAATAAAGTGGCATTTTTTAAACTGAAATGGGAAAAGTGATTTTAAAGACGTGTTTATTCTCGTTTTGCAGTGGTCCAGACTCACACTTGTGTTTGGCGTGCTGGGAAACTGTTTTGGCGCACATTTATCCCCAATAACTTCTGCCACAGTGCCGCGTGCCGGGCTGAGCGCAGTTCCATGCACGCGCCATCATTGTGATGGCTTGTCTACCAGATGGAAGTTCACCATGAGACTGTTCATTCTACAAAGGAGTCAAAACAGAAATGTCTCCCTTGCACACATCAATAACAAGAGCTGCTTCAAGGACACAGCAATTCAAGGTCCGTCATGTAATATGTCTGGTTTCTTTAGACATCTTTGGCCTTCTCACTGTCTTCATACTTCAGCCACCAGAATCACTGTCTCAGACCATGTCTCTTTCAAGTAAACAGCTTGTTTTTTTGCAAGGTTCAAGTTCAGATTCTTTTAATACAATATAAACACAGTCCAAGCCAGCATTCACATTTTTCTATTTATTGGCCCATGCAGACCAAAGTTGGAAAAAGAAAAAATAATTGTCAGGTTTTATTTGTACTCTGACTGATATATTTAGCATAATACCGAAAAGTGTTTAAAAAAAATTGTGTCTGACGTTGCAAAATTGCTTCCACAAAAATGATGTACAAACAGTTAAGTTCAATTTCAGTTCAGTCAAGGATTATCTTTATCAGAACTCACCATTTGTATAAATGTGTCTGTACTCTGAGCATAATTCAATCAGACTTCAATTTAACCACGTCAGAGTTTGTCCTGCATTACATAGGACTCAGTCTGCTTGTTGCACCAGCTAATAAATACACTTTCACAAATAAAACCCAGGACTTCAGCAGTCACACTGCGTTTCATGTTAATAGGAACAAATCTAACAATGTCAACAAAGTCTGCCAAACTGGTTAGGGGATCTACATTTGTCTGTGAATTATTATTTGGGACTGAGCTTTTTCCCTTTAGCCATTACAATTATCATTATCAGGCCCATAGAAATGTATTGAAAGAATGCAGATTAATGGCCTCAAACAATTTCACAGTTCCTGCAGAACGTTAATCTGAACAAACTGAAGGAGCACAAATCCAAATATAACCAGAGGTGGAAAAGGAACTTTTTTCTTTACTCAAATACAACTGTTGCTGCGTGGTCTAAATTGTTTGTTCTTGTGTGCAGTGTTGAGAGCATTGATGGATGGATAGAGCGTCTGTTTTAATAGTTTCTACTTGTTGTCATTTACTCAACAATATGTTTTCTTCAATGGGTGTTATGATAAATGTTTCATGACAGCAGAAGTAGAAGTCATGAGCTGGCTGCATGAGCAGTTGAAAATGCTGGACTTTACTAATGATTGACGAAATCAAGCAGAACAAAATAACACGCGTGCATCAGCAGGTTTTCGATGAATCAGTCATCAGATGGAACCAAACAGTGCTGACAGTTCAGCTGACGTGCCTCTGTAGCACTACGAAAATACAGTCATTATTAACCTTTGATCAGGCCAGTGAACACACACGGTCACTTCCACCTTTTCAAGTGTTTCTTTAAAAGTAAACCTTACTGAATTATCAGAAAAAAAGGCTTTATACAAGAAAGGGTGACATGATAGGATTATAGGATTGTGTAGACTTTAAGCGTGGCAATTTAGAAATTTTCAATACAACAATGCACTACAGTGACAATCAATAAAATCAAATAACAACAAAGTACTCTTATTTCCTCTTGCTAGTGAAGCATATCCAACACATGAATGTAGTTACATTTCTTGCACAACATCAAGAAAGATTAAAGTTGCATACTTGAAAAGTGCTTGTAAAATTGCAAGTAACCTGAAATACTACGTAAACTATGATAAAGTTCATAAGAACACCTCCACATTGGACAAAATATCTGAAAATGAAAATGGTAAAGAGTTATAATTGTTAAAAATATATCAAACATACCCTGCAACAGACTGGCGACATCAGGCCTATGAACCAAAATTGGCCCACAAAAGACAAAACCTACAGTTTATCCCACAAAATGACCTAGAAAATTATGCAAACTGCAGAGAAAAAAATTGATTTTTCTTTAATTTTCTGAAGAGAAGCAGGAACAACATAACACTGAGAATTGAGCTGAAGTATGTGAAGTGGCCATGAAAACTGGCTACCTCTCTGCTAGCAAACTAGCCACATGTTCAAGTTTGTAATAACATGCACACAAAATGAGGTGAAATGCAACAATTACAGCCTATTAGTTTGAAAAAATATGTAGCTATACAAAAAAACTGAAATTGGGTTTATGCTGAGATTACTGTAATTATTTGTAATAATCATATATTAGCTTAAATGGAATTTAATAGGGAAAGCGTCTCATTGAGTTGAACGTTATTTACATTTTTCACATTATTCAGGAATCGTGTGGATATTTGTATTTTCTTGCTTCCACTTCAAAAAAAAAAATGTTTGTGCGCTGTATCAACGCGCACTGTGGACACGCCACACAGTCAGTTTGCGATAACAGTGCAGGGCAGACTTTCCCAGCACGCACGCAGTGCACGCAGCGCGCGGCGCCGCCCCGCCCCGCCCCGCCCCGCCTCGGCCGTGACGCCTCGCGCACACAGCCGATCCGAGAGGCGAAAGCAGCTTTGAGTGAGAGGCAGCCAGAAAAGCCAGCGATGGCTTCGCTCAGGCAGGAGCACCGTTATGGGCTCTCCTGTGGAAAAAGCAACAAAAGCAGCCTCAGCAGGACGCTGTACCACGTCAAGCTCACGGACACGGCCATGCGGGCTCTGGAGGCTTTCCAAAACCTGAAGGTACACTCACTGTTCACCCCGGAGCGTTAGTCAGCCTGCACGAGTCTGGAAACGGGATCCATCCTCACACTTCTTCTCAAAGTTTAGAGCTCACGGTGTTCCTCCGTGTCAAACCGTAGTTGTTGATACATTTTTAATTTTTTATTCTTGAATTTTCCGAGTTTTATTTGTTTGTTTGTGGAATTTGTTTGAACCAAGTCCTGGTAGTCTGCAGTGGCGTCTTGATGCTTCCTTTCTGTGAATCATACAAACCAACATACCAGGACTGAAGCCTGTGATTGTCGGGAAAGACGAGCCCGTCAGCTGTTTGCTGGGAAGCCTTCCTGCTGCTTCAAAGTGCAGCCTGCATAGTTATCTCACTGACAACTAGCCTGGTTTGTCTCGTAATTGGCTCCGTTGGAGACCCATTAAAAGCACCCAGGGCTTTATTGATTGCATAACTTTAATTTACAGATTATTTCTTGCTGTTCAGTGAACTTAATGTAAATGTGATCCGCTGGAAATATGCTGCTTTGCCACATCAAATGACTTTTCTCTCTCTCTCTCTCTCTCTTCCTCCTCTCATCTTTAGGGATCTTTATCAAGTGAACCATCAATTTGTTTCAAGGGGAACCAGGGGGTGAGTCTGATCTGATTCCTTTCATCACTTATCCAACACATTTAGGCAATCTTTACAACAAACCAGCAACATTTGCAGCTGATCCAATCACTTGTTAAACCTGTTATCTCTTCACAAGTCATACATACTCGTCTGCATATCGCGGGACTTTATCTCATTTGTCTAAAAGGATAACTCACACACTGCATCATGGGGTGAGGCTTTACCTGTAAGGGGCAACCAGCTGCTCAGAAATGGAGCAAAACAGGAGCAGATTGTTTCTTCTTTGAATGTTCTGGGTATTTTCATGGCAATTTCTTCTTGGCTCACATGCCCCGCCATGCTGCCATCACAAGAGGGCTCAGATGGGAGCTTATAGCCAGCTTTCTTCGACAGATAGGAGGCATGCAGGTTACTGGGTCAGGCTGGTGACTGTGGAGAGGCTTTGTTAGGTCAGCGGGCGGTGCTGGGAAAAGGGCAAAAGAAAGGCGGAACAGAGAAGCTCGAATCCACCCAGACTGATAGTCAACAGTAGGGGGGCAATGGAGTTATCGTAAGTGAAATGAGGTTCCTGCACTGAAACAGATTACCCCTGTGAGCCTATTAATTTTGGGGAATTACAGGTCAATGCTCCTTCGTGTGTGCATGTTGTTAAACTACATTAAGTCAGTAATAATCAACAGCTTTCTTTGGCCCTGGAAGTGCAGCCATAATCTGCAGTAAGTAGCCTGGACTATGTGTGTTTTGACTTAAGTAAGGAGCAGCTGTGTCCTCGGGGAATACTTGCTAATTGCACAGGCTGGTTGAAAAGAGTTGCAACCCCCCACCCCCACCCCCTGCACCCCACACACACACAGATACACACACCCTGCTTGTCGTGACAATATGAGCTGAGAGGCGGTGAGTTTTCTATAGGGAGTTGCTTGATTAAATGACTCGATAGGGGCTTTAAATGTGTGTGCGGTCGTTCCGGTTTGGTTGCTGCTACTTTTTAAAAGTGAGATTTCACTCAAATAAATTCAGTCAAATTCATTCTTCCATCCCTGGCTGTCAGCATTGAGACTCTTGTGGAGTGGTGACTGTGAAGTACGTTTTCAACCTGTAAAGATACTGAATCCAGTCTGCGCCAGCTGTCACGTAGGATTGAACTGTTGCAGAGAGTCGGTGCACGGGGTCAGGTGTGGAAGGTGAGGCGTCGGGCAGTCAGGCAGGGAGACAGCTGCTGTTATTTATTTATTTATTCATTGATACTTGTTTTTTTGAGTGCGTTTTTGTTTTGTAAATCCCTGCTCCAAATCCCAGTGTAGACGGAATTAACTGGGATGAACATCGCATTAAATTAGAGAAAATATATCCAAAGAGGTGTGTCACAGAGGAGATGAATGTGTATTCAGCCCTTTAGATTCATTCAACTGTTTTATCATAAAAAGCCTGTGCCTGAATCACAAGAGTAATTTAAATGGACACACAGCAGGCTGGTTTACATTGAAAGACGAATGTCTACTCTAAAAACTTGAAATGTGAAAGAACTGATATATCAACAAGAATTCAAGCACCATGTTATGTCGTCAAAGTCCTTTTTCCATGTGGTCACAAATCTTATTACTTGGTGGAATCTGGGTCTGAATCTAATTTTTTTTTCTGCTTTGCGGCTCTTGTGTACACCTCTGTTGTTTCTTTGATTGCTGAGGGATTGCAGGGAATTCCACACCCTTCTCAATATATAGCGCTGAGAGCTGAAGTTATTAGCTAAATGAATGTTTAGAGGTAATTACAGGAGCCATAATGCTGTTGATTACAGCATGAAGCATCATGACTTCAGTTTACATTAGCTTTCCAAGTCTGCCTGACTCAGACGTCTTTAAATCTGTGTGTGTGTGTGTGTTTGTGTTTGTGCAGCTCTGGCACACATTTGCTTCTGTAATAGTTGTGCTGATGATATGAACTCTGGGCTGCTGATTTTACGGCCTCATTTCTTGTTCGATGTCCCAATTTGTGTTTGCGTTGTGATATTGTAAAGAATATGTTGCGCAATGTGCAACATGTATGCACATTAATCTTGTGTGTGTGTGTGCGTGTGATGACCAGGATCGAGGTGATTATTTTATATATTGTGATTTGTTTATGCTCTGTTCTGTGTGGTCCAAAGTCATGATTAATTCATGTCACACTGCTTTTTTTTTTCCCCCTCTGTCTTTTTCCCATTGTGATGCACGCTTTAGCCAGACAGGACCAGAGTGGGTCCCCCACGGACCCCTGGTGTGTTTGTGTGTATTTGTTTGGTTTGCTAGTTTGAATGAAGGAGAAGGGGAATGAGGGGATTTCTAGCACTTCGGTTTTCTGTGAGCGTCTGCGACGTGTTTCGGCAGCCCGCACAGGGATCCCAAGAGTCCCCTTCTGATTGTGTGCTGTCTCCTCTGATTTGAATAATAATGACTGAGGGAATGCGGCCTGTGTGTTGTCACCTTTGCTTGGATCATCAAAAATGATTCAAGACTTTCAGGCCAATGCGCTCCACTCCGTCCAGATGTGTTGTGGTCCGCCCCGGGGGTTTGTTTGTGTCGAGCATGGTAGAAACCACTGTGGATGTTGTGCAGTGACCACCAAGACTGATGATCAAAGTGTTTCCAGAAATAACCTCCCAAACTTCCTTCCTTTTTGTGTGTAGTTTTTTGCACCATTTGCAGGTAATGCTTTATAAAACTACTTACAGTAAAACTGTTAAATATCTCTTCTTTTTCCAGTGGTTTCTTTGCAAATTAGATTTCTGTTGGCAAAATCTGACATGTACACTTTTATCCCTGTTATTATTAGTACAGTAGTATGAGGCTGCATCCTCTCAGGTGTGATCAATATGATTTTCACATTCTCATTATAAAGCTACGCTAAAAATTCGCATTATCCATCACATTTACAAAATGATCCCATAGCTTTTAAATAAGATTTTTTTTGGTTTTCTATTAAACTGTTAAAACTGCAGCTATGGCACCATGTAGTTTGCAGTTTCTGCAGACAGAGTTGAAAAGTGAGTCTGTTTCATTAACTTGGCTCCTTCTTTCATGGCTGAATTACAAACATGTCAGTAACTGTCGAAACTACTGCACATTATTTTTCTTCTATTAACAGTGAATAACGTAACTGAGGAGCCAAGGTCTCCACCGCATACTTTATTCCTTCATTCTCCTCTCGTGTAATGAAGGCGATTGTTGTCTTTTGTAGTATTTTATTATTCACGCACTTTTTTTCTGTGATGGTGTTAATGCAGTCTACACGGATAGAAGAATATCTGGTGATCGAATAAGGTATGCTGAACCAGTGAGAGGAATCCTAAGACCTAGTCCTAAGAGTTAGTGTTTTTCAGACTTGTGGTCCAGTCGAATGTTCTTGAACATTCTTGGGAATCTTTCCCCCCCGACAAACATTCAGTCCCATTCCTGATATTTCTGATGTTTGTTTTTATCAGTGAGCTTTGAGCTCATCTGACCAGATCTGCCACCATCAGTTCTATATTTTTTTTAATTATTTTGTTTATTATATTGAAAGTTTGTGTAGTTTTAGGTATATATAATGACAGTATATCGTAATTTATCTCATCACGGACAACATAAACTAGAAAGCATCTACATTCATTAATCTGTGGTCAAAACTGAATCATCTTTTAAAAACAAGACAAATGGATCAATAAGGCATCAAAATGTTGGTTTGTTTTCTTGAAAAATCTTAGATATTAAGATAGACAATGAGTTTCATCTTAATGTTCTTTGACAATAGAGCTTCAACAACGTGTGGAAATAAGTGGGTACTTTGCAGAAGAGCTTTTCGGTAATCTCTTTCAGATAACATACTTACAATGTGTGTCACTGGTTATAAATGTTGTTTCTTCTCAGATTGCCTTAATCTACTGTATGTGTGCCCACAAAGCAAAGTTTGTTTAGGGATTAAAAGGTTTTAAGTAGTTCTTTTTTTTTTCTTTTTTTTTTAAGCCAAGAATGAAAATCCTGTGCACAGACTGGAGTGCGTATTTATTCAGCAAACATGTGAGTTCTGGATGAAAACGAGCGTCCCTCTGAGATCCAGCAGCAGCAGCTGCTCTGGGGAAAAATGCGTTCTCTGTCCGAGGCGGCGGCTCGGAGATATGGAGCGCATCTCGGCTCGCCGAGGAGCGTGTGCTGTCTTATTCCCTGATGTGAACATTCACACCATAAGTTAATGAGGCATAAAGGGGCACTTGTCTGAACCTTCAAACCCCCACATGTGTCTTGGTGAACCCCTGCATGTCTGGAAACATAACGGTCTGCGGAGAATCGCTCCGAGCTCGGAGGGGCAGAATGAGGAGCTCTGTCAGGCACAGTGACCCACAATTTGTTGTAGTTGACAGTTTGGCCCTCAGGCACCTGCCAGAGACGTATCTTTTCTGGCATTAGAGGGGAAGACCTGAGGGGGATGCATACAGCCACCACCCCCACCCCAAAAAAAAAAAAAAAAAAAAAGAAGCAAACGCTTGCAGCCCTGGTAGCAACTTGTGCCCCTCTGTGAAATTGCAAATGAAAAGGAATGGAAGGTGATTACAGGCTGGGGCTTGATTACATGCACTGTCTCCCACTCAAGGCGGCCACATTAATCACTCGGTGTCGGCATGTGGAACTCAGCAAGAGAGGAGACACTGCGCTAGCTTCCAGCATTGACTGATTGACTGTGGGCTCATAAACACATGCCTGCTTAAAAAAAAATGGCAAAAGTGCAAGTTTCTTTTTTTTTTTTTTCCTTTTGTGTGTTTTCCTTCAACCCTGCTGCCCCCATCCTCTGCTTTCTCCATGCAGCCAGAAACACAGACGCACATTGTGTTTTGTATCTCTGTCCTCCATTGTGGGGGGGGTTTCGTCTTAAATGGCATGTGTCAACTTGTGGCCCTGGGAACAATTCGGCTCTTTTGTTTGTGATGAGATGATGAGAAGTAGTGTTTGCTGAAGTGTGGTGAGGATGAGGGTGGTGGCTGACTGTCTGGGTGTCTGAGCGGGTGTGTTTGTGTGTGTGTGTGTGTGTGTGTGTGTGTGTGAGTCTGAGATGTTTGTCTGATAGCTCGACTTTGGCCTTTTTCCCTCTTTGCTCTTATGAGTGGCAGTAATGCTGATTACACCCCGGTGAGAGGAGCCGGAGCTCAGCCTCTTCTTGCTCACGCTGGATTAACACAGCCACACACAGCAGCGCGCACACACTCAAAAATACATAGTTTGCATTAGCAGCCGGCCGGGAGTGACTTGCCGCCTGCTGATAACAGGCAGTGGCGGCGGCGACAGGTTTTGCTTTCTCCCACCCTCCTCCTCACGCACCTCCTCCCTCTCCTCCTATCAACCAGAAGAGGGGAAGCAGTGCCATGGCATCCCACTCTGGAGCCGAGGAGGCCGGGACAAAAGACGGCCTGTTTTCAGAAGGCCATTACTCAGGCTGCAAAGGATGTGGAAACAATAGCCTGCATGAGATCTACACCCAGACCCCACATTCACCCAAAAGCTCGCAGGAAACATAAACCCTGCGCACCGACAGCAGTCTCTCACAGTTTTTGTTCAATTGACTTTATAGTTAGATAAAGCCAGGAAAATGAGCACTTCACATCCAGCGTCTTCAGCGCGTGGAGACATTTATGACAGCAGAGAGCGAGCCGTAGCTCGTTAAGATTTCGTCGCCACAGAGTGTCACTCATAACTTTTGCTGGGTCAAAAGTCCCGCAGCTTTTTTTTCTCCTCTTAAACTGAAAGTATTTCTTAGGAAGAAATTTTAAATGTGACGGAGACTAGCCAAGTGGTTTTATAATTACTGGTCACACATAATCTTCTGATTGTTTTGTGGGGTCAGAGGTTATGTCAACATGCTTTTGTGTCAATACAATAGAAGCTACAATGTAATTAGAGGAGATAAATGAAGGGGAGGAGGATTAATGCGTTTTATGAACGACATATAAAGAAATGAATCAAAATTGAAAGTCAGTCAAAAATGTTTTCAGGTGATATTGAACAAATCATTAAAACAGATCCGTACTGATTCATATAATTGAAAACTCCATTAGTGAACAACATGGATAAAGATCGCCTCCAAAATGTTAGGTAGACCTTGTCTACAGGACATAAAAAGACAATCTTCGCCAACTCAGTTGTCCACGACTTCTTGCCTGCGTGTTTCTCAAGGTTTTTAGTCGAATTTTAAATTCTTTCCACTGATATGAGACCCTGAGAAAGACATCCAACATTATTGGTCTAAATGTTTTGCCTTTGTTATTACAGCCCCTCTGTCTAAATGGAGCACAGACACAAGACACAGTGGTTATTCCATTCTTGATACTACCTCTGAAGTGTAACAATAACACGCAAAATTCTTGCGTCTAGTAATCTGTAGACTCATTGAAGAGCTTTATTAAAAAAATAAACAGCCTTCTTTTGTCTGTGTAAATACCTGAAGACCTAATGCTTGCATCATTGTGTCTTTTCCCTCAGCGGGCAGCGTTTTGACTATTGTGACTGTTGTGAACCCTTGTTGTCGAAATTGAAGTAATCAAAACCCAATTAGCAATTAAGTGGTCATTTGTCAGTCTTCCCAATTACTGTGGCACTGCAGGCTGATTTCTGGTGTTTTCATTAAATGTCACAGGGCAAAGAAAAGCAGATGGAAAGTGACATCGGCCTGTAAATCTTTAGATTATCTCTAAATTTTCTACCTGCCTTTGCTTTGGTTTTTCTCAGGGTTCCTTTTTCCTTAAATTTTCAAGTATGAATGGCAAAACCTCAAGCAAAGATCTGGGTTTTCCCAAAATGTCATAGTAAAGTAGAACATTATTAACCAAAGTAGCATAATTTGAATTGGAAAACAAATCTAAATTTGACAGTCTCAGAGTGGGCAAAGCACCAAGTTCTACTAACTACTGTATTTCATTTATATGTTGTCTTCAGATGCAAAGTCATAAAAATCACAGAATTTATCTAGAAATCAGTGTCATGATTTGACTTCCCTTGAAAGAATTAGAATGACATTTCACAGCCAACATGGAGAGATCGACAAACTGTTTTTACCGCTTCCCTGTTTTTTGACCTTGATCCTTCTGCTATTGACTGTTAAGACGGCGAAACTTAAAAGAGGCAAAACACAGTTGCTTTTGCAACAGCTTGTTGTAACCGGTTTGCAGCTGCAGACTTGCTTTAAGACACACAATTACAGATATCATGAATACTAGTATTTCTGGTTTCCTCGCAGAGACGACACTCAGCTCAAAAATCACATGAATTCCGCGGAGCTGAAAGTAACGAGTCACCGAACAGTCAGCTGCAGCCGCAGTGCTCCCTTACATAAGCTGTCGGGGTGAAAAGTTGAAACGTCTTCACATTTATTCAGCCTAATTTCTTGCATGATAAATGTAGCGAGATTGTGAGCACAAAGTGTCTGAAGGCCTGAGGGAGTGGATGTGTGCGTGTGAAACAGAGGGGAGTGACCGGATCCTCTCAGTTCACTTGGTAAAGAAACACAGAAACAGATTATTGCAGAGTGAAATTTAAATGAACGCTGTGCAGTGAAATTGCGGTCTACCAATTGCTGCATTTGCCCCTGTGGATTCTGATACTGTGGTGCGCTCACGCAAGTGTTTTTCACTTAATTAGACTGATTAGTGCTCTCCTCAGGACTGTTTTGATTGACATCTCTGTCATGTAAGCCTGGCTGCGCATGTTCAGGCAGGACAAACGGCTGCTTTTTAGGATTCTCATAACGGCTCGTCAACGCCACTGAAAATGTGTTCCTCTTCAGGTTCGCAGCTGTATGATTTTTATGTGCACACTCGAAAGCTTCAGACAATTAAATTTGCTTTAAAGCGACTAAAAAGGAGCCTGTGAGTCTGACAGAAACAAAAAAAAAAACAGATTAAAAGTGAAAAGAATGAAGAAAACAGATGGATGGACGGGCCTACGCTGGGAATAATGCTTGTGAGAGAGAGAACGAGGGAGACAATAGATGAGGAGAGAGATCGAGTGAGATGGATATTTCTTCACTGGCAGGAGTTTGGAGAGGCTTAATATTTGATAGAGAAGCGGCACAAGAATGCAAAGCCAGCAGAAAGACTGTATTTACAGTGAGAGCCAGCCAGACGAAGGTTCATGAACAAAATGAAGGCTAGTTTTGGCTTGCACATATCTTAAAATGTGCTGAACCACTGGTCATATTTAAGCCTCTCATGCTCTGCCGTTTGGCCTCAAGAGGTCATTAAGCATTACTGAGGTCAAAGGTCACATTCACTGCCTTTCTTTATTACATCAACTTCTTAAGAAAAGACCCAATCTCTTCTGTCTCGTGCTTGTTTTCTTTTCTTTTCTTCATTTTGTCATTCAAAAAAAAATAAGCTGAATATCCCCAAACATCAGAAACCACCTGCAGATTCTCTGCATTTTTAACTTGAAAGGAGGACAATAAATATTTCATTATCCATGGTCAGTTGAGTTTTTTAAAGTGCCATTTTTAAAGTGCCAAATTCTTTTGTGGGAATGCCTCGCTTGGCTTGAATTGCATTGAGTGCCTCGCAGGAGAAAGTGCCAGACTTCGGCGTGGGCCCCACGGCTGAGAACAAGAGTGCTTGTTGTAGTTTGCGCAGCGGGGGTCCAGAAGTCTGCTGCAGAGGTCGCACTGGATTAATGCCACTGAGGGCTGCTGTGTGTGCTGCATGACTGGGCATCTGCAACAGCTGGAAACTTGTGACGGCGCACAGCACAGCCTGAGTCCATAAATTATTAATTGTTATCTCAGTGGAAGGACGATCAGAGGAAATGTCCTCCGATGGCCTCCTCTCTGAGCGGCGGGTTTGTTTTAACAGTGAATGCTGCTTTCAATAAGCATGCCATCACAGTTCTTACTTTATACATTTTATGTGCAGTGCATCACATTTGCATCTTCTCCTGGTAAACACAAACACAAAACTAATTCCGTTTTGCCTACAACAAAATCTGAGTAAACTTAGCATTTCAATGTTTTTTTTTTTTGTTTTAAAACAAAAAGGCACGCAACAAAGTGTTGCGTGCTTTTTTAAAAATGGCAGCTTATACTGCACAACATGGACCGAGTTCACTTCCTTAGGAAAACCGGGTTGTAGCATTCCAGTTGATCACATCACAATTCAATGAACCATTATGAACACATCAGGAATCATTTTTCTTCCTCTTTTTGAGTATAAATAAAGACTTTAAACACTTGCACACAAGCAACACCAAGTAGAAATAAAATTTTATCTAAAGTAGAACGATTTCTGCTTCGCGGATTTCTTTGCTGAAAGAATTCTTTGTATTAGATCTCATACTATTGCAAACTATTGCCACCTGACAACTCGCATTGCATAGGAATTGACGTTCACTCAAACTATATGTACACAACTTTCTTTACACATTACACAAGTTATTTAAATTGTAAAAAAAAACAAGGCTATTATAATATGTCATACTGCACAAGCCTTGTCTCAGTGCTCAGGGATGTCTGACGCTGTGTATGTATTCTATTAGTTCGAAGAATACTTTGTGAATCAGAAAAGTTGGGGATGCTGCAATGTTTTGATTCCTGTTTTCTTGTAGTGCAATGTCATATACTCTGACACTGAAATGCTTTTCAGCTGTCTTGGTTCTTTATAGG
The DNA here is from genome assembly GCF_902148845.1 of Salarias fasciatus. Lineage (NCBI taxonomy): Eukaryota > Metazoa > Chordata > Actinopteri > Blenniiformes > Blenniidae > Salarias > Salarias fasciatus. The sequence continues at coordinate 15,090,526 of NC_043745.1, read as the reverse complement.
CCCCCTATGTATGAAATGTGTCTCTGCTGATCCACGTGAAAGGCTACTATATCCAATCTGTTGGAGAAGCACTGGAAATAAAAAATAACTGCAACAATGGTTTGAATCTACAAGGACAATGCCTTTCAGAGAAGTTGGATTTTCTCTGTTTGGATGGAGAATTAGAAAAAGCTGTTCTCAGAATCTTGCAGAACAGGTTTCATCTGGATGACCACCCAAACTACAGTCGGTTGACTGGTATCAATTGAAAACATTGTTGTGTGCACAGGGATTGAGTTGAAACTCCTCAAGACAGAAAGTCTGTTTCAACTCTGAGCATGCAGCTCTGAAAACTATTCGGGTTCGCATTTCCGCAAACAACTAGAACACGCCTCTATTTTGCCTTTCTTTTGGCCTAACATCACCCCATAAAATGCTAATTATGCCCATAGGCTCTTTTTCACTTTGCAGTTGCCCGGAACCGGAATTTCCTGGTTGCTTTCACTGTTTTGGAAGGGAAGGGACAAAAGCCCCCAGTTTTTTGGGGGGTTAACTCGGGATAGATTCTTAGTTTTGTGTTCAAGACAGCCGTGTCTGTCAGCATGTTACCTCGAATACAGTTTCAATGTTGTTTTTGCAGCATGTTTCTAAGCTTTTCAACTAATCTCTGTGACATGATGCTTTTGGATGTACTCAGAAGTAACTCTCATGAAAGAAAATTAAGAATAGCATCCATACTGATATCTTTTAATGCTGTGATAAACTCTAAGACTGTACTCATTTTTTTTTTTTTTTTTCATGGAAGTGACGTAATTGTCAGTTGTGCTGCTTTTCATTTGCCTCAGCGCTCAGATTTCTATCGTAGATATTGTTCATCCAGTGATTTCTCTGGAGGTTTCAAAGCGAGCAGCAGTGCTTCTCATTATTGGTTTCAAGTAATCTCACTGCATCACTGCTGTACTGAAGTAAGGGCAGTCGCTTTAAAATGCTGATTCCATCTGTTAACGTGTTCAGCACTGTACCAAAGCTTGTTAGCTGACATTTGGTGATAACTTCCCCTCACTGATATCTTTGATACCGGTGTCGTCTGCTCAACTTTATTGCTTTTGATTTGTGTGTAAAGTACTTGATGATTGCTTTTCTCTTAGATAAAGTCCTGGATACCTCCAGCTCATTTTAGCCCCTCAAGTACCTCACTCAGACTGCAGTTTACAACCAGAACATAAACTCTTATTTAATAGAGCTCCGACTCCCAGCTGTGCCTCTGGTCTCACAGTTAATTTAAAGTTTCACAATCGCTTGGACTCATTGGGATGTGCTATGAGTAACATCTGTATGTTAACTTTTTTTTATTTGTATCATTAAAGTAGTTCCTGAGAAAACAAAGCTTTAGAATTTATCACTGTTCATGTCACGAGTACAACGAAGTGGCGATTAAAAATCCGGTCTCGTCAACAGGTCGACGCCCAGTGTTGACCCGTTGTCCACAGCCGACCTTTACCGTCCTGCTCGGTTTCCATTATAACAACCACCTGTGCAGCCACATGCGAGCTGCTCCGTGCCATCAGAGCTCAGCCGTATAGAGTTAGCTTGAATTCCAGTGTTGAAAGCTTGCATGTGAAAACATGTGCAGCGGACTGATAAGAGAATGGAGCCAACGTCTCTGTTGCTCTTTTGCACACTTGTGTCAAAACATCTGAGGTGATCCGAGGTCACTCTTAAAGACGGCAGGACCACCCGGCTCAACGTGAACAGAGCTGCCTTCGTTTTCTATTCAGCGTTTATCCTTGTTCGGTGTTTATTGTCATCATAAAAACTAATTGAGGCAATGAAAATCGTCAAGTAACGTTTTGCCTTCAAGGAAAATAATAAACCCAAGGAACAAAGAACGCATTATGCAGACATGTAGTTAAAAATGAATATTCAGCTCTACACACATTTAACATCTTCCAAACAGATACAGTGGTGAAGTCTATAGTCTGTCAGCAAATGTTTTTTCTTCCACAACTTGCAAGCATGAGACCAAAAAAAACTAACAAAATTCACATGTACACATCTGTAATGAAACCAGAAAGGGGGGATTTTTTTGACTGATCCGGTCATTTTTGACAAATGATAATACTAAAATTTGGATGAATGTTATTTTTAAAACAATTCCTAATTTTTGAAATGTATATATAATTGTAAAGTAAATGGACATGTGATGAAGACAAATAACAATTTTTTTTATATATAATTCTTATGTGTGATGGTTGCAGTTCTATAAAGACATAAAAGCCTCTTAACTAGCACTCCTCCCGTAACTGTTTTTATTGCCATTGCATCCCAGCAGCTGCTAACAACAAAACAATTACGAATACGAATACTTTATTGTCCACCAAGGTGGAAATTTGTCTTTGGTTTCACCAGACACATTAAAACACATTACATTAGCGCATGGCACGACATGACATGACATGACATGACACTACATTTCATGCAACATTTCAAACAACAATGTCACCCATGTGAAGGGTTGACCGCTTTGATTGCGTTCCATAAGAAGTCTGGCATCAACCAGATTTTGTGAGCTAGCGTGGGGCTGAGTGTGTGTTGTGTGTGAGCTTTTAGTCACCTTGAATTCAACTCTCGATGTATAAAAGTTGGTCTTTGTCCTTGAGGAGAGGACTCATCCTCCCACACTTCAACGGCTGATGATACAGACTAAAGCAAAGGAGATCTATGCTTTATTCATAACTTTGCCCTTATTTAGCTTTGGGATGCTTGGAAGAACCACAGCAGTGTTTCATTACATTGCTGTCATAACCAACCAGTGTCAGTGAAAACAGCAGTTACATAACAGAATGATGGTTGTTTCTGTGGAATTATTCCTTGTGGCTCATCTTTTAGATTTGTGCAGCTGATTATGGAGCATCTAAATGATTCACTGTGTTGACCAGTTAGCTGATCTTGCTGTCAGCAAGTGGTGTACTGTGCCTTTGTAGAAATTGGACAATGTTTACAAATGAAGTAATATCAAAATTAAGAAAAATTGACAGATAAGGCAAAGAAATAACTAAACTGTTGTAATCTACAGAGAATTTGCTGATTTGCTTTGCCTCTTGGTGAGCGGTGGATCCAAAGGGAGTTTTGTGGCCCAGATAGTGTGAGGAATGAACTCCCCTCAGAGTTCAGCAGAAAGTTTAACTCACTAAGATAAGTGGTCCTCTATAGTCCCGAATAATCCACTCATTCACTCACGTCACCCAGCAGATGTCCATCTGCGAGCCGCTCAGGTCAGGTGGGATCATGTGCTGCTGTGTCACTTCTCTGCTCTGACACTACGAGGGACAATGTGGCTGAGCTAAGATGGTCCGCTTCAGGTTTCCTGCGTGGTTTTATGTGAATATATTGTTATAACATGATACCAGTGAAGACAAAATCTCCAGGTCAGGTCGCGCTGAAGCCAGAAGTTTACCTTGTAGCTCTGACTCATTTCAGATGTCACAGCTTTAATACATTCAGCACAAAGATATTAAAGACATGGTTATTTACCATTTTACACCCAAATAGCTCTTTTTAGAAATTCAAACTTTACATACTGTGATATACATCATCACAGTTCAGCACAAACCTTCAGGTTAGCTGTTTGAAAAATATGAACAGGGTTTTACGGGATTCAGTGAGTGAGACCAGAAACATGTAGCTGAGGGACACAGGAGGAGAAAGCAGAGGAAATCCCCATGATAACTGAGCTTTAAGCTGTTTCAGACCCCAAAAAGACGGCACAGCTGCCAGCAGCGTGAAGAATGGGGCCCGGCCTGAAACTGCTGATCCCCTGAGCACTGCCAGGCAGAAGAGAATACTTGTGATGACGGTGTGAATCTCCGCTGCGCTTCGACTGCTCATTTCGAGCTTCAACGTAGCCGCACTGCGTTTACTGTAACTCTTGATGTGCGGGCCCCGAGCTGGCTTTCACTCCCTCGTGTGTCTCTGTATAAAGTTGTTGTGCTGAAAACTCCGTAAAACCAAATTACAGCAACAGCGAAGCAAAAATTCTACATTCACAGACCTGCAATTACATCTTTTTCCAGCAGTCAAATCAGCATTGATCCTAACTTATCTTTTTTTTTTTTTTTTTTTGTTTTGCCCTGGTCCCCCCTCTCTCTCTCTCTCTCTCTCTCTCTCTCTCTCTCTCTCTCTCTCTCTCTCTCTCTCTCTCTCTCTCTCTCTCTCTCTCTCTCTCTCTCTCTCTCTCTCTCTCTCTCTCTCTCTCTCTCTCTCTCTCTCTCTCTCTCTCTCTCTCTCTCTCTCTCTCTCTCTCTCTCTCTCTCTCTCTCTCTCTCTCTCTCTCTCTCTCTCTCTCTCTCTCTCTCTCTCTCTCTCTCTCTCTCTCTCTCTCTCTCTCTCTCTCTCTCTCTCTCTCTTTTCCCTGCCCAATCTGTTATTATATGTCTGTGTGTGTTTGTGTGTGCGTTGGTCTGCCCTGGAGGTTGCAGCCTTGGCTCTGCTGCGCTCCACTGAGTCTGCCAGGAGATCTCATGGACGCCTCAGTGGAGCAGGCTCTTAAAAACACTGCTTACCCAAGGAGATTTATTTAAAGTTACAGAGCGGCATGGAGTCTCAGTTGAGATCCTCTATGATTGTATGTGCGTGACAGAAGTGTGTGTGTGTGTGTGTTGTTCACGGTATTCATGCGTGCACAGCTGTCGAAATCTAAACACAAGAGAAGAGAAAGTGGAAAATGGTCTTTTTTCTGTCCTTAAGGGGGAAAAAAAAGCCATGTAAGCGTTTAATGTCACTTCAGTGGAATATGCCTCCACAGCTCATATGTTACAGTACACTCTGGGAGCTTTACAGGCCGACAACTGTTCTGTTTATTCTCAGTATCCCCAGGACTTCCCTCCGTGTTGGTGATCAGATCATGCGTGTAATTCCCTCCTATATTCTGACAGAGGACTCATCCTCGTGTCATCCAGTTTTTCTATGCTTTTCCCAGCATAAGTGAGACACTGTTCGTCACTGAGTAACGCAGAAGTGGGAAAATGTTCACGTCTCACGTTAAAACTTTAGCGTTGATCAGCTTGGTGATGACCAGTTCCATCATTATTAATCTCTTGCCATTATGTTTATTATAGTCTGAAGTTCAGGCAGTTTCAGCTCAGTTTTTGTCTCTCGGTAAAACCTGAGAAAAATACTGTATTGGTCTGAAAATAAGCAAGACTTGGAATGGAGCCTTTTACAAGGTCAGCTGTCTTTTCCTACATCTCAGTTTGATCACCACCAAGTCACTGTTGGTTGCACACTGCTGACTTCTGACCGGCTCAGTCAGGATCAATACCAGCTCAATATTAGACCCCAAAATAAAGTGATCCCACTGTTGACTATTTCCAAGAAGGTAAAGCCTGTCTTATATTTGAGGCAAAATAATAGAACCATTTTTCCAAGTTAATCCTTTATGAGAAAAATAGTATATATTGTCATTCCTACTTTTCCCTTGTTTTTGTAAAAATATGCAATGAGATTATCCAACTACATCCAGTGTGAGTTTTAGCCTTTTTTGGGGGGGCTTTAAAAAAAAAAAAAAAAAACTGTACAACTTTACAACTTCATAGAAATTTTGTTGTATTTTTGAGACTGACTCTGAACTACTGAGTTAGAAACCCCTAATCTAAGCACTCAGCCCTCAACATGTTCCTGTGACGTCTGTCACATTGTGAAATGTTGTGAATCCTCTTTTCCCTCTGCATCCTTTTCGACATTTGTTTTTCCTCCAAGGATGAAAATGTCTGGGTTATAGCCAAGTGATCTTTCCTGAAACCAAGCTTTTAATCAAAAATCGGTCCGTCCAGCAGTGTCCTCCTGTTATATCGACAAGCTACTTTAGAGTTAACTATCACTTTGAGGCTTGTCAGCCACACTCATCAGTCTCTTCTTTGCAGCAGGCTGTTAAGTTATGAAAATAGAAACCTCACAGATTTATATTGATTGCAAAACCCTTGTCTGTGGTGCCAAATGCATAGCTGCCAAGAACACTGGGCCGTCCAGAGTTTGCCTTCAATTCTGCTGAGTAGATAATTGCTTTCCCCTGCAACAAGTTGACAGGTTGACGGATAACGAAAGATGCTTAAACTCTTAGCGATACGTTGAGTTAAAATGATTAGCTGGCAAACCTGAGCGACGGCCGTGTGTTCAGACCACACACTGTTTAAAAAGGAAAAAGAAAAAAGTCTAATACAGTTAAAAGTTTAGTGTGTGTAGCCTGTTCATGTTGGGCAGCTTTTTGCTTACCTGTTCAAACTTTTCTTCAGTGAGGGCCAGATTTGATCGTGTGAAAGAGCCTGAGGGCCTCGATTGTCTCGTTACTTAGAACAATTAAAAATGATCCAATAACATCTGGTAGTGAGTCTTTAATTTTTTCGTGTCACGGCAAGTCTTTGATGAATAAACTGTCTCAAGTACTCTTTTCAGAAAATAACCAAGAGTTACAAATAGGAATTACATTTTTGTTCATATTATTTGTAGCAAAAAAAAAAAAAGTTTTAGAATAAAGGGACATGGGTGATATAAAATCTGAACCAGATGTTGGACACCACGGGGCTAAATGTGTTTGCATCTGTTTCTTTTCTTCTTTTCCTTCACAATAGTACATCAAGATCCCAGCTCCCACTCCAGAGTCCCCCTCTGCTCTCCGTGTCTTCTCCTTCTACTTATCCAGTGACAGCAAAGACCAGCCACAAGCCAGCTTTGACTGCATCCATCAGTATGTTTCAAGGTACGGCGCTCACTCGTTATTCAGCTCCGCAAATTCTTCAGCCTTAAGTTTCACATCAAACTCTACTTCTTTCTGAATCTAACTTCAAGCGCAATCTTTCATACATAAAGCAAGTATTGTCTGCATTTCTTCTTGTGGAAGTGTTTCATCTGATCTGAGTTGACCCCATGCTTGCATCTTTTCCCTCATCTTCACAGCTTAGTAGTCACACTGTCTTAAAAACGTGATCCCTCGGTTCTCTCTGTGGCCGTGTATCTGGAGACAAAGTTAGCCTGCTGTACACAGGCACGACGGGGCAGTTGCAATTTCCTGTATATTTCTGGGCCGAGCCTCTCATTACGGAGACCTGTGAAGCCTTATTTATGGAGTGGATGTGCTTGGAAACTGAGGGTTACGCTCTGCTGCTGCCTCTCACTGCCAGATGGCTAATTGTGGTCTGAACTTTAACTAGTTTTGGTCCCAGTCAGTTTCTGCAGCCAAGAGAAACAGCACGACAAGTGAGGGCAACAACCTTGTTCTGCCTTCTTCCACATTTGTTTTGATATTTAGAGGGTCAGGAGTCTCAGATGTGATTGTGCAATGAAAATATGGGATAAGGAGAAAAGGCTCATATTTATTTATATATCAGAAAATGGAATTTGGCAGCACAGTAAATCCTTGATTTATTTACAGCATAGATGGAGTCCAGGTTGATGTATTAAAACTTTTTACTTTAGCCCAAGATGATCCTTATATTGCAAGCATGCTGGCGGGAGCCAAGGTAATCCTGGTGGTTTTCCACAGGCTCTGTCCTGCTCTGAACCGGGATATCTGGCTTTCTCACATGGAGCTGGCTGCAGCGCTATATCTAGCCTGTGACATAACATACTGTAACCATAGACCTGACTGAGCCAGCTTCTGCCGTAAAGCCTCTTCGTGCTGCGTGCACTGTATGCTGTGATGCCGCTTACGCTCCTGCCTGTTTACAGTGTTTACTGTACAGCCAGCAGGAAGTTCCGCACTTCAATAGCTGTGTGCGTGTGTTTGTTTTATGCTCGGCAGCGACCGCCGCGAGCAGCTGGAAGTTCAAGGCAGCATCCAGGACAAGATCACCGTGTGTGCCACAGACGACTCCTACCAGATGACCCGCGAGAGGATGTCTCAGGTGGAGAAGGACAGCTGGAGCCGCTCTGCCATTGAGATCAAACCCGGAGCCACACAGCCAAGTAAGATTAGAAAACAGGCCCCTGTAACGGAAAAACAGGATCAGAGGATGATGCATGTGCAGATTTTTGTGTTGAAGGCCCATATAGCTTTGAGTCCTGGAGAGGGATCAGCAAATTGGATGTGGATACAATGAAGTCATGAAAACACAAAAACAGAAATGTAATTGAGCCAGTAAAAGTAATAGGAATATTTGAAAAATATTGCTCGATTCATTGCTTTGGAGTTTTAAACCAGATTTCTCCCTGTTGTGATTTGTAATGAAACCAGATGTGCAGGCTTTATTTTTCGTTGTACAAATAAGAACAAACTGTTACTCTTGTCTCCAGTCTTCATTATTTTCTACCAGTTTATGCCTTTTCAGTTTCGCTTTCTTTCTGTTCACACATCTGGCTGTGAAATCAGTACCCGCCTAAGGGATGCTATGCTTTGTTCAAAACCAAACTATCTGACTATAAAAAAAACTATAATTTCAGAAGCGTTTAGACAAGATGAAACTCAATGCCAGACTGCTGCGTTTATGGGAGATTTGTATAAAGATAGGCTGGTGTTTAAATGTTTGCTACTGAAAGCAAACACCATTTGCTGCCCTGTTGGGGCAAAAGCTTCTCTGGGAATCACCCAGTCCTGTTACACATCTTCAAAGCCTTGTTGCTCATTACAGAACTGAAGAGCACATTAAAACAGTCAATGCCTTTTTGTTTTTCCTAACTGTTAATCATCAGATATACTTCACGGCATATTAGTCATCTGATGGAACAAACTTGTTCTTCAACCCTTTGCTGTGGTTGTGCAATATTTTTCTTTGGCCCATTTCTAGACCCCCTTGTCGGTGCTGGAGCTCCAGGGAGGCTGAGACTCTGGATAGTTTCGACCAAAATTAGACTCTGTGGATTGTGTAACATCAGCTCTTAATGTGAAGATGACATGGCAACATATATGCCCTCAGGGAGGTGTTTAATAACCATGCTCTAAATTCCACTTCCAGCCTCCGGAGGTGGTCATAAACTCTGCCAGCATTATAAAACGCGCCTGAAGAGAACACATCCGACACGCCATAATCTTGACATTAGTCTGAGTATTTTCAGCGTGATTAATAGCCGGCAGTCGACTAATGATGAAGCAAGGTGTTATCTCTTGGCAGGACGTTCTTTTGTAGTCGAGCAGAAAGCTTTCTTTTCCTGTACTGCTCCCCCACTCTGACCTTCAAAGCGCAGATTAACCTGTAATGGGATTAACACAGAGAGAGAGAGAGAGAATGAGCGAGATAGCTTTCACTCTGCTAACATGCCCATCTGTCTGCAGCAGGGGTGAAAGCAATAATCAATGGGATGTTTACATTTCAGCACAAAAAGCTGCAGGCCTCCACAAGCATGCTGTCTATCTGTACTTAACAGCTGATAGATGATGTTTTGGTTTTTACTTGGAGCAGATCAAACTTGTGTGCGGATTTTTTTTTAAATTTTTTTTTTAAGTCAGTCGAGTCAAAGTCTTTAGCTGCATTTCTACACCGCAAGTTGTTACATTTAGATTGGATCAATTCATTCTGTTCCTGCTCTGTGCGTCTAGATAAGTGTGTCAAGTACCAGAAGAGGCCAGCTCCTCTCTCCACCGTGGACAACAGCTTCTATAAGCAGTCGACCAACAACCGGAGAAACGGCGGCGTATCGGCGACGAGCCAGAAGCCTCTGAAGGAGCGCATCATCCATCTGCTGGCCCTCAAACCGTACAGGAAGCCGGAGCTGCTGCTGTGGCTGGAAAGGGAGAAAGCTGGGCCGAAGGACAAGGCCTTGCTGGGTGCAATTCTTGAGGAGGTACTTAAACAATGTGTCCGCACGCTTGTTACTTACTTTAGCAGTGAAGCTGCTCGCACAAACTGAGCTTTATCCATATTCTGCTTCCACTTGCTATTTGACTTTGATAAGAAGCACCGATCACTGATCAGGAAATCAGGAAGGTAGAAAGAGGGAATACAGCCAACAGTGACAGGATGTGGAAGTAGCCTGGTAATTTGTGGGAAGAAATGCCAATTAAGTTTGATACAAGTAAACACAATACAATGTAGCCAAAAAGGAACAGAAAATATGCTTGACCTCATTCAAACAAATAACTACTTTCAGTGTGTTCAGGATTGAGGGAAAGGGGGAAAACTCATTCCTAGAAACTACTTCCTCGAAACCCATTTTAAACTGCTTGGAATGAAGAAAGATCTGCACATTGCAGCCAGCAAACATATAATCTTGCACTGGAAGAAAGCAGGGACATTCGTGCTATAACTTAAGTGGTGCTCTGATTTAGAAAAGTTTACTTTGTGTGACACTCCTGTATACATTGCCAGTGGTGTTTGTGTGTATGTCCTGTTGCCGTCAGTGTTTTTATAGGCCCTCTGCTTGTGGACGTGTGTGCATGTATGTGGTTTTTGTGTTGGGGCGTGTGAGTAATTGGGTCACCACTGTAATTGTCTGTGCGGTGATTGTTTGCAGTCGAGTGGGCCGCTCTGATTAAAGTCACTGTGAGAAAGAGAGTCTGAGACTCTCCGAGGGGAATTTTGATTTTCACTAATGTTGACGTGCCTCTTTAAACAAGGTCCGTGACATTTCCGAGCTGACTCAGTACTTGAACTGGCATTGTTTTGTCTTGTTTTATCTTTTCACAAGTAAAATAACTTATCAGCTTTTTTTCTGAAGGTGCTACTGCTGGATTTTCACTTATTTTTTGCTTGTATAAGCTTAATTTAAAACAAAAGTTTTGATATATTTCTTCATTCTTTTGCCCTTTCTGGCACAGTCTGAGAAGTTTGTTTTCATGATCTTTGAGGAATATAGTTTGAATCTTCTTTACAAGACAAACAGATAAAAGTGCATTAACTTAACTGATGGTGACGACAGATTATCAACGCGATGGAATTTTAACACTGATCAAGTGGAATCCTCTATGTATCCTGCCTTGTAGAATAAAGCTGATTTAGCTTTGAACAGCTCTGTGGTCAGTTGCATAGTAAAAGTTTGTCACTTTTTTGCCTGAATTCTCAGGTGGCAAAGGTCAATCCCAAAGACAACGGCTACTTGTTACGAGATGACTTTTACAAGCATGTGCAGAAGGACTGGCCAGGCTACAACGAGGAGGAACGGCAGCTCATCAGCAGGCTGCTGACCAGGTCAGTCTGCAGCGAAAAGCAACAATAAACTGGAAAAGTATCCTCTTCTCATTATACCGTGTGTTTACTTGTTAGGAGTGTTACTCTACCCGTCAGTGTGTCCCAGGCACATTTTGGTGTTGATTGTCAGCACATAGCAGTGGTGAAGATCATTGCCACAAATGAGAAAACGGGCTCGCTGTAACTCTCAAAATAACTTATGAGTATTTGGGCATGAATACTTTGTTTTTTCCACTTGATTGCTTCTCACACCCATCAGTCGCCTTTTCTTCACTCATCCACGGTTTAGCTTTCCACACATCTTTTTTTTTTATAGGCACTAATCAAAAGCAGAGCTTGTTTGTACCTGCTACTCAAAAGAAAAAAAAATCTGTGTTTCATTGTCATGCTCCACTTGAGGTGTAAATCCATGAAACTTTTTAAAGTGACACCAGCGAGAAGTGAATGTTGCTAAACGCCACGTAGAATAACCATGTGTCTCACTGCTGGGCTTTCTCTCTCTCTCTCTCTCTCTCTCTCTCTCTCTCTCTCTCTCTCTCTCTCTCTCTCTCTCTCTGTCTCTCTGTCTCTCTGTCTCTCTGTCTCTTTCTCTCTCTCTGTCTCTTTCTCTCTCTCTCTCTCTCTCTCTCTCTCTCTCTCTCTCTGTTAAACAGAAAGCTGCACACACATCTCAATAAGCAGTCAACAAATCTTCAAGCAAACTCGTCCGTGCTGAAGACCTCAGAGGATGAAAGCATAGCAAAAAACCCTGCAGTGGTAAATCACTTTTTACTCTGTCTGAATGTGTAAAAAAACTGAGCTGGTTACACACCAAACCTCCTGTAACGGTCTAGATGTGTGCATGAAAATGTAAGTTAGTGTGTTGAATTGTGTATTTCTGTGTGTATGGATGAATAGGTAATGCATGCATTGTTATTCTGCAGTGAATTGTGATGGTAAACAGTATTTTATTGTGTGATTTTTAGCATTAATCCAGAGAAAACCCATGCATGCTCAGAGAGAACTCTACACAGAAAAGCTCCCAACCCCAGACTTCAACCGGAAACATTCTTGCTGTGAGGCAAGAGTTGTTAAGCTGGTGCCGTGCAGTGATATGTTTTTGACTCTTAATTTCCTCTCCGCTTCAGAAACGTCCCGTGCCTTCTGACTCGCTGGAGCGGCTCGCATTCAAAAGACAAAAAATTACAGACCAGCGACTGCAACAGCAACCTGCTGGAAACGTATTCTCCAACAGTAAAGGAGGACACACTATTGCAACCCCTACCCTCAACCCCAGTTTTCACACAAAGACTGAGTTTCAAAGGACAAGTAACCACCCAGAGGAGCAGAACTCCTTGCTGGGAGGACACAATGGCTTTACTCCACTGCACAAACTGTCGAGCAGCTCTGGCAGGCCTGTGTCTGAGACCAGGGAGCAGGAACCCAAAGTGAACAGCCTCCAGCCATCTCAACGGGACGCTGACTGCACCCAGGAGCCGCTCGCCAACGGCCAGCACAGAAAAAAGAAGTCTAAAAAGCACAAGGACAAGGAGCGGGAGAGGTTAAAAGACGGCCTGGACAGTGAATGGATAAAGACGAGTCCTGATCTCAAACAAAATCCCGACAAGCTCGACAGTAAGACCCTCCTTGTTTTTTGAAAAAAAATTATAATCATCCATTTTTTCTTTGTTTCTACCACATATCTGTTTTTTTTGTGGGTCATTTTCACATCTCTGTAGTATTTTTCACTGTCACATTGCACTTCAGGGACATGTGTTGGTTGATAAGTGTCCATCCAGTTTTTTTTTCCCCCCTGCCTATTGAGAAGAGGTGACCACTAGTGATTGTTAGTGACCGATTACCTGAAATCCCCTTGGTGCTGCGGTACAGTATCACCTCCTAAACATGGCTGTGTTTGCTCCCTGAAGCTCACCCTCTTGAGTCCTCGGTGTGTTATGTGGTTGACTGAGTCAACAACAGCTCGAGCGGAGCTCCGGGTCTCTGAGCTGAGCTGTGAGGTCTCCTGACATCCGCAGCCTTTACTTGTTGGTCTGCACTGTGGCGGGCAGCAGCAAAACAAAAACATGTTGCCTAACGTTCAGACAGTTGTGAAGCGTCACGTGGATCACTGTGTTGATTTTGCTCAGGGCAAAGTCATTTCTGTCATGTTTTTCTTTATTTTTTGCAGATCTTGACATCATGGATGTTGTGGCGTCTGAGGAGAAGCCAGATTACGTGCTGTGAGTTTACACACACAGTAGCACCGCCGTAGAAGTTTAGTTTTTGTATCCATGAAGTTGACGGACAAAACAAACATTGCAGAAGGATTTGATGATTAAACCCTCCGCTTCAGACAATATCAGTACACCCTTCTGAGGACTACATATTACAGCCATATGCTGCCCCCATGTGTTCAAATGCGGTATTACACAGGGAAAAAAATTCAAACTTGTGGACAACAACAAAAAAAAAGATTAAATTTGTTTTATTACCTTGCATTTTGTATATGCATTGTAGGATTTTTTTTTAACACATTCTAATGTTTGCCCACTTGTGTTGTTGCAGCATATATGGCTCCATAAAAACTCTGGAGCAGCGTGAAAGGTACCTGAAGGACTTCCATGCAGAGTACGATGAGTACAAAGACCTCCACTCCCGGATCGCTACCATAACGCGCATGTTTGTCCAGCTGGAGTCGAAGATCAAGAGCCTGTCCCCTGGAACCCAAGAGTACAAAGTATGAACATCGAGGTCTGACCTGATGCAGCGCCATATTATTCTGTTTAGCAAAATAATGAAAGTATCTTTTTCCTATTCAGATAATGGAAGACCAAATACTAGAAAAATACAACAAGTATCGAAAGGTAAGACGGATTCAGTCACTTCGTGCTGTACTTAGATATGAGCATTTTCATGTCAGAATGACTGTTTGACAGTTCAGTGTTCTATAAATAAGCTTCTACACTTATTTCTACTGCTTAAGAATTATTAATCTGCTGCTGACCTACACATTTTTACCCATGCAGCTTGACAATAAATTACAGATACCTAACATAGACAACTATGTATTGTAGTGCAGATATGTGCTCTGAATAAGCTCCCACCTCCTTCACATCGGCTGAAGATTTTAACATTATCTTAGTTAGATGACAGTTTGTTTGTGGCACGTCCACAATGAAAGCAAGACGATCTTTAGGAGAGTTAAAAAACAATAGTTGCATGCATCAAGACCAGGCAGTTGCAACCTCGTTGACATGGAGTTAAAAGCAGCTGATCTTAAACCCATTAAAGGACACTCATTAAATCCTTGAAAGATTCCAACCCCTCAGTGTCGATATCTTTAAAGTCAGATTAGATTAACGTCATAACACAGTGAGACCTGTTGAACAGCATTGAACTTACAAAGGCCACAGTTTCCTACTTAAATCGATTTTAACTGGAAATATTTCTTTGTGGTTTTCTATAAAAGATATGATAAACACCATTGATTACCTTTGTCCTGTTGTTTACTGTATTTTCTGCATTCTATAACAATGTCCTGTGTATGTTACAGTATACTTGCAGCATTGGGCATATATGTTTGACAACACGAAAACTGTCACTTGCAGTACATAAAACTCCACAGGATACTTAAGTTTTGTCTTTTTGCATGATTGTTAAAATTGTAATTTCTAGTGCAAACATCAGTTTTCAGTTATTGCTGTGGAAGAAACTGGAATGATACAAACGGTTGCCAGTCTTGGCTTTGCAGTGCACAGACGTCGTGGAACACGTTATTCAAGTTACACCATTATTCAGATGAATGATCCATTGTTCCCGCTGCTTTGTGATAGTTTAGTGACATAAGAATTCATTCTTCCTGTTCTCATACAGGTTTTCCCGCCACTGTCCACACACCAGTTGGTTGAGTTTATTAATAACATTAAATTGACTTGAGGGAAAGCTGAATAAAGTCAGGCCCTGAAACCCCAGCTGCCCTGAGGTGACTGAAGGCTGGTTGCATGGATGTTGTAAATGAAGTCCTGAACATGTGTGCTGGCTAGATGTTAAATTTATATTCAAAGTTTTTTATTTGATTTGAGATTCTGAATCAGAATGTAAAGTAATCCATGACTTTTGGGATTTATCACTTGAACCAACAGGTTGAAATTCTCATAATCTGTTGAAATCTAAAGTATTCAAACAATTTCACAAAACTTCAAATAGTAGCAGGAGGAAATATTGGGCTCAAGATGACTTTTGAAGCATTGGTTTTAGGGTTTTTTTTCTCCCTGTTAGTGGCATTAGATTGTAAAATTGATATAAATTGTGCTTATAAATTTATTGGTGACTAAAGTGAGCTTCAATGAGAGACTGTAAGTGTAATAACTTTAACTTGCACATCATGCTTGATTCCAACAGTTAAATTATTCCTCATGATAGAAGAAAGATAAATCTGACAAATCAAACATTAATTGCCCGTTGGGCCCAGAAAAGAGGCGCAGCATTCTGTGGAGGACTGGGTGGCGTCGTGTGACAGTGGAGCTCTTCTGTCCACACTTTGCATTAATGTGAGAAAAGCTTCGCTCTGTGATCTCCAGCGGTGCACTTATGATGAGCTGTGATAATTCACATTAATGAGAGATGTTCAAAGGGCAGTCTATTTAAAGGTGTGTGAAGAATAAACCGGAACCCCTCTTCTCTCTTCACAGAAGTTCCCAGGCTACCGGGAAGAGAAGAAACGCTGCGAGTATCTCCATGAGAAACTGGCGTACATCAAACAACGCGTCATAGACTATGATGTTTCTACGGCTCCCTCGTAGCACTCAGTCTTTTCTTTTTTCCTTCCTTTCTTTTTTAATACGAAGATACTCTTTCTGCTAAGTGTCAGACAAAGCGTTTTTACACAAGACTGATTTAAAAGGCTTTGAATGCACTGGCAGGAATCCACACAGGCTGCTCTGTGGAGCGCAGATGATGCTGTGAGCATTAATCATGTTCAGTCTTTAACCGATTTCACTCTGGACATTCTACGCCACTTTGTTTTGAAGTTATCACTTTTTAGAGGTTTCTGATTGAGTGAAAAGTCCAAAGGAGAAGGCATGAATGCATAATGGTCGCTTCAAGGAGATATGCGTGCATCGACTTGCCAAGACAGACGACTTCCTTCATAGTTTGTCATCCTTGTGGAAACCGGAGTCAGTTTATGCTGCTGTGTGGGAAATACGTCAAAGATAGCAATGACTTTGTTTTTGATTCTCAACACTTCATTCATTCATGCATTTTCTTCCCTCTATGAATCATGAAGACCTCAAGAGATGTTAAAGTGGACATTCTTTTCCATATCAAAGTTTTCTCATCCATAGTAAATGTTTGAAGCAGTCCAGCAAATGTCATCTCACATTTAACTTTTTGGACTTATTATGCAATTATGGTGTGATTATGACTTGTTTCCACTACAGTCTCCTCCAAAAGATCAGTTTAAAGCAACAACTGCATTAAGATTTGATTGGAATCCACGGACGGAGTTTATTCTGTATTAGAGAGAAGATAATTCTCCCTCGTCAGGACGTTGTCCAACAAAGACCTTTACAAGGCTCCCGCTGTTCTCCTTAATTGATCGGGTACGTGGTGTTTTCTGAATGGAGCATATGAGCTCACGCACTCAACTGGGGCTCTTTTGAACCAGCTGGATCTAATGAGCATACATAATTAATCAACTGGTTGAACACATCCAGAACCTGCTGCAGTGGGTGGAGGGATTGCTCCTTCTCCCAAATGCACTTGTGTGTATTTTTAGTATTTATTAACCACATCTCTCTTTGATTTGAACGACTGGTGAATGGACCAAAACGCTTCAACAATGTTACTCGAGCAGAGAGACTAGTTTTAAGTATTTTTAACCCACTGGAAAGAAGTGTCTTTTATTGCATAAAGCTACTGATGTATTTATTTTTCAGACATTTTCCCTTTCTGCTTTCCTCAGCTTGTAGCATTCAGTCCTGCTAGGTTCAAGTGTTTGTATCAGAGCTGCTGGGGGAGTGAGGGGGGAGAGGCTGTGAGCAGATAAAAAGGTATCCTAATATATTTTGTGTTTTGGCTTTGTCTGGGTGCAGTCGTCGAGACCCTCGGGGTAAAGGTTGCCTTTGAGGCCTTTGAATATGAATGGATTCGCGTTGCAGAGAGAGGTCAGAGCAGCCATGACTCCCAGCACATGAGCTGTGTTTTCCATTGTTCACATGTACACTTAACGTAGAAGGCCAAAGTTGGTACCAGACACAAAGGATGCTGGTACGCTATTATTGTACAGTTTTGTTTTTTGTTTGTTTGTTTGTTATTTATACTACATGATAATCCTTCTTTGAGAGTTTGAGAAATGCTTCTAAACTCTTGTGAAGTGAATGATTTCAGGCTCGGCCCTCCACGCTTTGATTTCAGGAAGCTCCAACTTTGTCCACATTTCATCTAATTGTGGTATCTGTGTATCTGATAACACTATCCAGGATGGTTTCATAGCCTTCAGTTTCCAGTGTGACTAATCAGAGCCCATGCAGATTGTAACTGTTCATTGTGGCTTTTTTTTTTTCTTTTTTGCTTTTGTTTTTGTACTGAATGTTGTCTCACAGTCGGTGACATTGAAGCCTTAAGATTACACTTTTACAGTACAAGATCTTCAAACTGCCAATTTCAAGGAGTCATAATCCACACACATCTCATTATCTGCCTTATATCCCTGCTAACTGTCACATTTCCAACCATTGCAATGATGCCAACAGTAGCTCTGTCTGCCTCTTTATCCGTGATGTAAACATGTTGTTAGGGCTCAGTGAGGTGGCGTTCTCATCTGTTGCACTCATAATCCTTCTGGTACTTTTTTTTTTTTTTGTTTGTTTTTTGTAATTAAGTTAAATGTTCAGGTATTTTATCACTTAGAATATCACTGACTTCTCTCTGCTGCTGATATTCATACTGACATCTCATCTCTTTCTCTGAGTATTTCCAGTGGTTTCTGAAACATTTGAAGCACAAAAATGATCATTTTCCAGGTGAAATTGTCCAATCTCTTTCAAGCAGTGGATGGTAATTATAAGGTTTTAAAAAGAAAATGAATACTCGAGTCAAATGGTTGAAGATCATAATTATCTCTGCGTTAATAATTTGATGGAGCCTATAATTATATATTTGGCGAATGAATCACTTGTTTAGCACACATTTTAAACAAAATCATTGAATGGATTTTATTCTTCTTTGTCATTCTTAATCACAATCTACAGGTTCATAAGGTGTTTGGGATTTTATTATTATTATCATCATCATCATTATTATTACATGGAGGAGCAGTTGCAAAGCATCAGCTTGTGTGTACAGTATGTGTTTCTATCTAGAGCGCCTCCGCTGAAGGGACAGGCGTCGGTCACAGAGGAGTCAGAGTACGCACCATGAATTTCATCTCCAGATGTGTACCTTCTTCTGTGCTGTTCTGAAAATTTCAAAAGAATAAAAATATCAAAGTTATCTCCAGGCTCAGAAGTTTTGTTTATGTTTGCTCTTGAACATTTCCAGGCAGCTGATGACTCATGTCTTTGTTTGCTTACTGTGATTTCTGCATGTGTGGAGTTCTCCAAATAAAGCTGAAGTGGATACTTATATCAGTGATTTATAAGACTTGTTTGGAGTTCTGAAAAAAAAACTGAAAACATAAATCTCCAGCACTTTCAACAGCTGAAAATCAAATAACTGATTAAAAAGCAGTCTTGTTTTATATCAAATATAAATCGATTGGAACAGTGTTGTCAGGTCCAGCTGCAGTGTGTGTTGGGCTTTCTGCCATATTGGGTCTCATGTTACTCAGTAATTGAGCATTAAATAAATTTGTTCAAGATCTGCATGAAATATAACCATTTATAGCTGCAAAGCTAGATAGACTGAATCATCGAGATTCCCTTTTAATCTACCCATCATTCTGTGATAACTGTTTTACCAACTTGCAGCTGTGAGTGACTGGAGCCACTCCCAGCTAACCATGGGTGAAGCATACGCTCTGGATAGATGGACGCACAGTCACACATGCCAGCAACTTACTCTTGTCATTCACCCTCAACAAATGATTTATAAGAAAGTGGAACTCCTCCAAACATGGAGTTGTATCAGGTATGTAGCAGTGCTAACCGCTGCTCCACTGTGTGACCCAGAAGACATCATGACTTTTATACTCTGATTAATAACATCTAACATTTTCTTCCTTAATGTTTGAAAGATGATGTGCTGGTGGTCTGAGTTTATGATGAAGAAAACCTTGAGCATGCACACCCTGTGTTATTTTGTAACATCAAGATATATGGAGGAGGGTTAGCTTTTCACCTATTTTATGAATACCTTAGTAATACTTAAAAAAAAAAGTCGGGATTGGAATTCAATCAATTTAATTTCATGGACAGATTCGTTCAACATTTGCTGTAGCTGTTTGATTTTTTTCCCCATCACAATAAGCAATTTTAAATTATGTTTGATTTATATTCTTAAAAGTTACTATTGCACTTAAAAAGACAAAAACACAAAAGGACCGCTCACAGCATAGATGAAACTAAAGATGAAACTAAAGATTATGTGTGTGTGTATACATATATATATATATATATATATATATATATATATATATATATATATATATATATATATATATATATATATGTGTGTGTGTGTGTGTGTGTGTGTGTAGTGCAACCAACATCAGCTGGGTTAGTGCTAATTGATGGCCCTATAAACAGGTTGTTTTTTCACCAAGTAGTCAAACAAGACACATCTCATGATGGGTAAAAGCAAGGAGCTCTCTCAAGACCTTCGCAGCCTGATTGTTGCTCAGCATCAGAATGGAACTGGTTACAGACTTATCTCAAAGAATCTGAGTATTCCAGTAAGCACCGTTGGGGCCATTATCCGCAAGTGGAAGAAGCATCACCTTATCATCAACAGGCCGCGCACAGGAGCTCCTCGCAGATTTCTGACCAGGGAGTCAGAAAGATGGTCAGAAGAGTTCTCAAAGAGCCAAGGACCACCCGGAAAGCACTCCAGCAAGACATGGAGGCAGCAGGTACAAGTGTTACAGAGAAAACGATAGGCAATGCACTCCACCGCCATGGCCTCTATGGACGCTCAGCCCGCAAGACTCCGTTCCTCAAAAAAAGGCATGTTGAAGCTCGTCTAAAGTTTGCTAAACAGCATCTGGATAAGCCTGTGGAATACTGGGAGAATGTTGTCTGGTCAGATGAGACCAAAATTGAACTTTTTGGCTGTCATACTACACACCATGTTTGGAGGAGAAATGGCACTGCACATCACCCAAATAACACTATACCAACAGTGAAGTTTGGTGGTGGAAACATCATGGCATGGGGTGTTTCTCATCTCGTGGTACTGGCAGACTTCATATAATTGAAGGAGCAATGAATGGAAACATCTATCGGCAAATTCTTGAGATGAACCTCCTGCCATCCACCAGGATGATGAAGATGAGACGGGGCTGGACCTTTCAACAGGACAACGATCCGAAGCACACGGCAAAGTTGACTCTCGAATGGTTTGAAAAAAAGAAAATCAATGTGTTAGAATGGCCCAGTCAATCACCTGACTTAAATCCGATCGAACATTTGTGGAAAGAACTAAAGATAAGGGTTCACCAGAGGGCACCAAAGAATATTCAGGATTTGAAGACAATCTGTGTGTGTGTGTGTGTGTGTGTGTATGTATATTGATTTACTGATGTGTACAACTTCTTGGGGTGGGCGGGGCTGGCTGATCAGGCGCATGCGCAGTTGCCCTTAAAACGGCCCCGTTGTCATAACAACCGTGGCAAACGTCTGGAAGCTCATTCATGGATTGGGAAGGTGAGAACAGCAGTATTCTAACTGGATGGATTATGATATGACGCGGTGAAACTATGGTTCGCTGTTTTCTTTATTCCAAACTAATTTACGTGCGCAACTCTCGTCATTGTGTGTGCGTACTGTGCTACGTGTGTGTGTGTGTGTGTGTGTGTGTGTGTGTGTGTGTGTGTGTGTGTGTGTGGCAAGTCTGACCTAAATGAAGCAGCATACACGATATATAAACGCTCTCGGGTTTAGTGGGGCACCAAAATACAAATGACTTCCTGTGGAATTAACATCTCTTTGCTTATTTGGATGTCAGGTTCAGCACAAAAGGTGAACCAAAGATGGAAGCAGCAGACAAACTATCAACAGTGAAGCTGCAATCTGTGACAAAGGTACCAAAAAATGATAAAAACCTTCAGGCCCGACTTTGTTTTGTTTTGTTTATCATTTCATTGATTAAATTAAACAGGTAAAGTACACATTCATTAACACTGTTGTAAATGTGAGTGTTTTTCATCTGTTGTCTTTATACAGGTATTAAAAAGTTTCCCATAAACCTAAACATGAAAGTTTTTTTCTGATAATAAATGACCAAGATCATTCATACACATGCAGACAAAATATTAAAAATAATGTCAAAAATATGTTAGTGGAGCTGCGTCTCTTCTCTTCAGAATAATTAAAAAAAATTGTAATTTAAGACTGCAGGCATGGTTAGAATCCATAGCAAAAATGGTTATTAAACCAGTCTACAAATTGTACAAATAAATAAATAAATCTTTTCAATGTAATGGTGGGATCTTGTGGCTTGTGTCCATCAGCTTCCAGAGAACACAAACTGCCTGGCATGCTCAGAGGATGGAAGGTTCCTTTGTCTGGGTCACGCTCGGGGCTTGTCTGTGTGGTGTGCGTCTACTTTGATGCGCGTTGCAGAGTGGCTGCAGGACAGACTGGAAATTACCTCTGTTCAGATGACCAGAGCAGCTGAGTCCACCTATCTGCTGGGCACTGTTGATGATATGGGTGAGTGGTCAGCCTCTGATCAACACAAAGTACATCTGCACTTTCTGTTCTACTGGTCAGCCCACCTCTGTATTGAAGGGGTGATAGATAGACATTGACATTTATTTTTAAAGTGAAACTGATTCCCGAATAAACTTGAACTCACCTCATAAGTTAAATCATCTTCCACTACAGGCGTGGCCAGAGTCTTTGCACAACACTTTGATTCCATTTACCTCCTCAGCGTCATCAACGTCATGGTATGTATCAATACACTTCAAAAGTCCTTGCTGTTGTTTGCAGGCCTGTGCTTTGAACTAATGAGCAAAACAATATAAAACTCAAACCGATATCAGGAAGACATCAACAAGAGG
Organism: Salarias fasciatus; assembly: GCF_902148845.1. NCBI lineage: Eukaryota > Metazoa > Chordata > Actinopteri > Blenniiformes > Blenniidae > Salarias > Salarias fasciatus. The sequence continues at coordinate 15,068,230 of NC_043745.1, read as the reverse complement.
AGCATTTGTTTGGCATTTGAGCTCACTGAAGGGGGACGGTATGCTGCTGCCTCAGTCAGCTGTAAGTTAGACTTTTTTATCGAGTGATTTCAGCTGAAAGCTTCCCATACAGACACAGAATTACATCAATTCATGTCTCCCATCAGGCAGCGGCACTACTTGGCTTGAGGTCTATCAGTTCCCATCAGGTTTGTGGCTGAAAGAACTAGAGCTTATGCGGTCACAAGAACAGGTAATGAACTGTAATTTAATTGCACACTGACAGTGTATTAGACGGCTTACTGCCTGGGAAAGACCTTTAAGATTAAATCTTTTATTGTCATGGTAGCTGCCTTTCTGTGATAATTAAGATGAAGCTTATCTTTGTGCTGTATTTGACGTTTTGCTTTCAAGTTTTCATCTATTTTTTTTTTCCTGATTTAATATAGATGATCCCTTTAAAACAGCTGCCAGATTTTTTTTACACATCTCTTTACATTCTCAGGACTCAAAGCCAACTGGAGACTTCAAATGGTCTTCTGTTACCATGGTGATTAAAATCAAGCCACCAAAAATTCCTGCAGGTATGCATTTAACTAGAATAGAGAGGCAGATCAATAACACCGGTGTGATTGAACAAATCAGCAATCTGCTGTGTGAATCAAAGTGAAGGTGATGGTGTGGGAGGGGCTGTGCATGTGTCTGTGTGTGCTGAGTTTTCCTGTTTATGATAAACATATGAAAATAGATTCAGCCTCAGTACCAGGTAGTATTTCAGTAAAGTCACTGCGTTTGCTTGTGTCTGTGGTTTCACAGGGAAGCCAGTTGACGGTGAGCCCGACATCGCTCAGACCTCAGATTTTATGATGCACTGTTTGACTTTGGACGTAATCAGGAGCAGCAGCCGTCGATGGGAAAAGCAGTCCTGCAAAACAGATGCTGAGGAAACAAAGGAACCAAATAAAAGCCCAAGGTGCACCAGAGTGTATACAAATACAACCCAGCACTTCACGGATGAGCTGCTTCAGTAGCTTTGTTTTGGATTTCAGATGGGAAATAAAGCTGGAATCTGTGCCACAACTGTCTTACTTTACTTTCCTTTTGTTTTTGTTTGTTTCATCTAACGCTATTCTGGTCTCTTTTTTTTTCTTTTTTTTTTTCTTGTTTGTTTGCAGGCGTTGCACCCAGCACTTCCTTCTGCCATGCGGTCAGTTTACTGGTGAAACTAAAGCAGATTATCAGCCAGGTCTGTGCCACTGTTATTGTAATGCCGGTCTGTGTAATGCATGTTAATTCAACATGCTAACATTTTATCTTCATCATGTTTGGCATTTTCTCATTCTCCATAATAATCAGGATCTGTTTATTTTAACGTGAACAACCTGATCCATTTACCATTTTACATGCACAAGGTTACAGTTCAGCTAATGAACTCACCAGCCCAATATTCACCAATCAGCTCCTTATCACACCCGCTCAGGTCTGGATGAAGATCCTGCTTCTATTGATGCCGTTCTCTGACCTTTCCTATGCAGGATTTCCTCTTGCTGTGGCTGTGTGGTGGAGTGGAAGTCATAATCTTCTCCAATATTCCCTGCAAAGAACACCAAAGACCAAAGCAGGTAGAATATTATACTCATCCTGGGCTTAATCCACTCGAAATCACATTTTAATAACTCTCCAATGGGTGGTATAATTTAGTTTACACCCCTTTTCTTTGCAGATGTGGAACCTTTGCCAGATGTGGTATGGCCAAATGCAAATGAAATCCTCTGCTCGGCTGTTAGTCGAAGCACACGCTACGTAGCTCTGGGGCTTGGTGATGCTTTAGTATGTGTGTGTGACAGGCTGTCAGGTGAGTAAATCTCATTATCAGGTGTCTTTCATCAAATTTCATCATGCTTTTACCTCGCTGAAGGCATTCTGGAGACTTTCATTTGTCACTTGACAAATATAATTAACACTGATTAAGTAACAGTAGTTAAATGCAACTAATCACAATGTTTACTTTTGTTGATAAGATCACAACAGAAAAGGTTGTTAAGATTAATCTTTTCTAGTAAACGTATTTCCTCATATGTGAGCTTGATCTTGCTGGATCATCTTATTGAATATGATAAACTAATGAAGGTTCTCTTTGGCATGCGACACTGTATCACACATACAGTTCTGTGTTTTTCTTACAAAATCGATCAGAGGTGGAGGTGAGCAGGCTTGGTTGTTACTGCATGATGAGCAAATGTGACACATCTGTTCCATACAGTCACCCCAATGACGCTTTGTTTGTTTTGTTTTATATAACAAACTACTGACCCCCAGCAGCTTCCAGGCACCATGGCAGCCCACCGCTCCTAGAGATTAGGTTAATTAAATGCGGGGAAATCATTTCCACACAAGGGATCAATTTGAATATCTATATATATTTTTCCAAGCTTAGCGTGAATGCCATCAAGGACTGGCACTGCAGTGGTGTGACTCATCTCTTGTAGAACTGATCTAATGCTCCGTTGATCTGTGATCATCCCAACGCCTCGGTGATTCATCCAATATGATATGGACTGGCAAATGTTGACTGTTTGATTTTGTTTGTGTAAACCAAACTCCAGCCTGTGCTTTATGTTTGTTTTGGCAGCTCAGCAAGATTGATGGTCTATGAGACATCTTGTACTCAAATCCTTTATTAGAATGTAACTTTTTAACCCTTTTGCCAACATTTCTTCCTGTTTCTTTCCAACAAATATCTGTAAATCGATGATGCTCATAAATCACACGATTATAGTTATGTCATCATTTCTCTGATTAATTCAACTTGGAGAATACATATTCAAACTATGAAAAAAAGAATTGAGCAAAAACTTGTACACAGGTTCTCAAACATATGTCATATGACCAGTGTCCAATTAAGTCACATTAAAAAGATTTTTTTTCCTTCTTTTTCTTTTTTCTTTTTTATTTTTTGCAAATGATATATTTTTTTAATGAAGCAGTGGTATTCTAGATGAGGGAACAACTCTTACAGAAATCTAATAAATAGATGGAGATGGTGGGATATTATTAAGTTTGGTCACTCTAATGCTCTACAACATGCTTGATCATGTGCAAATGATATACAAATGTGTTTAAAATTGACGTTAAAATATCGAGTGTCCTTAGATAAACTCTGAGGTGTGGCATACAGTTAAACACACAATTATGAAGATGCTGACAGTGTGGAACCTTCAAATACCTCTTAATTTGCTCTCTCTCGGTCTGACAAACATACTCTTTAAAGAAATTGTCAGTTTCCTTCCCAGGAGTGATGCATACTGACATCTTTCAAAAGTATCCTGTTATTGCAGCGTTTCATACACGGCTCAGTGGATCGTGTCAAGCTCTCAGTTAGCTGTGCGATACATTTAGGATTGCCTTGAGAGAAACTTCCCTGCCTGGTGATGATTTATCTCTATCAGTCTGCAGACAGACACACGTCGAAGCTTGTGGATATATGTGTTACACACACACACGCTGAGGTTTTTTTTTCTTCTTGTTGGGGTCTGTGATATCAACAACATTAAAGCATGTTTGCGTTTCTCACTGCGTCATTTTCTTGTCTCTTCCTCAGGGGCTCCTCTCTCTGTGGTACTGGAGCCGACATCAAACAGCGCCTTCTTCAGAATGCAGTTTGTGGATTTTTGGCCTTTGTTGGCTGATGATTCACACATTTTTACTGCAGACAAGGTCTGTCTCTTGGTGTTATGTAAAAGTGGAGCAATTCACACCGTCACAATGGGAAGAGGGACAAAATCCTGCACGAAGCAGCTGTCTGGAAGGTTGAAACAGTTCAACATTTTTCAATGTTTACGCTTGAATTTTTTTTCCTTATTAAACAAAATGTTATTAAATATACAGGCCAAAAGACCCCGGGGACATCCCGATCACTATTATCTCAGTGCCTTTCCTGCAGGGCTTGGTAGGAACATTGGATCTATTAGTTAAAATATACAATAAGTTATATTGTCTTTTGTTTTGTCTAAAATGTCTTTTGTGTGTTCCTTGACTCAATAGTCACTAGTAGTACAAATGAATGGGAAAATATTCCTCCAAGATGTCCTTGGCAACAGGACGGTGTGCTTCTTGACTCCTCCCACAACCCATCTGATCACAACTCCCTGCAACCCGGTTTATGCGCTGAACACCGTACAGCAAAGTCTCTTCATACGAGGTAACACCACCGGAAACCCCCACCAGTCTGCTGCAAGTGAAAAGTATTGATAATGAGAGTCACAGCTGATTTTCCTTAAGGGCGTGACATTCAGAAAATGTCAGAATGAATGATGTGAATAAAGGTCTCCTCTTCCCGCCCAGGTGACCCAGAGAAAAGCTGCACTGCCTCTTCTAAAGAGGGCAGCCAGAGTCAGCTCCTGAGCTTCCATTTTAAAGGCTCTGCCATCATCGAGCAGTATGAGGGTCCACTTCCACACCCTCCGCTACAACAGGCAGCGCTGAGCCATGCCACGCTGGAGGAAGCCTGCAACCTCTACCTGCAGCAGAGGTTTGCCCTCACCCTGTGAACTTACTGTGTAGCATTTCCAAAATTTGATTCCTGAAATTAAATGCGTCTCTCCTGCTTTTCCCCGCAGAGTTCTGTCTGTGGATGAAAGGAACAGAAGTTTAAGGCAGACGTGGGAGCAGCTCCAGGAAGCAGCAGTGACTGTTCAACAAAGGCAGCAGAGCGTCAGGCAGCCGACGAACGGCAGCAAATGACTGCTTACGCAGACCCACTGTGGCACAATCTTAGCTTATTGTGACCCCCACCACCTTTACAGAACTGCTGTCCTTCACAAACCACGGTGCTTCTGCTTACCGTAACACACGTGTTTTACATATATATACTTTATTTTCTTTTTTACAATTCTGTGTTTAAAAGACTAAATAATTTATATATATATATATATATATATATATATATATATATATATATATATATATATATATATATATATATATATATACATACATATATATATATAGATAGATAGATAGATAGATAGATAGATATGTTGATAATTTTGTAAAATATTTTTCAGAATATGTAATTTCTTTATTCAGTCCAGTGATTACCATATCTTATTGTTTTAAGAGTCATATGTGCACAGTTTCTCCCATATCGACCTGTTTAAATAGTTAATCCTGACAGAGGTGTCATATAGTCATCATACTGTCTCAGGGTCCTATAATACTCTGAAACTGGTCCAGATAGCTTGATAAATGTGTTTTGTTAATAAATGAGACGGACAGAGCAAACAATGGAAACAGAAGACTCCATTCTTGTCCAAGGGGAAACATTCTGCTGTCAGCAGGAAACATTGTTATAAAAAATCAGGCCAAAGGTTTGGGTGTTGTTGACAAAGCTTTAACACTTTGTCCATTTGGCTGGACATACTGTCTTTTTATGTACGTATACTATCTCTGGAGAGTGTTCACACATGTGGACTGAATTTCTCTGGATTAATTTGTACTGTATGAATCTGACTATCACGCACAACTTTCCTCCTGATTCAGTGAAAATAAGATGAAGTCCTGAACAGTTTATCTTCTCTCAATAACATTCTGTTTGTCTGACTTCTTCTGAGGATAAAGCTGCCTTTCTGCAAGTGAATTTCACTTTGTTGTCCACGAGTAGCTCATTTTTACTTTCAAATCAAATCATTCAAAGTACTGATAACTGATAAAAAGAATGTGTTTTTTAATCTGCAGAAATGGAAGGTCATGGCTAATATTTTTAGAAAGATGAGTGTACTGAGGACTGTTATGAACTCGTTCTCAGTCATGGCATGCCAGCATCTTGTTGCCTCTGGGCTTCTTTGGTGTTTCATGCGTTTTATGTTCTGCACACAAAAAGGAAGAGGACGCAGAGGTTTTCTTTTGACGCAGACATCTGTAATCTATAGAAAATAGATGCATATTATGGTGGACAAGTTCATTTTTCAGACTGACAATCAGTTCTGAGTACCGTATATTTCTCTCGCATTTGATTGGACATGATCAACAGATGAATGTTAAATTGCATCTCTGGAGTCATTTTTCAGCTGCTTCTCTGGACAAAAACATTTAATCTGCATTGTGTGTTCCACCTCCTCCTCCTCACCGTTCCCATCAGATCAAACTGCGGCGCCTCGCCGTGAAAGAGACGAAATAGTGATACTGATCTCAACATTCAATTCACCTCATTCATTCAGTTTGAATTTCTATAAAGCTTCACACAGAGTTGATGTCTAACAGCTTCACATCGCTGAGAGAATAATGACAGCACAGGTGCTCTATTCAGAAAGCCTGGCTTCTTAGTATCAACCCACAGTGCGGAATGGAAAATGACAAGTCTTTTTTGTCTGAGAGCTTTGCAATTAACCATAATAACTAGAATATGATTAATGAGAAAAGCTTTTTCAAATAGTGCGTTGGCTTGGTAATCATTTGTCTCCAAAGCCAAGCAGGAATATGTGAAATTATAAAACTCAGGCTGTGTGACTCCAACTTTTTAAAGCCAATAAAGTTTAATAAAGTAAGTAGCTGTTGCCGTTTTGTAAAATTTAATTATTGGTGTGTTTGTCCAGATATGATGAAGTCCACATGTTGTAAGCAGTCTTACTTTGCATGTTCAGAATGAATCAGATTGGAGATGACTTTACATTTTCTTTTAATTCATGAAGCCATTCAGTTTAAGATTTAGAGTAAGTTAACAGTTGCCATGGCTTTACACTTAAATAAAATATCACTGGTGAGGAGGTGAGTGAGAAACAACTTCTAATGTGGAAAATAACACAATCTTTGTGCAAACATTCTCTGCAAATGATTTCTTTGAACTTTCTCCTTCCTGGCTGCTGCTGTTTTCTTACCTTGCTGCTTATGCGTGAGCTGATGTGCATAAGCTACACTGTAACTTAAATAATGTCACAAAAGGTAACAAAAACACACAAATGGAAAAACAAAACTTCATAATTCCCAACTTTCAAGTCAAAACAATAGAAAATAAGTTATAGTATACTAAACACATTATCCTGAGCAATGAATAAAAGAGGCATTAACATTTAACATTTTTCATCAGTGTTCCAGGCTGTTTTGTTCGATTGACGAATCTGAACAACTGAATTCATGAGTTTGTGAGTTACTAAGATAAAATGAAATCATAGTTTTTAACTTTAGCAGACAAGCCAGTGCATCTGAAGGCACAACTTTATTTTTAGAAACAACTCAAGTACACCAATGGTTTAGTACCTGCCTGAATGATATATTGTAGATTATTAGTATCCATTTTGCTTTGTAAAGAAGAATTTCTTAACAAGAAAATAAGGATAAGGTGCTTTATTGGTCATTATACATTGAATGTACAATGAAATTTGTCCTCTGCATTTGACCCATCCATCGATGCTGCTGAAGCGTTCCGTCAGGAGCAGTGAGCAGCTGCGGAGAGCGCCCGGGGACCCATCTACAGATGGAGAGCCAGGCTAATGGTCAGATCACCTGACTGGAGGATTGATCTATAGTGCATGTTATCAGTTGATGGAGGAAACCAGAGATCCTGGAGGAAACCCACCCAGACATGGGGAGGAACATGCAAACTCCACACAGAAAGGCCTTCTTGCTGTGAGGCAAGAGCGCAAATTTGATCAACAGTCGAAGTCTCTAATTAGTTTCAACAAATTTATCACAGCTGAATGATTCCAAAGTCTCAGCCGTCTCCCAGTTTAATTCAACTATTTTTAAGTCAAAAGCTATAAAGTCTTATAATCTTTTTGAGAGGAATTTTATAGATTTTCAAGAATTTTTTCTCATCTGTGCCAAACAGGGGAGAAATGTTTCTTCCATGTTTCTTCCATTTTGACACCATGATTCATCACTGAATGCATGACGTCGTGCCTTGAGGGTTCTCATTGCCACAAATCAGCACAAAAAACAGAAGCGTGTTTATGCAAGAGAGCTGGCTGCGCAGAAATCTATGTGCAACGTTGCTGTTCCACGCAAATCTGTGTGCGTGCAAATGTTTTCATGTGTGAGCTTTAATCTTCTTTACACTCAGGGCAGGTTGTCACTTTATCTCTGACATTTCTAACAGCAAACTAAATTAACCACTAGTAATTTCGTGATGCCCAATGAACACATTAGACTGAAAAGAACATGAAGACACAAGACACAAAAATTCTCCTTTGTAGCAAAAGTTCACATTACACCTGGGAAATCTGAGCTTCTTGGCTTCCACAGCTGTTCAAGTATGTAATTTTAATTCCAAATGTAATTTTTGATCTTTGTGTTTTACATGTAAAATAAGTTGCTATTTATATATACATATAGCCTATATTAAAAAAAATAATACTAAAATGAAAACATCTTGTTTCAATTTTTTCTAGGTCAAGCACTAAAATGAAAAAAAAAATCTTTATTTCTTTCTTGGTCTTTCAAGAAATATGAGTATGAAAACATCAGATCTGTTCTTCAGGTTGTATTGTGTATGCATGCCTGGATTAGTGCCTATTTTAACAGCAGGTCTTTCTATTGTGAAGGCTGAGAGTATCTTGCGTTTGACAACAATCTGTTCTCTATTACTTTCAGGTCAGGTGTTTGCCAGCTGATGAACCACTGAAGCAGTTCTGAGAAGTTTTGACAATGTTTTTTTTTTTTTTTTAAGCTCTGTCTGAAAAGAAAGCCAGCAACTCCATAAAGCCCATCAACAGACAGAAGCATGTACTGCTCTCAAATCCACTGGAGACGACTCTGGATTCAATAAATCACACAACAATAACAGCAGGACGAGACATGGGAGCCTGTCTGATTCATCATTCTTCACACTGAGCTTGGAGCTTGACCTGGGATGCTGATCTCCTATTAAAATACAACACTGACTTCCATTTGAAACAATATTTTGCATTAATGAGCTCAGGCTTGAAATCCAGGGAGAGACACTTGTAGACCTTCACACGTCTGTTTGATGCGTTGACGTCTCCTTCCTCCCCTCACTGTGCCTCCTCTTTGTGCCTGTGCACATTTTTCTCCCACACTTCATCCATTTAGTCAACTTTAATATTCAATATTATAAGCTTTCAGCCAGAACGTCAGTGAGGACCTCCGTGACGGTTTTCTCTTGTACTTCATGAAATCCCTGCATATACACTACTCACAAAATGTGAGGTAGATTTTTATGGAAGAGTTCCTGCTACAGTGAAGGTCTCATGACATAATCTGAACATTATGACAAGGAGGACTGTTTGAATAACAATTCCATCTAAGCCAGGAAATGTGTTGATCGTTTCATGGATCAAACAGCTGTTTTAAATTTTGCCGTTAAGCTCCTTGTTAGAGACCAGCAAGCCGTGCAAAAAGTACTGAAAGACTGATCAGTTGGACATGAATATAAAATGTCAGTGAAGACAGCTTGAAGTTCATCTAAAAAGGTCAGAGAGTATCTATCGAAAATTTTACAAACAAACCTATTGTGAGTAGTGTTTATGTATGTATAGCATCATCAGTCTGTCAGGTGCCAGATCTTCTTTCTACCTTATGTGTCTTTATTCCGTGTTTTAGTTTGCATCCTAACTTCTCTTATGGCCCCCCAGGCCTTGTTTTCATTCTGAGTTTATTTAGATTTTTTTTTTTTCATAAGTTAAATAAAACTAAACTGAAAACAGTTTTTTTGTTTGTTTTGGGCCTCGTCTTATGTCTGGATTCATGTTGTTCCTCCACTTTAATTCTTTCATTGCCGACTCTCTCGTGATATTCATCCATGTGCTTCCTGGCAGGAAACACTGTCCAGTCTGAATCTTCCTGGAGATTCCAGCAATGTATCCTGAAACATTCACAAACAATTCAATAAATTCTGACTGAAAGAGTGACAAATTTAATGGAATAACGAAATACTCATGTTTTTGACAAGAGGAAGGACATTTATCAAATCTAAGATCAAAAAATGCTACAATCACATCTAGTAGATTGAGAATGCACGCAGTCCTCACTTTCAGAAATAACCTATAAATAAACTAAACATTTAGAGAGCTGATAAATTAAAATAAATAACAGGAGAATACAAACAGTAGGGCATTTTTTTCACTTCGATACTCTTATAAAACACTCTCGGAGCTGCACATATTGGGCTCTCTCTCTGTGAAGTGAGCAGTCGTTAAAAAGCTGCTCCTCACTAAAGATGCCTCTTTGTTGCTGTGATCGGCTCCGCGCATGAGTCTCTCCTGGCCGGCGGGGCTCGCGTCTCTCTTCAGAGACACGGAAATGGCAGCACAGGTGAAGGATCCCGTGATGACGGTGGTGTTGTCCAGGTCTGTGGCCGTGGCTGTGCTGTGGTAAAACCTCCGGAGTCCTTTCCTGAAGTGAATGGTGAACAAACCGTAGATGATTGGGTCCAGGCAGGCGTTGACCAGCCCGAAAATGAACAAGATGTGAGTCAGTGAGTGGGAGACTTTGCCCTCCAGGTCATCGGGAAAGAACCAGTACCAGAGGCCCAGCAGGTAGTACGGAGTCCAGCACACAATGAAGGACAGGACGATCACAATGCTCATCTTCAGAGTTTTCATCCGGGCTTGAGGGATGTTGTTCTTTGAACATCGTAAATGCATTTCAGTAGACGGCACTGTGGACGAAAGAGACGGCCACAAACAAAACTTTACAAATGCGTGAACACAAACAGTGGGTGTATAATTTGTGTGGTTTTGGTTATAGATATGAGAAAGAAGAAGAAGTTTAAAAGGACTATAATCAACACAATCAGCTCAATGTTTTGTTGATGAGAATTTACTGCAGCAGTTAATTTACTGTTAATTATGGTCATTTTCTGTTTCCAAGATGTTAACATTATTTAAACGACGCTATCCTTCCCAGTTTGGACTCACATTTATCCTTTTTCAGCCGTTTGGAGATCTCACAGAAGATCCTGGTGTAACAGGTGATCATGATGACCAGCGGCAGCAGGAACAGGCAGGAAAAGGTGAACATGTTGTAGGCAGTTTCATGCCAGCGCGTAACAAAGCTCCCCCGTGTTGTGCACTGTGTGAAGTCTTTGGGGTGGATGATGGTCACATTGTGAAAAAGAAACAGCTGAAACATAAAGGAGAATTTTTCTTTTAGAAAGGCTAAAATCACTATAATCACTTCTATACAAGGATGTTTTTAAAACAGAACTCTAAATGATTCTAATTATTGTGAATCTGTTTGGCCTACTTTACAGCAAGAACACAAAGAGCTGCCCGACAGCTCACTGGCTGTGGTTGTGCTGCTTTACAGCAGTAACAAAAAAAAAACCCTCCAGGGTGATGTTACTCAATTCCTGCAATGTTACCTTTCATAACATACATGCCTCATGACATACAGAGCTCTCTGTCCATCATCTCATCGGGGTCCCATCTGTTCAGATTTCATAGGACAGTGTAATGATGTGGTTAGGTTGTAGACACCTGGGGAATTGGGACAAAGGTCACCGGTATGAACCCTGAGCCAGCAGGATAAATCTGCGTGGGAAAATTGAAGAAGCTTATTATCTCTCAGGTGGTCCGAGTCCGTGACTCTCACTGCACAGAGCAGCCTTCTGGAACTGAATCATTGTTTAATCGTCACACTTCTTTCATCGTATTTTCTATATGGAACAAAAGGATTTCTTTTGTCTCCCTTTGTAAACGGCGCTTTCAATCAGGAAGCTGCAGCTTTGTTTAGTTTCAAGCCTAAAGCTCAATACGTACGTAGTGGTTTCATTAGAAGTTTAGTGAGCAGGATTGAGGAGGTCTGCTGGTCAGATTATGATATAGTTAGAAGACTCAGCTGGTTGAGGAGGTTGGTACAGTCATTGGTCCAATACACATCAGGGTTTTATTAGAAGAGATCCACAGTTTCACCAGTCTGATTTGATGTTTCATCTTCATATGTGACTGGAATTGAAGCTTGAACTCTGAGTTGGCTGCAATTCCTCTACAAATCCTCCATGCTGGTTTTTGATTGTTGTTTTTGACACTGCCTTCCAGAGCTGACTGCAGTATATAAAAGTATAGACTCGTATATTTTAATTAACTATTGCACATACAAATGGTAATGAGGGTGTCCACACACCCTCTTCTGTCTGGGCATGTCCACTCTTCACATCATAAAATCAATAAGTGTCTGTTTTTCATTGATTTTCAGGAAACAGCATGTACTGAAATTGATTGAGGATTTTCACAGAACACTGTCTTACTTCATTTAATGTGAATATATTTTGAGCGGCAGCATTCATCAGAATTCATTTAAATCCACCGTCAGAGAAACAGTGTGACAGTGCTGCTTTTCATACTAACAAAATAATCATTGTTTGATAAAGTCCACTTTATGAGATATTGGAACTTAAAAAAAATTGTTGTAATTTTCTACACAGAAGATTTGATGTTTCTATTTATATTTTGTTCTGGAGATTTCTTATAATAAAGCACATCAGTAACCAAAGATAAAGATATTTGTTTTTATTGAAGTGATAACGTCACAGGCTGCAGCCAAACATAACTGTAATTCATCACTTAGTCTTCAGAGTGACATCCTGCTTCGGAATTTTTTTCAGACTTTTTCAGATTAAGAAGAAAAATTGGAAACCTATTTAACCACTCAGAAAAAAATCCACACATAACTTTAATCAACGTGAGGTTCTTTCCCTGTGACTCAAAAGCATTTCATGCTCTGTGTGTGTTTAGAACGGGATTTAAAAGTGATTAATGGAATAATCTCATTAAATCACTTTGGATCTTACCTGAGGGACTGACAACACAACACTCATAGTCCACGCTACTGTGAGCATGACCCTGTTCCTCTTTCTGGCTTTATTGATGGCCAGCGGGTTGAGAATGCCCGCCTGCCTATCCAGGCTGATCACCACGGTGACGAAGGCACAGGAGTACATGGCCTGGAGCTTAAGGAACATCAGCATCCTGCAGGCAAAGTCCCCGGCCAGCCACTGGACCGTGATGTTCCAAACAGCGTCCACGGGCATCACGATGAAGGTCACCAGCAAGTCGGCCACCGTCAGGTTGATGATCAGCACCCTGACGTGGGATTTTCGTTTCCCGCTGGTGTGTGCCACTCTCAGCACAGCCAGGTTGCAAAACGCTGATATGGCGCAGAGGATGAAGGTGATGATCACCCTGACTTTGGCGGCCGTGGTGAACGTGGGCAGCTGGGGGCCATCGTCCGCCACCGCGGTCCAGTTTGACAAAGAGCAGTTGCAGCTGGCGTTGAGCTGATGGTCGACTGACAGGCGATACATCGCTACTGCAGAGTCAAGCAGAGAGACGTTCATTTTCTGAAGCTCATCTAGGAAGAACCATTCTGCTCGTTCACTGTGAGGATCAGCGCTAAGGAATAAGATAAGGGGAGAAAAAAAAATCAGCTTTAGACGAAATGGATGAGTCAGCGGGCATGAAAAGGGGGCAGATCGTCTAAATGCAGTCGTGTCACAAGAGAGACATAAAGCATTCAGAACAGCCGGACATCAGGGGGAAGTAATGTGGATATATGGAGCTGACCAACAGGAAAAAAAAACAGCTCGTTTCACTAATGCGATGCACGGCTAAAACTTCAACGTGTGTGCACTCTTCAGTCAAGTGCAGGGAGTGATAAGAATGAATGAGTGAATTCCAAACATGTACATACAGCAAAGGCAAAAAATAAATAATGGGGAAAAAAGTGTCTGAAAAGGGGTGAGAGGAAGTCTAAGCTTATTTACTCCCTTCCTCATTACAAACTAGTGAACAATATATTTTATCTTAGAACCACAGTGTACATATATTCATTTCTATGCTATATTACACACAAATATGCATATTAGAAATATATTGTGATAATTTAGGACAAATTCATAGAGAAATAGAACCTCATTTGTAATACAGTGATATAAACCATGTTAGTAAAACATTATCAGTAAATAATATTCAGGATTATTTTTTTTTTGCCTCAGAAGAGAATTTTTTCACAAAATTCTTTTATATTATTTCATTTCTTGACCATCTGTAGATCCTGCTGTTAAAACTAAACTGTTTGCAATCAGTAGAGTATTGTTTTAGTTCCAACTGTTTTCATAATTTATTATGAAAAAAAATATATATATGTTGGCAAATTAAATTTTATAAAAGCTACATCATTGAAAGTGAATCTCTTCTAAAGCCCAGATAATTCAGTACCAATAAAAGTGCATAGTTTTCTGTGTATCCCCAAATAAATGAAAGGAATGAGATAATAAAACTTACTGTCATGATAATGGAAATAGGACTGGAAATCCTCAGCAAACGTCTCCTGCAGCCTGTCCTGCTGCCCGTGTGCAGCCCCTCCGCTTCAGCACCTCTCATCACACTGATCACAGCTGTGTGAGGCAGAGCTTGGGGGAGTGGTCTGTGTTCAACTTACCACAGAAGAAAATAGAAAGAAACATGATCAGATCAGGGAGGATGGATGACCGCAGAGGTTAAAACAAAAAAAACAGCAGAGTCTGGATGTCACCCTCACTGTGTGTGTGTGTGTGTGTGTGTGTGTGTGTGTGTGTGTGTGTGTGTGTGTGTGTGTGTGTGTGTGTGTGTGTGTGTGTGTGTGTGTGTGTGTGTGTGTGTGTGTGTGTGTGGTCAAAACTGTTCACTTACATAAGATGCGGCTCCAGAGACTCAGAGACTGAGGATTCTCAGACCTGCTTGAAAAACAATATTCTCTTTCATGTGTCCAGCTTGTGTGGATTACAGAGAATTTGAAACAGCGGTGGCGTCTGATCTTTAGTCGCTTTCGTTCTCTTGGTTACTTAGAACAGAATTAGTTACGGAGGATAAAATCTTAGGTGTCTTCTGTGCTCATCCAAAAGTCAAACTACACGGTGGAGACCAGTGGGGCATTAGGCCAGCACTTTCAGCCGTCCATCTTCAATACTGCTTAATCACAGGGTAGCAGGGCGCTGAAGAAAATCCTAGATGACTGGATAAAGACAGGATACATCCCGGACAGGTCACCAGTCCGCAATAGACCAAACACACACATTCACACCACAGCACACACACACACACATACACACACACACACACACACACACACACACACACACACACACACACACACACACACACACACACACACACACACACACAGTGAGAACATGCAAACTCCACACATACTCCTTCTGGTTATGCTGGTTCATCTTGAGAAGGACGTTTCACACTGTGTCCAAAAACAATAAGCGTGCTAACGTAGGCACGCTACGTCAGCGTCGTCACGTAAATGACCGCGTCGACCCGGGTCTGGCTTTCCCACTGAAGCTGGTCAGAGGCGAGCCGATTAAAACCCGGGCCGCTTGTAGGGTCAGTCGACCCGGGTCGAAATGCCGATTAAACCCTTTCCCACTGCCACGAGGAGCCGATTATTGGCGAGTTAAAAGTTTTTTTGGCCAGTGAGAAAGGGGTAGCAGAACGGCCGC
This sequence comes from Salarias fasciatus, assembly GCF_902148845.1. Taxonomy (NCBI): domain Eukaryota; kingdom Metazoa; phylum Chordata; class Actinopteri; order Blenniiformes; family Blenniidae; genus Salarias; species Salarias fasciatus. The sequence continues at coordinate 15,052,809 of NC_043745.1, read as the reverse complement.
CCTGTCGGTATTTGAACCCGGATCCTCTTGATGTGAGATGAAAGCACTCACCTCTGTGACGCCACTTCCAACATATTTCCTTTTGGATTTTATGATTTTGAAAAAAGTCAAATGTAGTGTAAAACTCGCAATGGCTTAATTAAAACAAGTTCTTTTTTAAACAGGCTTTGGTGAAAATACTGTTCAATATAGAGCAACACTTGTACATTATTACAACTGCAGCGATGAGACTTTTGTGTATCTCAGATTGAAGTACAAGATGATTTATTGGGGGGTTTTTTTTATGGATCAAAGCAGCAACGACAATGATGTGAAATGTGTGTAGTAGTGGTGTAATGTGCTTCGGCTTCTGTGAGCAGAGCTCATCTCCTCCCGCTTTAAAAATCCCAGGTGTGGACTTTGCAAAGTGTGCAGGACTTGTGCTAAGTAGCATTTTGTCTTTAATAAAAGTGCAGGAAGCACAGTGTTGTGGTGGTAGGTGGCTCCTCTGTCATGATGATGAAATCCTGGGTGCTTGTAGGCCTTTCTGTATGGAGTTTGCATATTATATGACAGTTTGCACTGGAAACACTCATCCCTCATCTTGGTTGCAGTCAGTCCTGGTGTTATATTTCACTTATTGTAAAGGAGCACAAATGTTGAACTGCAATGTCTTCACAGATTCTGTTCACCGATGGACGTTTTCCCTCTGAGAAAGTTGTACTTTCATTCAAAAAAAAAAAAAAAAAAGGATTTGATAAATGAGTCTGAAGAGCTGTTTTTACTCCTGGACTCTGTTCCCATGGGAATGTGAAACTGAGAG